>NC_137635.1:13144872-13369872 GCF_963383615.2 Lipophrys pholis
GAATGGGCAGGTCATTTTCCTAGAGATCTGATTGGTCAGGAGGAGGAGCTCTGACCGTTTATCCAGAACATAACCTGCTCCAGAGCAGTTGGCGGGTGATTTATCCCGGTAAGAAGAGAACGAGCGTCGTAGTACTGAAAACCCAGGGTAAATCCCTGAAGTTATCTCGATGAGACAAAATCCAGCGCCGTAATACAGACCTCAGGAGTGAAAGAACAGGAGTCAAAAATTCACAAAGTTATTGTTACTTCACCAACCGTAAAATGAACACAAATCAAAGGTTCACTCTGCCTGTGTGATTGTGCGTTTAAGTACATTTCACACAAGTTCTAGTACCTCATTTTGCAGAATCGATGTGGTGATCACAAAACATTACTGGCAAAGTCATTTTTGGGTTCATGGACTCATTTCTGTGGCTCTTTGTTGTTGTTTTTTTTTTGTTTCTGCAGGTACTTCCCTCGCCCGACTCCTGTAGACTTGAGTGGAGGGTGTGTTGGTAACGGCGGCCATTAGTTCCCAGCATCTGTCCCCGTGCTGTTTCCCTCTGCAGATCTCAGGGCTGCAGCACGGCGCTGACATTGAAGCCAGCTGTTTGGACGCAGTCTCCTGTGATTAAAGCTGGAGGTGGGATGGCTTTTCCTCGGCGAACAACATATGAGCAGTGACGATATGAGTGTCGGTCCTCGTGAGGCCAGCGCAAGGCTTTAATCACCTCACACCCATCCTCCCATCCCAGATGCCCAAAGCAGCCAGACAACATCTGAAGATAATTCATCTCTCCCTCCTTTTCTTGTCTCATTCTCTCCACTTTCTCTTGTCCTTCTGTGTCCTATTTCTCCGTCTGTCTTGTTTCATATCACGTCCTTCGCTCTCTCTCTCCCCCTCTCTCTCCGTCCGTGTTGTTGTCCTCTCCATTTATTAGTTATTGACCATCTTGGTGTCACTCTTCGCTCCTCTCACCCTTTGTCTCGGTGTCTCACCGCCGTATCTATGAAGACAAATGCGACCCCAAGGATACATGATATCTATTTTCCAGCCAAAGTCAATATGCCACCGCGTAACAAGGACAGATACCCTCTGAGATGGAGGAAGAGGGTGGAGACGGACCACCAGGAAGAAGAGAAAGCGCCTGTATCTCAACAGAAAAACAATGCTAATATCGCCTGATGGATGGAAGCACTGGAGGAGCCTTTCCTTCAGTCATCCCGTCTGTTTAAAGGACAAGTCTGTAACATTATCGTGAATTAGCACGGAAAATAATCATCAGTCAGAAAATGAATGATTAAACCGGAAATGTTGATCCCTCAATGAAGGAAAACTGTAGCTCTCATATACAAGCACCCGCAATGGCATAGTGGGTTTACTGGGCATCATCGTACATCCATCTTTGACCCAGGTTTACGAGGGGCTGGATGTGATCTGGGCTAAGTATGAGTGAAGGCAGGATGAACTGAAGCAGGTTGTCAGTCCACCACACAAAGACTCTAACCAGAATACCCATGTTTGGCCCTAAAGAGCAGTTAAGCCCCGTTTCCACCGCACAAAAAGTGCAGGATTGGCCGGTACGGTTCGGGTTTCCACCGCAAGAATTGTGGATTTTACGGAAATAACCGCTCCAAAGGTTGACGCTTTTCCGTCGCCCTTCCGTCAGTGATTTACTACACGCCCTCAGTATTTTATAATGTTGGCTGTATGAATCCTCTGTTGGGCGGTGCGCCGGTCAGCGGCGTAATTCAACTCGATGATCGGACTCGGACCGCGTCCACACGTTGTGCCGGAGTGCCGGGACACTGGTGTCACTTTTAACGGAAGTTGCCGCTGTCACGTCGCCGATGGCGCCGCATGTTGTGCTGCGGGACCGGAGCCGACTGTCTTTGTGCCGCTGGGGTTGCACTTCGCCGGGGCGACGTCACCGGGGCCGGCCGGCGTTCCCTCTTTCGGAACCAACATGGAAGTTGCAGCTGCAGCTCTGTGGCTGCGAAAAAAAGCTAAAACTATGGAGTATGTAAACAAAAACAACAACAAAGGATTCATAAGATCCAGATCTGTCGCCCCCCCGGCTGAGATGACTGTTGCAATGTCACATATCTGCGGAGCTCTCAACCCCGCCTACATTTTAACCCTACTTTCTGCGGTTGAAACGAGCAACCGATTTGGCTCTGGTTACGCTTTGCCATACTGCTCCGTACCGCTCTGTTCCATCCCTGCACTTTTTGTGCAGTGGAAATGGGGCTTTATTGCACTGATTATTGGCCTTGTCACTGAGACTTTATAATATTGACAGTGAATTTTAATGGTTCATTTGCTCACATTTCTAAGACATTACGCAGCTTTGAAACAGGAACGTTCCTGCTGAGAAGACAAAAGGGTTTTATGTTCAGTCGCATTGGCTATTGATGATCCCCCCCACTTGGCACAATTTATGTTTGGCATTATGATCAATTCAGTAGCTGATAATTGTTTATGACGAAGAGAAAATTGACAATAAATTGACCTGTCCAATAAAGCTAACAAAGAAAAAATATGCTGCATAGACTTTAGGGCTCTGATTAATTTCTTCAATCATGATCACCAAAATTACAATAAGAGCACTAAGCAAAACTCTAAGTTTTGATATTCTGTACAACATTAAGATATTTATTCATTTTACACATGAGCACTGTGGTAGCAGTAAATAGTTGTTAATCAGTACATCCAGTAGGGGGCAGTGCATGTTGTCGGTTACATGTGGGACAACGTTTCTAATCCGAACTTGTTGTTTTATGTTTTGAACTTGAAGCTGAAGCTTCTTTGTCCTGATGTCCAGACGAGGTTCTGTCCTAGATTTGTTTGTATCCTCGTGCACATTCACATAGTCTTTCCACGACGGATCCTTATCTCTGTTGTCTACCAAGTTATGTTGTCTTCTTCTTTTGTTTCTCTGGTCACACATGAACTATATTGCTCAACACTGCCCCCCACAGGTCTTCAGTGGCATTACTCCATTTGATGCTCCCTGTAAACGAACCAAACTACACAATGTTGACCACAGGCGCTGCCCCTGTGTCCGTCTCCATAATTACACACGTTTGAGTCTTTCGAGGAATCAGGATAGGTTTACGGGATCTTGCGTACCTACAGCAATACAGACACCGAAACTCTGTAGAGTCTCGCGTCATGATACATTCTAATGGTAATGAAAGGTAAGGTTTTGTCTGGTTTTGTGTATAGACACTTTGTTTAATGACCCGGTTCTTCCTGTTTGATCCATTGTGGAGTGCAATTGCTTTGTTGCATCAAATGGACGTACAAAATGTTTTGGTGCACGCTGCTTGCTTTGATAAACATGAAAATTGCTAACCTCTGTGCTCAGAGGACACAAAACGTGATTGTGTGCGTTTGTAAAGCATGTGTGTGTACTCTCTGCATGATGGGGCAATTCATTCTGTTGTGACAGTAATTCTGAGGGATTGTATTGATTGGTCCTGATAGAGGCTGAGATATCGCGCAGAAGGACACTTGTCAGTGTCCATCTTTGACTTTCTCTCAAGCTCTTTCCTTCTGCACACAGAAATAGAATGCAATCACATAGTTAAGTGATTGCAAACCATTTTTTGCCTTGCTATTGTGAAGTCCACTGAGTTGTAATGACCGAAAAGGACAAAAGGTGGCGGCTCACTACGTTATTGCTGCACAGAGAACGGCCCCTCTTTGTTGGCGCCCTGATGTAAAATAGCCTGTTTGGAAAGGTTTCTTTCAAACGCTGTTTTCAGGTGAGCTTTCCTTCAGAGGTATGTCTTTGTCAGAATCAGAATCCATTCATTTTCTGTACACACTTTATATAGGTGAAAGTCGCAGGACGTTGGAGCCCATCTAAACTGACACACTGAGAGAGGCCGAGTAACACCTGTGACAAAACACGAATCTACACAGAGACAAACACACAGTCACACCAACAGGCAACAGGGTCCTCAACTGACCTAAGATGGCATTATGGGAGAAAAAGGTGGGCAATACCAAGAAAACCCACAGCGATACAGGGAGAACATGAAAACTCCACACAAAGAGGCCTTGTTGGCGAGAAGCTTGACCACTGTCCTTCAAGACAACAGAATCTGGAAAGAGTTTTTGATGCGTATTTCATGGCAGCAGAAAAACATTAAAATATAATTGCAGCCATCAAGGGAAAAAAAGCGGGGGAATCGTTATGTCAGATACCCCCATGGTGAAAAAAAGAATAAACAAAAGGCACCATGCATCCGCCTGTTACTGTGACAGAAGACAGGATCCAGAGGGGGCTGATAGTTTTGATGACTGAAGCACAACACAAACATCAGCACAGTGACACAGTTATTGAAAGCTTTAAGGGTCATATTATTGTATCAATCACAAAAGTTGCCCCTCGGTGACCTACCTATGGTTATTGTACCAATTTACCACATGCAGAATGGTTTTTACAGCCGTCTTCTCTGAGACAGATGCTGGTGTGTTTGTCCTCAGCTCAGCCTCACACATCACATTGAGTCCTGGTAGTTGACCTTCTTGAGCAAGTGTAGGAATGAGAGAGACACCAGTTATCAAAGAACGACTTATGAATCGGTTGCTTGAGTATTGGCGGGGTCAGGCGGAGGACAACGTTGGCAGTTGCGCCAACATCTGGCAGCTCAGAGGGTTGTACAACTCTCCTTGTTCTCAAAGTTGTGTAGATTACCATCAGAACTGACAAGTATTTTTGTAATCCCATTTCTGGGGTTTCGCTGGAAGGCATCGCTTTAACTTGTTCCCTCCCATGAATAAGTCCATCGGTTTATCTACAGAAAACTTCTCTCTCAGGATGCTTTTCAACTTTGCCGTGAGACAGTCGACCAGTGACCAGATCTTGTGCAATGGATCTGGATGATCCTGTGTTCTTGTCTCATTGCTATTGAAGTGCAAGACTTTCTTGATGATTTCCAATCTATTCAGATTCATGGTGTCAGCTACCCGGGACACTGGGCTGCCTTTATGCCCAAACGTGTGGCTGCTAATCCATACAGTGACAAAACCACAGTACCCAAGAATTGCTCCACTTCTTTAGTCGTGAGGTTTAGGGGTTTGTTGGGGTCATGCTGTATAGTTTTGACTGCTGTGAAATCAATTCAACTGTATCTTCTGAAAAAAGCAGCTTGACGTATTGATAGGGTGAATATCTCAATGTCATTATATTCACGTATATGTCAGAGGCATTTTAAAATCGTCATTTAATTAAATTTGCCGACATCACAGTTATTGTGTCGCTTTCAAATGAAGAAGATATTGATCCTGTTATAGAGAACTTCATCAGTGGTGCAATGAATCCTTCCTCAGTATAAATGCGCCCAAAACCAACTAAGCCTTCTGCTCCCTCTCCTGTAATCTTAACCAACCAGGCTGTTGAGGTGGAACAACATTATAAATACCTCCGCAGCACCATCAACAATAAACTGTCCTCTCAGGACCATGTCCATGCACTTTGTAAAAAATCCAACCATCTTATGTAGTTTTTTTTTTTAGAAAACTGAGGAATTTTAAAGTAAAGTGAACTTTTATGGGAATGTTTTATTGAATAATTTCTCACTTTTTTCTTTGTGTGTGGGTGCGGACCACTCGCAGTCAAAACCAAAGACACAGACAGGAGAGTGAAACGCTTCTGCCAGATCGCACGTTACCCACTCAACAACCTCAATGATTTATACAGGACGAGAACCTTGAAAAGAATCTCGGGCAATCCTGACCGCCGTCCTCTTGTCTTTTAGTGTTTCACTTGCTCCCATCAGGTCGCCCATTGTTAATGGAGAAAGAGTACGACTGAATGTGATGATAGGCTCATGACCTTCTGTCATGTCGGCGTGCACTGTCAGCAAAACCTCCGTGAGATGTGTGAGCAATAAAACCTCAGTCCTCCGATGTTGGTTCAGACCTTTCAGGTATCAATCGTCTCATAATGGCTCTTTAATTGGTCTTTTAATGGAGTTTTTTTTCTTTTTTCTTCTTTCTTTGTGAATACCTAATTGGTGTTTTGCAGCGTGTCCAACATTCCCATTCGCCTGTCAGTGAGAGCGGAGGGGTCCTCGGGACGCTCTCAGGTGTCCGAGCTGATTGCCTGCCTGCCTGTTTGCTCTCAATCTGTCGGTACTGTGCTCGTGCTGGCGAGAAGACAAGTAAAATTGCGGGAGAACATTGCGTGTGCACGTGTTGCTGGTGAAGGTGCCGGCATGGCGCGCTATCTTTCAGGCGGCGCCGCGACAGGACCCATCTGCTAGCCGAAGCAGAGGGTCCGGGCACAGCGATGCCGGCTCCTCTCACCTCTCCACCTCGCTTTAATAAGCCTCTTTCTCTCTCTGTCATCCTGCTCTGTATCCACCCAGTCATTCCTCTCCTCTCCCACCTTGATCCACCCACTGCTGTCTTTGACTCATAATTCCTCCCACCAACTACGGGAGGAGATATTCAGCTCAGCGACGCCTCCACTCTTGGCAAATAGATGAGCGTGCGTTCGGGAAAAAAAAATTCAAATAAAAAAATCTATCAACTGAAATCTATTTTTAATCACAAAACTGTTCAAGTAATATTTTACTTTTATGTGTAATCCCTGCTTATACTCTCCACTTACACCTTTCACACTCTCTTTGGATTAACCTAGTACTCTTATTGATTTATCTCGCTCAAAAACACACTCCAGTGGGCGGTTTTCAAACCTATTAGTGTTTCATCATTCCTGTAGCTTCAAATTAGATTCACTGCTTCCTCCTCCTCTATTGTGCAGAGATTTAACCCTATGTAGATAAAATTATAAAAGAGGGTTGATGGTTGTGCAGGTGGATGACAGCAGAGTCGGGAGTGAAGCTTTCTAAGAGACATTTCATCCAGAGGTGCATTAAACTCTTTCACAACATTGTCAAAATGTCATTATTATTTTATTGTTGAAGCCACAAGTTTTTCACACAGACAATTTCCGTTTCTTTTTCTCGGTTCTCAAGATGTTGCCAAGTGCAGTAGCTTAGCGAGTCATTTGCTTCACCTCTGCCGGCCAACAAGGTATTTCTTGGCTACATGTCACTCTTGAATACAACGGTAAATATATAAATCTTATCAAACTCTATTTTAATGATGATTTATGGACTGCAACACCCATTCAATGTATTGACTGTCTGAGGTCCTTTATTCCAATGCAGAAGATGAAAAAAGGTCATTAGAATTTTAATCAAATTATCTTTTCTTACCATCAAAGTTAAACTGACAAGCGTGGAAGAAGGCAACAAATTTAAAAGCATTTCAATCTAATAAACAAGAAATGAAACAAAATATATTCGTTATATTAATGCAGCAGATGGAAAACGGGTTTGCTGTGATTCATCCATCAGTCCATGTCAAACCTACGCACATGGACGCACATGGACGCACATGGACTTCCTGTCTGAGGTCCAACTCATTAAAAGGACATCATGCATACATTAATGTCCATATGTTGCAGTGACACACAGTGTCAGACTGTATGTATGAGGGTGATGTGTCCTTCTATTGAAGGTTGGCATGTTTGAGCTGGTCTCACATGGGGGGGGGTCCGGCTTATTCTTGGCTTGATGTCTTGTATCGGAGTTTGGGGTCCAGTGTCTCTTCTCCTGCAGGCTCCTCTTGGGCTGGGGATGGTCTTCTCTACGTTCATACTCTGGTGTCTTCTGGGCTGGGGGGGTGGTTTCCTCTGGGTTGATATGCTGGGGTCCTCTGGGTCTGGTGGGGGGGTTGAGTGCATGGGTGACATGGTCTGGATCTGCTCGCCCCATGTGCTCGGGGCATCACTTATGAGCCCCCTCCTACATCAAGTTCTCATCATACCCAGTGGTGAATGCTAAATGGATTTCACTGATTTCACTTTTCCACTTTTCCAAAGCATTTTACACAGTTAATAACATTCCCACACTCATTCACACACCATTGGGGGCGGCTGCTCAGTCTATCCATTGGGAAGCTCTTTAGGGGAGATGGGGGAATCTAACCTGCAACCTTCCTATTGAAAAGCCACTGTATCAACCGAGCCATTTCTCAAGCTGTCTAAAAATGAATGTATTACTGTTATTGTTTATATTCCATCACTGCTCACCAAAATGTTGTTGATAAAGACTTTGTCTGTTATGGTTCTTTTAATTATTTATGCACTTGTTTTGTTTGGTAAACACTGCTCATGGTATTGTGTTTATATAATTGTTATGGGATTTAGGTTTTGATTTCGGTCTATGGTTGAACAATACATCCCCAACTAACCACCGATGTTATTATGTTGAGATGAAATGTCTTAAACGGTGTTTGGGATTTAAGGATATCTCGCTGTGTCGGAGACTGAGGGCAGAGCCGCTTTGCTGAAGTTTCAGGTATTAGCGATTCTGTAATTATCATTAGTGTCATTATTTCCCTTCCTTCCCTCTTTTCCTCCCCTCTCCTCCTCGCCCTTCCTGCACCTTCTTCATCTGCCGTTGGCAAAGTGTAATCATCTGAATTATCAATCATGGCGGACTGCCTCGGGCTCGGATTTGTAATACCTGCAATGACAGACATGATTCATATCCATAGTTTGCTCATTATACCAACACATTGTGCAGGTTCAAACATTTATTCTCAACTCAAACATTATTTGGACACCTAAATCACAGAGGAGATAAGTCACGGTGAATATGCACATTGATGCTGTGGAATTATTCCAGTAATTCAACATTATTCTACTCTGATATACAGTAAAAAGTATCATATCGTGCTAAGCTTCTGCAGATTTTATCCAGCTGACCAGCTCCATATTACTTCAAGTATGAAATGATTATGGAAAAATATGCTTTTTTACAGTAGAATACAGTAAAAATGTACTTCCACTACAGTCTTTACATATATTAGTGCCAATAGCAAAGGATTGTGGGAAAAATAAGGGTTGCTGCAGAAGACAAGCCAATGAAAAACTGCATCTCTGACAGTAAAAAATCTATATCTATAGATCTATAAAAGTGCCATGAGTTGGCAATGTTGTTGAATTGAACACATGACATGGTAACAAGTGGGGTGAACCTCATGATGCGTCTTTCTATTAATCGCCACGAGGGAAGTTGAGATATATAAACAGCACATCATTGATAAGGAAAATGTAATTAACTAGAATACTATAAGGACAATTAAAGTACTATTTCTGGAACCAAAGCTTTTTGAGATCTAGTTTTGCTCACAAAATGTTTATTGCTGCATTTTTTTTAACTTATGTCTGAAGTGCAGAAATGTGATCCACGAAGATCGATGCTCAAGACTGAACGCAGTGTGGAGTTTACTGATTACGAGAGGAATATCACGGTACAAATCACTTCAAGGAATCTTAAACGGGAAGAATTTGCTGTGCAACGTTATTAAAAAAAATGACACAACTGAAAGTCTGTTTCCTGAAGACACTCACCTGGGGCAGGTGCAAGGTCTCCAACAACAGCACATTATTAATGGCGCGGGGAGAACCGGTTCCTGTGCGCAGACTTAAGCATATGTCAGCTCTGGAATATTCATACACAAAAAGTACCATGAAAGAGTCTCATGTCCTCAGGTGGTGTAATGACCATATGCAAAGGACTGGTGGGGACGTGCTGTTGACACACATGCAGCTTGTGATCAGCAGCAGAAGTCCTGCCGAAGCCGTTTTGTGCTTTTGTGCCGAGTTGGAAAGTTGCACTGAGAGTTAGACGACACTGCACGCAGAGTTGGAGGAGTGTTTACCTCAATCAAACTTTAATTCGAAGCAACATGACGTAAACGCGGCCTCAAAAAGTTCTTACAGCAAACTTGAGGACGCATCTATCAGCAGCCGTGCGGAAGACCCGTCACCCTGCGACGATCATCCGAAGAAAACGGCCACATTTCGTTTCATTAAGCTTTGGGAAATTACAGTTTGGTGATCAATTTTGCATCGGCCTCAAGGCAAACAGTAACGGTTGATCATGCCAACAAATTGTGATGAATGAAGTGTGACTGAATTCTAACTAAAACTGTCAGTTATAACGGAGCGGAGGTCGAAGAGAAACAAAGAAAACCAGAGTTCATTACCACCAGCAGGACGGCCTGGCAAAGTGTGAAAACTACCGCAAAACAATTAACTTTTAAACCATTAAAACAAAGGCCCCGTTTATTTGACAACGTTTTCAAGTGAAAAAAGAAAACTTTGTTGTGTTTTGGGAGCCTATTTACACGACGACGGTGCCCGGAGCCGCTGAAACTGCAACTTATTGAAAACGCTCTGACTCTGTCTCCATGTAAATGGGGAAAACGCAGCTTTTCTGAAATGTTGCTTCTCTGCATGCATTTGAAGTAGTTTTTTTCACACATGGGCGAGTAAGTGCACAATAATAATAATAATAATAATAATAATAATAATAACTTTATTGCTATAGCACTTTTAAGAACAGTTGTTTCAAGTGCTTTACAGTAAAAACATACAAACAACAAAAAGTACCATCTGCCATGGGACAAGAGTGGATCTTCTTGCAGGGAACTTCTGGTCTATGCATCATGATTTGAACACCATTTGTTTTCTGAGGAAACACCACATTTGGGGGATAAAGATCTTTGAGTAGATATTCCAAATGTCCAGATATTCTCAAATTGTTTGACTCAAACACTAGAAAACACTATGTTTTGCATCAAGCCGAATCATAAAATAAGTTGCACATTTCTCTTATTTTGCTTAGCTTGTTCAGGTTTTGTAAAAAAAAATTGAAATTAAATTAATGCAGACTTTTTCATGATATTATTCCTGTTTGCACAAAAACAAAGGTTCACTTGGAGATACGTGTGTTCAAAAAGTGCCTCCGTTGGCTCTCTGTGGATGACACGCCACCTTGTTACCTGACTCTACTTAACTTTGATGTGCAGCTTATCTCACCCTGTCAAACTCCGACCTTCCCTGCGAGCTGGTTGAGGCTCTTCCGCTGATGGATGTTTGAGAAACGCGCTATAGAAAGGCGAGTGGTGTGATTCAGGCTGCGGACACTTATTTCCCCTCTCACTTCTTTATGAACGGACAGCTGGAGTTGCACAGCAGGAAAGCGCGTGTGCATAAATGCTGTCCAGGACTTTGATACGCTCTTTCTTAACAAATGCATTTCCATGGTTCCCATTCCCGTTGTAAAAATAAAAAGAAGTGCAATTAATATGCTTTACTCCCACGATATCACCCTCACCTTTCAACCATTTATATCCTTTTTATGTCTCATTTTGCCATTAACTGAAATCTCCTAACTGTCCATATTTCTTTAAACTTGATATATTTAGCGACTCTCAACACTCATGTGTGCTGAAGGAGAAATCACATGCTGGTCCTGAAGATACCGTATCTCCTCAAAATTTGATTTTACAGCAACAAATGGTCACTATTTGTAGCTGTCTGTAATTCCCATATAGTATACGTTCAGTTTTGTTTAGATTCAGTGATCATTTATTTCTAAAAAAATACTCGTCATCTGCAAATAAAAACAGTAATAAGATGTATGGAACTTTGCAGAAGCTGTGGACTGTATATAGAGTATGAAGAGTTTGGGACCTCGTACTGAACCCTGGGGCACCCCACAAGCAATGAAGAGGGTCACACCATCAGGGCCTGAGACCAGCATCAAGCAGTTCAGTGTCCGGGCATCAGATTTGTTCACACTAACGATTGTCGACGAGTACAGCGAGATCTCCACATTTCCGCCCTCGGTACAATCCCGATCAGCCGGGGCCGCCTGAAAACCGACTATGGTAAAGTTTGTCATCATGTTGGAGCGCAGCATGTCTCACTAAAGCACATTAAACGTGAGTGTAGGTGTACCTGTTCATGAAAATCTTTCTGATTTTGAAAAGAAGCGGCCACCGTTGTATTCAGCTCTTTGTCTGGAGATCAGTGTCGTTGAAATCTTTACCATTATATGTCTTTCAATGTCCTCCAAGTTTGATTCTCCCCTCTCTTGAGGACAAAACCTACATCAAACTCTTTATCAATCCACTTTCCTGGAGCCACAAGCAGCTGTTTCCGGCAGCTCCCGATGAAGCTTACAAATGTTGCACCATCCACACAGCTCACACATGGAGGAACAGAAAGAAACGTGTGATGAGCAACGGAGTGTAGCAACCAATAATGTCGTCATGGCTGATAAGATAACATGGGATAAAAAGTTTTGCCAATTTAAATGTAACAAAGCCAATATCTAAATCAAATACTTTATCAATATCACAATGCAATTTGTAGGAATGATTAGAATCAAGACCTTATTGGCTAATGGTTACATTATTGAAGCAGCAAAATTTTTTTATAATACATTATAATAGTGGGACTGCCAATAAAAGTTGTTTTTTGTAGATTCTTGTGCAGTTTGCATATCGACATTATTTTCAAAACCTTGCCGTGGAAATGAGAACCGTCTCTGAAATGAAAAGCGTTTTCACTTGAATCGTTGTGTAAACCGGTTGGGTAATATCTATTATCATATTATCGGCTTTAATACATTTAAAATGACCAAAATCATTGTGCTTTTATATGTTATGTTTTCATTTTAACTAAAAAAATGTATAAATAAAGTAATATAAATATAACTAAAAGATGAATGTCAAGCTTACATTGCTGCGAAATACACAATCCTCATTCATGTTGATGTAAGGCGAAGGATTTTGTTTTCTGTGGAAGCTGCTCACTACCCCGACCCCACCCCACCTCACCCCAGCCCCCTCCGTGCCCCCTCAAAGGGCTCATCCAGTCAGTCATCTACCCTGCGGTGAGCTCCTGGTTGGAGATAATGTATCGGGACCCCCCACACTCCGGCTCCCATCTGTCTGACAGTGGGGTCGATCTGTTCAGTCCCACATTCGGTGTGCGCAGAATGACAAACAGGGAGCGACGCTGATTAACATACCTGCATGGATGCTTATGGGTGGCTGCGTGCTGAGTGTTAATATAAAGCGACTGTTTGTATCGGGCCGCTGACAGCCCGGGGCGCATTTTTGCATGTTTAAAACATCACGTTCAGTCTTGAACAAACAAATATTGTCATGACATTGGTCATTTTACAAACTTTTAAAAATTGTTCTTTAAATTCCCATACAAATATGAGATTATTAGGGAACATTTAAGTTTAATGCAAAATTAAAATAACCTTGAATAATCGGCACAAAACATAAAACAACATTAATGGTATTATAAGTACATATTTAGAATAGAATAACCTTTATTATCATTATACATTGTGAGGAAATTGGTGAGTTGCTCCTCTCACAGTGCAAAAGAACAAAATTGTAAAAATAGTGCAATATAACACAAAATATTGTGGTGACGTTGTGTGTGTGTGTGTGTGTGTGTGTGTGTGTGTGTGTGTGTGTGTGTGTGTGATACCCTGCTGGTGTAACTACCTACATCAGCATGGTTTCCAACTTGTCCAAAACTGTTTAGTTATGCAGTACCCGTTTCCACCATAAGGTGGTGTATTTAGTCAAAGAAGTAGCGGATGGAATAACAACAATGTCTGAAGGTCTTACTAATACAAAGAGTGTAGTCAACTGTGAATAAAAGCCAAAGTACTAAGAGTGTGAAGTGTGTGTGGCAGACTTACAAGTACAGATGTGTTTACACCCCCACAGGGGTAAAACCAGGTCAATAATGTGATATTTTATTGTGTTATCGTCCTGTGATGGACTGTGACATGTCCCGGTGTCCTCTCCCATAGCGAGCCGGCTCAGCGCTCCTTGACCCTGAACACGATTTAAAAAAGAAACGTTATAGAAGATTGATGGATGGTCATGGTTTTGTCCTTCAAAATCTGTCCATCTTTTCATTTTTCTCCGCCCTGTCCTACACATTGGTGATATTTGCTTCCCGTGTTTCTGAGTGAGTGTTAGCATGTTTGTTCCTTCACTGGGATTATATGACGCCCGCTCCTCAAGCTGACATTTATCGCTAAGGAGAAAGTTCCAGAGATCTACTTCTTCTCTGCACTCGTTCCTGTAGTGGGACGGCAGATTTACAGCGTCCATGCTGACCTCCATTGCTGTTGGACCACAGACTGTGGACTCTGTAATATTATTTTTTTTTCTTTTTCTTTTTCTGTTCGTGGATGATGCAAGACGAGAATAAAGAGCCCCTGACAGGAGTGAAAGATAAAAGTGAAGGGGGGGAGTGATGAGGCGCTGAGATGTGAAGATGAAAAAAAAGGATTACATTATGTAAAAAGCACATTAGTGATGGTAATGCTGGTTACTAGATTCAGCGCTGTAGCCTTGACAACAATGCCTCAAAATTTGGCTGGAACAGTATTGACCCTCAGCAGAGCCTGTAGTATATAGATGAATTAATGCTGGGAATTAATGCTGGTAGAAGCCACGATGATCAAAGTCTAAGAACAGTAACGGGCCGACAGATGTGAAGCGTGAAACAGACGAGAGTTGGTTTGACTGTTGGACGGAAAAAGTTTCACGTTGACAATCTACGTGATGGAAACATTAATAATAAGAGCACAGCTGTGTGCAAAATATGCAAGAAGGAATTTACTAGTTATGCATCACCTCGAAAGCAATTGGAAAATTGCCTCATGTATAAAATACTGAGATAGATTTTTTAATCAGATTATTTTTTCACTCCTGTCCAATCAAAAATGATTACATATGATCTAATGTACAGTAGTGGTCCAAATAGGAGGTTTTCCACTGGGAAACAGGTGAGAAAAAGGGTCGTCTTCAATTCTGGGTGTAAAGAAAAAGTGAAATCTGCTTTTCTTGAGCTTTTTTCTCCTCGTCTTTGGAGCTTCTGGAGACAAGACAAAACCAAAATACCCCATTTTTAGGGTTCTATGGGAGGATTTCTGCTGCATTTGAGGATCTAATCAACAGGTTTGTCCATGTTTCATTCCGTGGTCGGTTGACAAAGCTGATGGCACGGTGTTGTTGTGACTCCTTCCTGTGCATGTGGCTTCCTGTACTATTAATGTTTTAACTCATTTACTTTCTAAAACAATCCGAACACAAGCTTGTTCAGTGGAATGGCGACGTTAAATTGGAGGAGATTACGTCTCTCTGTGTGTTTTCTCTATTGTCTCTGTTATGTCACTATTACACTCCGACACGACTATAAAAAGAAAAAAGGACATCACCCGTTTGCTCTAAATTCCTCCATCTGCGTCTCTGAGTCTTGAGCCCTGCCGGGGGCTCCGGGCTGGAGGTCATGTATCGGGACAGGTGGGAGGGCCGGGTGCCGTTTTGGGGGAAAGGCTCCCTTCTGGATTCCCATCTGTCTGACAATAGAGTGGAATTAGAATTTTCCATAATCTGTAAAAATAATCTGTAAACTCATTTGACCTATTCTCTGCACAAATTTTTTTTTTTAAAAATCTGTCATAATCTGTCTCTAAATCCAAAAAGTGTGTCATTCTGTCATCGGAATTCAAAAGTGTGATTTAGTAGAATTCTTCACATAAGTAGTCAAAGTGCTGCTCTACGTGCTCCAGAAGCTTATTTGACTGTATGAGAGGTTGAAAGACGGAGTACAGACGTCAGATCGAACAGCTACAGTGCGCGAGCAGGACGTGAAGGGGAACATGCTCTAAAACTGAAAGAAAACACAGAAATCAGCACCAGTTGTGACCTGGACCCAAGCTCTGACGGTTTGCACTAAACCACGCCGCCTACGCAGCCAACAGTTAAATGAGTCTTGACCATATAAGCGGAGCTCCTATTACTAGTCCAGAGAACTGAGCTGATTAAAGAAGAGCTGAAGCTGCTGGATGAAAACCAGGCAGACACGTTTTATTCATTTCATGTTTTTTTTTTTTTTTACTTTCTCAATCATGGAAATGAGAAGAGTTCATGACAGGTTAATGGGATGTTCTGATGAACGGTACCAAAAGAAGCACTGCAAACCTTTGCGTGAGGCAGATGATTTTCTTACGACCAATAACAGTTATGGAACCAAATTAGCATGAGCAGTGTTTACCAGACAAACAACTAGATATAAGTACATAAATAAATAAAAAAAAACCATAATGGACTCAGTTCTTCTTTTAAAAACAGTCAGTGTTGCTCTGTAAGATCAGGTTATTAATAATAAAAAGTCTTATTTGACTTTCTCTGTTTAAAGCAGGGGTCGGCTACTTTCTTGACCAAAAGAGACGTTTTTTACGATTTTCCGTCCCAAAAATCTTTTTTTCTGGATCCTCAAAAAATGAGAATTATCTCAAGTCAAGGAAAAAAAAATAAACACTTGAATACAATTTGCTACATAGCTACTAACAACTGGTGTTGGATTCATGACATTATAATTTAAACACATTTTATTGCTTTTGTTTTTTTTGCTTTTGTACCCAATTTTAGCAAGTTTTCCTTTTTTTCTATAGATTTTTAACCATTTTAACTATTTTAGCATTTAATAGGCACTGTGGATTTCTTAATGGTGATGACAGATTTAGCCAAATTAGCAATTTTAACCTCCTTTGGACTGATTTGAGTTTTTTGTACCATCACACCACTATTGTAGCTGTTTTTTCCAGTTTTTTTCCTTTATTTTTGTGTGTGTGTAATTTTAGTTTTCTAGCATGGATAGTGTTTTAGTTACTTTGCCTATATTGGCTGTTTTAACCAGGACATTAGACTGTTTCTTAAAAATAATACAATCTAATATATACAATACACAAAATACAATATAAAAAATGTACATCGAGCCGCAGGTTGCAGATTCCTGATGTCGAGGCGTCTGATGGTAAGCTGATGGTGGGCTGATGGTGGGCTGAATGACGCAACAAGTGCATGAAAGGGACAGCAGGTGGTGTTGGAGCTGGATGTTTGTGCGGGTACCATGAAGGAAGAGTGGGGGAACAATCATCAGGTGTTGAGTATGGAACCGCCTGCCGGATGTCGGAAGTGTGGAACTGGAACTCTTTGTGGAACTGCAGCTCCTGACCCGTGTCCCTCTGATCCGTCTGAGCTTCGGTGTGAACAACTTTGACTCCTCGCTTCATCACTGGGGAAAGAATCTGCTAATTGGTTTCCAGCTGCAACAACCAGAGTTAATGACTATAAATTCCAGCGTTTGTTAAATTCGCACATGACACGGCAAAGTGAGAAACGGAGGAATTGGTGTGGAGAGTTTTCACCAAAATTGTCAAAAGCTCTTGTGAAAACGGATATTTAGGTTGGAAGGGAGGCGTTGAATCCTGGTCCTGGAGGGCTCCAGCCCGGCATTTTCATAACACCTTATTATCATGAGCAGATTTTCTTTCTTTTTTTTTTTTTTTCTTCTCCCAGCTCAATCCTATGACCATTTAACAACACAACCTGGAACAAAACCACTTCAATCTTCATTCTCATTGACAATATTTCCTTTTTAGTGGAAACGATTCTGCCTCAGCCATTCTGAAACGACCTCCTTTCAGGATATAATTTAACTGCAGCAGGAACTTTTCACATTTTCCATAAATATCCCCCTGAAAGCTGAATATACCAAACTTTTTTTCGTGAGTAGTGCAATAAGCAAATTTAATAACCCTCACCACAATCTGTCAAACACTGCCCGTCGAGACGCCCGGCCAAATCAGCTGTGAGCCCAGAACTGCGGTGGAAACAGTTAATTTAAATGATTAACATAATGTAACACTTGAATACTGGAATACTGAAAAGTTCTGTGGTGGTGCACAAAATAGAAAATTAATTATTTCTTCTGTGATTAATTTATTTGAATTACCGTTTTAAAATTTCGTTGAAATACACACATACACTTTGCCAATGACGGACTAAAGCTCGGAAGTACAGATGAATCCCTCGTCCCGGTCGCCTCTAAGTGCACAGATGCTGCTTGTTTGTATGTGTACAAACAAAAAGGCGGCAACCTTGACAGGGTCATCGGCCACAATGTCTGCAGTCACCAGAGGACTGGAGTCCGGTCTCCTCACACCTCCCGTCTGCAAATAAATTACCTCACATATCTGGGCTGCAGCTCCAGATGCTCCGAGTCACCTTGAGACAAAAGGCTGTCCTGCCCTCCCTAATAGGTGAGGAGGAGGAGGAGGAGGAGGAGGAGGAGGAGGAGGGGGGAAAGAGGAGATGAAAGGATTGGGAAAAAAAAATGAAGAGAGTCAGAAAAACATGTGGGATGATGGTGGAGAGTTTCTGAACAAAGGATTGAGAGAAGCTGGAGGTGGCAGCGGGGAAGTGTCACGAGAGGAGAGAAGGAAGAAGTGAAGGAGGAGGAAACAAGGTTTAACTCTCTACGGAGCTTTAGTCATAACAAATGAGGAAGTATTGTGTAAATCTGTCTGGTATCTCTTCTTCTCTGTTGAGTAGCTGTTATAACGGTTTACTTTAACTTATATGTCATATACATATGAACACAAATATCTGCACTTTTTGTTCACAGTCCTCAGAGATCATGATGATCTTATGAGGCCCTATAAGACATTTGTATGGACAGAATACGAAGTTGGTTTCCTATTACAGGAGACTCGACTCTAAAACTACCAAGGAGAATATGGACAGGGAGTCATGACACATTACTTAGAATATACATCCCCCAATATTTCTCATAGTTTTTAAACAAACCTCTCGTTCATAAAACCAAACGCTCTAAATGGGAACTGAGATCCTGAGTGCATCCTGTTAGGAGCAGATCCTTCGTCAGCCCTTAGTTTCCAGGAAAGAGGATACAGGCGGAAAAGTCAGAGGAGGGAAGCATTAAGGAGCAAACAGTGTGAGAGCTGTCATGAGGACAGGTGGGAAGTGATCAGGAGAGCACAGCCAGAGAGATTTATTTCTCTGTCTCTGGCAGAAAAGGGATTATAATTTGAATCACAGGACGGCGATGATGATGATGATGATGAGGAGGAGGAGGAGGAAAATCTGGGAATTGTAGGAAGGAAATACATTTATTGATTTTTTACAAGCGCATGAGAATATTCTGCACATCCTCATCTCCTGCCTAAAGATTTGCAGTGATAGCCTCATTAAAGAGGGACGAACAAGCGTCCAAAAGACAACATCATTAGCGTTTCTCGGACGGACATGAAGAAACGTGATGTAACTGACAGCCGCTGTGGTTGTTTTGACTCCAGCGATCACATTAACCAAATCATCAAAGCAGGACAGCAGTGAGTGTGACAGCTGGCTGTGCATATGAGGACACGTCATTGTGCTACTAAACTTTGAATTGGAGATGTCGCGTGTGCGTGTGCGTGTGCGTGTGCGTGTGCGTGTGCGTGTGTGTGTGTGTGTGTGTGTGTGTGTGTGTGTGTGTGTGTGTGTGTGTGTGTGATACCCTCCTACCCCCCACCTCCACCCCGTCTCTGAGACAAGACGATTGGATCTGCCAGCCGGCAGGAACGTTAATTACTTCAGTAATCTTCAGGCTCACTTTCTACAATCACTCTCATCTCTGGGGCGGGAATGAGCTCGGCCATTCAGGAAGCCCGAATCTGTTTCCAGGAGAAAGAGAATCAACATGAAGAAGCTGACACACTTCACAACAACATTTGTGAACGTACTTTAGGTAGTATTTAGAAACATAAATACTACCTAAAGTATGTTCACAAACATGGTTGTTGTTACTGGGTGAAACAAATTAGTCACAATTTGAAAAATGGTGATCCGTGCACTGCACCTCATCAAAACGTTTTCTAGTGAAAACGCTAAACTTTTGTTGCATTTCGGCTCCGTTCACACGACAACGGTGCCGGGAGCCACTGAAAATGCATCTTATTGAGAACAGCTCCCAAGATGGAACCTTTTAAAAATGCTCCGTCTCCGTGGTAATGGCGTTTGGGGGAAACACATTCTTTGCTACTACTGCGCATGCACACCAAGGCCGTAGAGCAAATACTTCCTCTGCACATGCTCAGTAGAGGGACAATAACAAACATGGCAGCCTCCAGAGTGTCATGACTCACAGTCCATAATCTCTTGGGACTTTGTAGTTTTATAGTCGACAGTCACTGTAATAACAATCCTTCGTCTGTCCAAACAAATGTCCGTGTACTCCCACTGTTAATGTTTATAGTGTATTCTTCTCTGCATGTGTGTGTGTGTGTGTGTGTGGTTTCATTACAAAAATAAACAACAGCAGCCGCTAGTGGCCCGACATGAAAACTACATCGTTTTCAGGGCATTGCCAGGTAAACGTGAAACTTTTGCAGAAATGATGCATTTTCACTTGAAACGTCGCTGCATAAAGAGATACTTATTTGGTCTTCTTTTAATAAAACCCTGTTCATTTCCATATAATCAGTTTATTGTAACGAGCAGCCAGTTCATTCCTCCTGAGATCACTCACAGGCAGCACTATAGAACAAGCACTTTATTTACTCAAAAAAGCACTACAGCACACAGGACTTTAAGGATAATGTCATTTTAAAAGTATTTATTGGAAGCTTTTGTTGTTGTTCTAGGTCTAGTCGGGGTGCGTCACCAGTCAGGCCCCTCTGTGGAGGCAACATGCCAATCAACTAATTTAGTGTGGTGCAATATATGTGATATGAGAGGAGCTGATTCCTGTAGTGGTGCGCTTGGCAACATAGTTTTAACCAACCTGGTGTCACCTATGGAGTTTTATTGTTGTTGTTTTTTCCCAGTAAATGTATTTAAGGCACCTCTGAACATCATTCAAGGTTCTGCTGCTGGAGAAGCACTCCCCTTAATCCTCCACTGTACTTTCTTGCACTTTGCACTTTTTGTTATGTGTGCACTTTTGAAAATAAAAACAAAAAGACACGTGGACCACCGAACAACTTGCCTTGTCACATTCTTTTTTCTACTCACTGACCCAACCCCTCTGCAGCCAGTCCGGGCCACATCGGGGAACCGAGAGGCTCACATTCATCATCTCTTGAAGTGATGTATGTTTCACAGATTTCAGTGGACAAACTATTGAATCGTTCCTTAAATGTCGCATTTATCTTACGAGACCTTTGAAAGACTCTATTAAAAGCAGATTAACACGTCTAATGTTGGTGAAGCATGAGAGCCACTTGTGGATCCAGACTCTGGGGTTAAGTGAAGCCGGGATTCGTTAATGGGACTCCACGGTGCAGGCCGCTGGTCTTTTGGAAGAACTTCTGGGTCATCAGATGAAAACTGTGATTATCCGGTTTGGTGGGAACAAACGACACGATCACGCACGCACGCACACACACACACACACACACACACACACACACACACACACACTGTCGCCTCTCCTCGTCCTTCCAAGGTGACAGCTCCCGGGGTGTTTTGGCAACGGCTGGTTCGGCAAATTAACAAAACCCCACCATGAGTCCGCCAGCGGCACGGCTGAGGAAGCAGGCCACACATCCTCCAGTCTGCCAGCAAGACACACACACACACACACACACACACACACACACACACACACACACACACACACACACACACACACACACACACACACACACACACACACACACACACACACACACACACTGCAGGCAACAGCAGCCACTACCACAGTCCTCTAATTAACCAGTCCCACCCTCCTGACCCAGTAGCCAAGAGCGTCCTTATTATCAGCTCCATCTTCTCCCTCCCCGAATCGTCTTTCCGCTCCGAGGACGAGGTGGAAGACCGGAGCCAAGCGAGGAGAGGCGAGGGAAAGACTTTCGTTAGGACGTTATTAACAGAGACTCAAGCTTTTTGAAGTTGTTAACCCGTTTTAGCAGCTCAGGGGTGCGACGCCGTGTGAGGTTACAGCCTGTCTTTTCCACTCGCTGGATGAACTCTCCTCTGCTGCATCTGTTTTCACATCTCAGACAAGTTTCCTGTTGATTAGGTGAGAGCCTCAGTTTGGACATGTGGAGAAGAACCCAAATTCATTTTCAGACTCCAAATACTGAATTACAAAAAATATTCTCATGCAGAACAAATAGAAATACAAACATGAGAACAGCCGTGTCCATTCATAGTAACAGGATCAGACTCTAATTGATAAACAACCATGACAACTAGAAGTTTCTCTCCACAGACAAATTACTTTGTATTTCCTTCTCATTTTCCGTACATGCAACATAAATTATCAATAAAATCCTGTTGTCCGTTTCCAGGTATCTGCACTGTTTGTGTTTCAATAATGAAAGTTCCTCTAAATGAAATTGTTAAATGGCCTTCATAGTGTTTTTACACAAAGTTCAGGTAGTTATCACCTTCTGTTATTCTTCATTTCAATGGATTGTGTGAATCAATATATGACTATTTAAAGGGAATTTAAGGGACAAGTCCTGATGAATCGTTTGTGTCGTCTGAATCTTGAGTTGAGTCTTTGCTTGGTTCTGTATTCCTGGTCAGTGCATGCGGTTCACTGTGGAAGGTCGAGACATAGAGGAAAGGACATGTCGCTCATGTGACCTTCACTTCTCACCCTGCCGCCGCCTAAAAGTGTTATAGTGCCACGTATGTGTTAACCATTCTCACATAAACACTTCTCACATTTCTTCAAGGAAAGAAAAGTGACTTATAATGAATATTGGAAAGAAGCAAAAAGTTTTCATTCACACACGGTCTCCACGCCGTAACATCGGCCATGACTTTTCGTTGCACGGAGACAAGGTTATGGTTTTGTACAAGTGTGTGTGTCCGTGATTGTAAAGTGGTATCAGAGAGATCAGAACGGATAAATGTTGACAAGTTTGCACTTTGAGGGAAAAGATAAGATGAGTGTATCTTACCTGAGTCAGCACAAACCACCTCTTACTACACAGTTATTTACTGAGGTTTTGGGAGACGTCTATTTACAGTCGCTGCAATGAAAAAACGGGTTTGCTTGTTGTTGACGGGAGGGCAGGTTGATTGAGGTCAAATGTCGCCACAGTGGCAATAAATCCACCTCCACTTC
This sequence comes from Lipophrys pholis, assembly GCF_963383615.2. Lineage (NCBI taxonomy): Eukaryota > Metazoa > Chordata > Actinopteri > Blenniiformes > Blenniidae > Lipophrys > Lipophrys pholis. Next base: position 13,167,710 of record NC_137635.1, read on the forward strand.
AACCAGGTATTATTATCAAGCGATGTTGGAGTGCACGTAATCGTTAAGGTACTATTTTTCAAAAAGTTCCACTTTGGGAGCCGTTCTAAAAAAGTTGCATTTTCCGCGGCTCTGAGCACCAAAACGCCATGAGAGTTCTCCATCTCCACTTGAAAGCGTGTTAACGGGGCCAAATAGAAAGTGTTGATCTCACGGCTGTGGATTTCTGTCTGAAGTCTCTCCTGCTCTGCGCCAAACGTTCCAACGCCACCCGTCTGCTCTGCCGCAGCGTTGAAGCTGAACTTGCTGTGCCGGCGAGGAGTTGTAAGTTGAGTCTATGCTGACCAGGACCAAAGTGTATTTTCGGAACGACGGATAAATAAATCTCCCCTACAGACTATAAACTTTTATCACTTGTGATCGGGAGAGTGACTGGAGTTATTTAGTGTCTTTGTCTTCACCGCTCAGGGTTTAATCACTAAGATGCAGTTTTCCTCTGTTCTTCAGTGGCCACGTCCCCCCGCCTTCACCTGCACTCGCCATACTTCTGAGCCCGTCCATTTACGGAGGAAGGGAACATCGCACTTTCTAATCACTCGTTCCTGAGTCATCGGGCGGCGAGCCGAGGATGTGAAGCTCGTCGTACCTGTCAGCGCTCCGGGCGAGAGATCAGCATCAGCCAGCGATCAAACCAGACTCACTGGTCTGGACGTAATGAGAGAGGAGAGAGTGAAGAGGAGACCAGAATGTAAATGATCAAAAAAGGAAAAGAAAAGAAGAATAAAGAAGGAAAGAATCATCAATTTAACGATTCTCAGAATGGGAAAATAGAGAACAGTTAAAGGGAAAGTGGATATACGTAAAGAAAATTAGAGATATGGTATAGATAGGACGAGGAGAAGAAAAGAAAGTTCATAGGGTTTGATGAAAAATTAGAGGAAGGAAGGAAGGAAGGAAGGAAGGAAGGAAGGAAGGAAGGAAGGAAGCAAGCAAGCAAGGAAGGAAGCAAGCAAGCAAGGAAGGAAGCAAGCAAGGAAGGTGTGTGTGCGATCACTGATCATCTGCTGCTGTCGATTAGCACCCGGCGAGCGGACGCCGCCCATCAGCTCCCAGCCCGCTGCGCCCGCTAGTTTGCTTATTCAATCACGCTGAATGATCCCAGAAAAAAAACGGATCTGTGCCAAAGGTCTCTGTGTTGTCCTGCTTTCATCTATATTCATATCAGTGGCCGATCCCGGTTGACGTTGGGTGAACTCGAGGGAACAACTGAATGCTCTCTTGAGCGTTCTGATAGATTTTAGCCGCTACTCTTTTCCCCGTTAAAGTCGGAGTCACAATAAGTCTGAGATATCGCCGTGTCCCGTCTTTCCTCCGGGACACGGTGCACAGTGCGGTGGCCATCAGGGAGGTGACCGGGCTGGTTGCCGTCATCAATGACTTTGAGTTGTGTGTTAGAAAGATACGGTACCTCGAGAAATATATATAGAGAAATATAAACATACCACTCCGACTCTGTCTCCATGGTAACGGGGCATATCGTTCTACGCAGGTGTGCGTGGCTTCAATACAAAAAACAACCAACAGCGCCAACTCATGGCCTGGCATGGTAACTACATACTTTTTGCCATTTCCGTGGAATCTGACGGAATTTCTGAAGTGAAAACACAAAAACGATGCCTTTTTACTTGAAACGCACACGGCCTAATTGTTGATCCCGATGGACACAAACCGACAAATTATGCTGGAAACTGTATTAAGTCTCATGAAGTCACATAATCTCTTTTAATTTATTAAAATATCTTTCCAATAATCTCTCAGTTGGTGAAAACAGCAGCATACCCAATCTTTGCTGTCAAAACGCTAAACACTACTACTACTTTTGTTGTTGTTATAGAAGATGGATGGGTCAGCAAAGCTGCAAACATTTGAAAAAAGAAAAAAAACTGTTCAAAGCAATCTGGACACTGTTTCGTCATTTCTTCAGGGTAAAATATTGCAGAGGTCAAAAACCTTCGCTGCTTACTTTTCAAGTCAAATTATATGTGAAAAAAAAAATCAAAAATTACATCGCGCCAAAATCTGTTAACAAACCTGCCCGGAGTCATACAGGTGGGACTGTGTGTGTGTGTGTGTGTGTGTGTGTGTGTGTGTGTGTGTGTGTGTATCAGGAGAGGTAATGAATATCACTGTGAGGTTTGTAGACTGTCAGTGTGACTTCCAAACCCACTTAAATGTCTTCACGCTCTACATCCCGCCTCATATCTTCTGGCCTGCAAACTACACGGACACAAAAATGAGGCTATGCAATCGCAGGGAAATGAAAGTTGAACTGAACTCTGCCCAGGGGAGGTTTCCCCTTCCTCTGCGTCCACGTTCCTGCCTGTTGTTCTCCATTCGGGAGATTTTGACCAGTTGAAGCGGGGCCACTCGTTCATTTGGGGAAGAAATGTCCCCAAACTTTGCTCGGTTTGACTTTTTCTGTCTTAAGATTTGGGTTGCTAATTGGGGTTAGGCCGAGGTTAACCCTCCAAGGAGAGAATTTAAGTCGGTGCCGTGACCCTACGGATCCCTGAAACATGTTGAGGGGGGGGCTTTCATGCATGCTTTAATTCTCATGAGAAATCTGGCTCCTGTCAAATTATTCCTGTTCCCATTTTGTTTCCATTTATAGTCTCTTGACCTTCAGGAAATACATATATTCTGTGCAGGATTGAGTTTAAAATACATTTCCAAGCATTCAGAATTTTTTTTTTTATCTTTCCAAGACACTGGAATTTACAAGAAGACTTCGATATGTAGAAATTTGTGTAGCATCACTCATGAATTTACTGTCTTAGTCTCTAATGAAGTTTTTCAGTTAAAAAGTGAGGTGATTATTAACTATTTCATTAATGTGCACATGTGAGCAAAACATAAACTGTGATAGTGACAGCAGCGTTTATCTATTAACTTACTTCAGGGGTCTTGCAACCTTTATAGCCAAAAGAGCTGATTTCACTAAATAAAATTTGTCTGGAGAGACAAAACATGTTAATTATCTCACATGAAGAAAAAGCATCTAAAAGAAAATTGCTATTGGCTGCATGCAATAACTGACATTGCATTCATGAAGTGTCATAATAACAATTTAGATGCTTTGTTTTTGCTTTTTTTCATGCATTTTCTATCTTTAGCCATTTTATGCATTTTGTCTATTTTAGCATTTCTTTCTGTTTGTAGTCACTGTGCAGTTTCTAATCATTGTAGCGGTTTTGGACATTATCTTATTTTCCCCCATTGTTTCTTTATTTTCTATTTTTTTCCTTGTTTTTTTCTTCCATAATCATTTTAGTCATACTTTTTTTATTTATTTATTCCGTTTTGACTTCTTTGTGTGTTTATATCACTGTGGTATGCAAATAAATGAAAACGTAAACAAATGTTTATTGACATTAAAAATCTTCTGAAAGCTCCATGGAGCCACTAGAGAGGAGCTGAAGAGTCACGTGTGGCTCCAGAGCCGCAGGTTGGAAACCCTTGATTTACCTGTTTTTGCTCATTGGTTGACTGAAAGTATATTTCAGATGATTTGAAGGATGTTTTCTAGTTGCTGAAGGAAGAAGCATCTTTGTAATTGCCTCCTTCATCTCAGTGCTTTCATGAGAGGATATTTGAATAACTTTCACTATCAGTTACACATAAGTACTATGCTGTCATTTCTATAGGAAATATTGTTTGTAATTATGAAAATATCACCCAAGTTTATGAACACAGACTTTATCAATTATGTTTGGTTATGAGAGGTGACAAATGCCAATCTTCAGATAATTACAATAGATTCTCCAAAGCCAACGCCACGTCCTTATTTTAATTGTCATTACTTCTAATCAGACATTTTGAACTATTTCTGTTTATTACCTTTGCTTCTCTTTCCACGTGTTTTAATTTATGCGCTGACAAGGCCATGAAAGTCAACTACTTAACAGCCCCGCTTACTATAAATGGAGATAAACATATCTGCATAATTGCCTCTAAAAATAATCAAGCGTTTGAAACTGTGTGACCCTGAAACCCTGCTGCTTTAAGAAGTGCTGTCTTCTGACTGACTGACATAAAGTGCTTCCCATAGCCTTTTTTATTTTTTTTTTCTTTCCTCTCCAAGAAAAGCAATTCACACTCGGCTAACACGGGCGTGCACAATCTCGACGAGCCAATCAGAAGTTCTGACAGAAGCTGTTGAGACGTTCCTTCAAGTAGCCTTTCATCTGTCTTCCACTCATGCAAAAATCTGAGATGTTTGAGGAGGGCAATTAATTTTTCACCTGCAGGAGATCGCTCGGTGGACCGCTGCGATGCCGCCGGCGGGATGTTGCAGGAGCGCGCTACACGCTTGAGAACACATCCGGTTCATGTTACGTGTGAATTTTAACATTTTGTTCTCCCTGCTGTCTGAGGTTTCTTTAACTCCGGGTGGATGCAAACTAATAATACAGAGACTTTCATCTGCAAAGAAACGTACAACATCTACTACCTCTCTCTCTCTCTCTCTCTCTCTCTCTCTCTCTCTCTCTCTCTCTCTCTCTCTCTCTCTCTCTCTCTCTCTCTCTCCCCTTCCTCCAAGAGGTTAAAACGGAGAGAAGAAGCGCCTGTCTACATCATTCAATTCATTTCTTATTATTTATCAAGTTGAGAAGTTAGCTCTTCTATTAGGCGGTGCTCTTCTATTGGGAACTATACGGTAGTTAGCAAGCCACACCACTAGTGGGTGCTGTTGGTTGTTTTTGTTATCATCAGTATGAAGGCTACCTATTACACGTTTGAGTATAATCAGTAATTGTTCAGGCCCTGTTCACACGACATGTACAAACGCACATTTTTTGCGTTTTCATTTCAGAAAGGTGTATTTATACATCAGCGTTTTGAAAAAGATGTCCATTCCTATGGAAATGGCAAACAACGCTAAAAACAATGTGGTTAACATGCCAGGCCATGAGTTTGCGCTGTTGTTTGTTATCGTAGCAAAACCACACACGCATGCGTGCGTGCGGAGAGCAAAACGCTATAAGCATTAACAAAGGGAGTAAAAAGACATTTGTATGGACAGAGGATAAAGTTGGATTGTTGTTACGGTGACTGTCAAATATAAAACTACCCAGTTATATTTATATGTATTATAAAAAGTTGCATTTTCAGGCAGTTGATTTAAGTTCATTTCAGGCAGTTGGCTTGAATAAATCCAGAAAGTACAATTTACATCATGAATTTTACTTCACTTCACTTCTGTCATATGTTTGCAATTGTTCACAAAACAAAGTACGAGTATAATTTTTATATAATCATGAGTTTGGAATTTTGCTTCAAAAATATAAATCTTATAGAAATAATTAAAATTAAATTTCTCAGTATTCACAACAACAATTTAAAGCAGTTTAAGAATAACTAATGTTTCAATATTTCACAGAACGGTACAATGTTTTGTTTCTTGAGTAGATTTCTAACAATATTACTTATAATCAAGTACAGGATTGTACTTGAGTACAGGTTTCCAGAAATATGTTTGCTTTTCAGGGCCAAACTTAATGTTTCTATGAGTTTTCTTTAGATGCTGCAGCTTCTTCTTGCACTACAACAACATGGATATTATGTCAAGACATTAGGTCAACTGATGGCTCTACAAGGCCTGTGTGTGTGTGTGTGTGTGTGTGTGTGTGTGTGTGTGTGTGTGTGTGTGTGTGTGTGTGTGTGTGTGTGTGTGTGTGTGTGTGTGTGTGTGTGTGTGTGTGTGTGTGTGTGTGTAGCCTTGTGCAGATGTGTTGGCCTCTCCAGGGAGCTTCCTTTATGCTGAGCCATCAGAATTTGTTATGAGGCGTTGGGTTTCACTACCTTTTGCAGAAAAGGGACTGGAATGTGTTTTTTGATGTGAGCGTCAGTGGAAGTCATCTAAAGGACGACAGTGAAAGAATCTGCAAGAAGTAAATGTGTTCCGGTGCTTCCTGCGGCGCAAGGTCAATTTGACCCGGCAACAAATGATCATTATGCAGTTATGGTGTGTGCCTGTGTGAGAGAGGATATGACAGGTTAGCGCTCTGCATAGGGGAGAACTGACCTTGGCTGTTTGATTGAATTAAAGTTTTCATTACAGAGCGAGATGTCGTGGAGAGGGGAAGGAAAAAAAAAAAAAAAACATCCTCATGTCTGGAACGTGGCGCTAACAGCTGCAGTTCACGTCGCCGCTGCTGCGAAATCATTTTGCCACTCATAAGCGCGCCAAACACGGTGTTGTTTGATTCAACAGTTGTAGCAGATCTGGTGACGATTTGTTGGTAGTAGGAGGTGTAAATAAAACCCTTTAAAATAAAGCAGCGTAAATGGAGCATTGCTGTGACTTAACCATCAGACTCCAGCTGAATGTTCCTCGTCTTTACAGATCTGATCCTCAACAACAGTTTTTTCTTATGTGGACCAAAGTCTGCCGCTTCTGATAACACAGACATTTCTGCATGTTTTCAGATTGTCGCAGTCTGGCCTTGATGTTAAAGCTTTTCATGCTTTTCATGCACTGATCTCGCTTTCTGAACTCTATTAACGGAAACTGTACCATTCCAAGTGGAGTGATTCTTTTATAACAAGACATTACAGTTAACATCTTCTCTGTTGTTTGCAGGCCAGTTTGGACCCACAGGACACATACTTGAAAATGTTTTAAAAATCTTAAGCATAAGAGAGAAAGTGCAAGATCTTTAATTTCTATTTACATTTTGAATATGTTGTGTTGTTGAGCCCTGCTAACAGGAGCTCAACGGGTTGAAGCTGCGTTAACGTGTGTGTGTGTGTGTGTGTGTGTGTGTGTGTGTGTGTGTGTGTGTGTGTGTGTGTGTGTGTGTGTGTGTGTGTGTGTGTGTGTGTGTGTGTGTGTGTGTGTGTGTGTGTGTGTGTGTGTGTGTGTGTGTGTGTGTGTGTGTGTTCGACCTCAGTGGCTCAAACACATTCATAATGTGTGGATGAGTTCCACTGAGCAGCACTACAGGAGGGGAGAGGAGATCACACACACACACACACACACACACACACACACACACACACACACACACACACACACACACACACACACACACACACACACACACTAACATTGGTTTTCGGTGGTGAGGTTCTGTTGCTGGTTCAAATCCTGCAATGCAACAGGAAGTTTCTCTTGGAAATCTTCTCTCTCTGCCTTCATGAGTTCATTTATTGTAATAATTCACTATTATTTTGGATGTGTGCAAACGCGAGTGTTTGTGTGTCATCGATTGATGTTTGAAAGACACAATTTTTTTTCTCCATTTCATCTGAGCAACTTTAACATTTTTCTTGAGTCACGAACACGACCTGCTTAGACTCGGCAGGCTGAGACTTTCACAAGAGCAAATACACTGAAGCCATAGATTTCTTTTTCGTCGATGCTCGAGACCCAAAACACACGGGTTCATATTATTTTCCTAATATAATCATTTTAAAGGACATTTCAAGCACAGTTAGTGCCGACTGAAGTGAAAATGGAAATTTACTGAACATGGAGTGTCACCAGATGGGGTCCCCGAGGAACTCCGAGCACATCAAAAGTTGCTCGATGTGCTCTTTGGGTTACTTCATGTGAAAATATTCTGCACCGACATGACTTGAAGTAGTACGCCACGCCAACATGGAAACACGCTCGCACATAAATTATGTAAAAAAGTCTCCGTTTCTGGTGGCATCAAAGTTTTCTTTGCTCTTTCTGGCACCGCCACTGTTTGCGTAATACACACACGGGTGCAAATCACACCATCTTCACCACACTACCAGAAGCGGCTGAGATGTGCCAGTGTGTTGCTATCTTTCTGCCCAACTTTCCTCTTTTGGCAGGATTTCTTTCCTTCGGGTGCCTCACAGCCAAAACATTTCTGACGCAGCCAAATATTAAAGCAAGATCACACTCCTGTGCAGGCGGCAATGTGCTGTATGAAGGTGAGAGGACAAGATGGGTAATTGAAAAGTTCACTTTGTATTGTATTATAATGAAGATGGGCACAAAAAAAAAATGATCGTGTTTTTAAATGGAGTTGAAAACTGAAATTGGTCTTACTTGAACAACATCGATCTAAACTCAAATATTAAATATATTGCGATCATTTCAGACACTTCATAGCAAAACAAACTGCCTTTTTTTCCCCCCTGTATTTCAATAAGCATATGTCTCTGAAGCAGAAGACAAAAATACAAACCAAAAATTATACAAACAAACGACCAAAAAAAAAGCATACAGGACATCAGAAGCTTTAAATGGTGGTCATCGTTGCACATCTGACCTTCCAGTTTGGGGTGAAAGTCCATTCATCCCTGCCTCACCGTGATTCTGAGCTACGGCTTCCTCCGAAAATGCAAACTGACTGAGGACAAAGTGACCCGACACGTCACAGTCCTGAGGCAGAACTGGAGGACGCAAAAGCTTCACAACTGGTGTTCTCTCTCTCCCCCTCTCTGTCTCTCTGTCTCTCTCTCTCTCACACACACACACACACACACACACACACACACACACACACACACACACACACACACACACACACACACACACACACACACACACACACACACAGAGTCATCTGCAGTACATTGTCTCCGGGCCTCCCCTGCAGTGGTCTCACGCCGGGCGATGGAGTGTCAGTCCTGTTGGGCGGCTGTGAACGGGGAACAGGTGCAGCAGTCAACAGATGAGGCCGACCGGCTCTCCTACCTTCTGAATAAAACACCATCCATCTCAAACTTTCCCTGCACTCGCTCTCTCTCTCTACCGGCTGAAGGAAAAAAAACAACTCTGAGGCTCTCCCCCTGACTGAAGAATCTCTTGGTCGTTGTTTTCAGTTCAAAGTTAGTGTGTGTGCTCACTTTTACAGCACGGGATCTGACTTTACTTGAAAAAAATACAAAAATGTTCAGTCGTGGTGAAGTGAAAAGTGATTTTAGAGTTTTCTTCAGAACCTGGCACGACAAAGGACCATTAAGGCGTGTTTGAGATGGAGCTAAATCCTTGGAGTTCACACTAATAGATGGATGTACAATGTGGTTTAATGACAATCTGCTTGTTACTCCTCAACTTTGTCTTCTCAGTTCTTTTCCTTCTATCTTTTAACCTCCAACCACAACATCCGAAAGTCTCATACTCGCTTGAATATCAATAGCAAATGGTGTTAATGGAGCCTAATTGTTCTTCATCTCTGCTCTGGCTTCATTTCCCAGTCGTGATTTAACTATGAATATAGTTGTGTGTGTGTGAGCGGTTACTTGAAGGTGTTTTTGTGACTGCAGCCGTTAATGTGTCATTCCCGGTGTGGCCTGTCCCAGGTGCTCCACTGATGCTCTCATATACGGGGCTCGCATCCCTCATCGTTTACCGCGACGGGTTCTTCATCAGTCCTGACGTCGTCGCTGCACACGGAACGGAGATGCAGAAACACGCAACGCCACACCCTGAAGAGATGGATCTGAACCACTGTGCTCTCTGTAAAGATCAACACTGAAATTATACAGTCCGGGTTTTTTAGGTAGTTATATCCCAGTTGCTCTGTTGAAACTGCCACACATAGGTGTTTGTAAAATGTTTGAAATTTCATTAATGCTTCAGTGTACTCACTGAAAAGGGGGTATTTTACCGCCACTTGGTTGTTTTTAAATCTTCTATATAAATAAATTTGACATGACTATGACAAAATTACAATAACATACTTGCTAATGTACATCGCCTGCACACAGAATCCCTCCGTCTGTTTGAAAGAAGGTGGTGTTCTACTGTATCGAGGGCATGCTATTGATGTTTTCTATTGCTTTCTACTCGAGCTGCCTCTCTGTGTTAACGCTGCAATGGATTTCCCCGAAGTGGGCCCTTCTCACCACTTCAGACGTCTTTTTATACGACACGTCACCCATTCGCACAAACGATCTCACGCCTTCTCACGTCGATGTTGACAGCCGCCATGCAAGGTGCTGGACCTCCACTGGGAGCGGCGTCAGGTTTAGTGTCTCGACAGTTTGACTTGTGTGAGAAGAGTTAGATTGGAACATGAACTGCCCGAAAGTCACGCACGCAAAAAAAACAACAACAATTTGCTACTATAACTACAACGAAACATATTATTGAACTGCAAGTCATCTTGAAGGTATCAGAAATGCACTTTCATTTAGATTAGAACCCTGGAAAGCAAATGTGGCTCAGATGAAAAACCGCGAGCAGAAACCGAAGAAAGGATGTTGTGGAGCCTCAGCTGGCCCCGAGGGATAATGGAGAGTGTTTCCAGTCTGATGGCCGTTGAAATGAAAGACTTCCTCTCCTCCAACAGAGGGACGGAGAGGATTACAGTGTAATGAAGAGGTGAAATGACCACTTCATGAATGTCAGTCTGATCAGGATCTTCTGCTACGTGTCATTTAGAACATATATTCATGGGAATAATACTGAAATGCAAAAGGCCCCTCCTCCGCTGTGGATGGCTGCGTCAAGTGAAAACAAAATCAGACTTCAATCCTCTCCCGTTATGTTATCGGCCAATTAGCGACTCTGTCAGAATGGATGTTGCTCTAATCATTTGACAAATGTGCACCAAAAGTCCTCAATATAGCCAACACTTTAAAAAAAACAACTTCTACGAGCTGATTTTGTGCTGAAAGCCTTTGAATGTATTCTACAAACCAGACGGTGACACGTGAGTGTGGGAGTGCAGTTATTTTGGAGAATATCTTGATCTAAAAATACAACGTGTGAAATTATTGTCACTTTCATTTACTCTCACAACTTGGGCTTTTGTCATGTTTGATTTTGTGATAAAAACGCAAGATTAAAAACGTTTTCAAAGTTTCACTTCATCCTGGATCGGTCATTTTGTTCCCTTCTCCTGGCAACTAAAAGAATCGATGACTCATTTACCTCCGTAAAGGAACTGCTTTATAATTTCGGTGGCTTTATTCAAAGAAAGATTAAATTCTCTTCAGCGGTGTAAATCCAGGCTTTGTGTGAGACCAACAATCAAATCTTAATAGCACAATCACTAACGCACGCCGAGCTCCTTCCTGCTCTTCAGAGATCAAAAGAAGTCAAATTACCTTGAACTTTAAAAAATAAGGGATCAGTAGCTGAGCAGAGGATTAAATCAATATTCCGGTCCGATCTGCTGTAACAAAGCAGAGAGTAATGGAAAAATCAAAGTGCTCCACGTTTGGACTCTCCAGCATTACTCATCCAGCCTCCTGAATGGAAACTCGTCTCGTCATGTGGCGGCAGGCAACAGGTCACCTTGAGCTGGAAATATTTCCCAAGTGGGCGAAAATTTATTGAGTAGAGAACGGTAAAATTGAATTGAACCGAATGTTGTGTTATGCTGAGACTAAGGTAGCCCAGAAGGGTCGTCACAAAGGGGAAAAACCAAAAATCAAATGTCAGGTAAGTCGTCGGTACAAAGTTCCTGTGACGGTTCCTATACTGCAGCTGGAAGCAGTGAGCGAGCAGTTCTACTGTTTCTATGGACCACGTTGGGTGTTAAAACTTTCTGGGGTTCGATTTGTACCTATGAATTGTGACTTACATGGATGTGAACGTGTAGAACCCAGTCGAATCAGCAGGTTCATTTTCTGGGGCTGGGGAAATGTGAGGAAATGGTAACATCCTCTATTTTTATTTTTGATCTGTGATATTTGTTTGCAGGAACTATAGAAAATGAACGATTTGATTTGATAAAAGTTGACTTGTTGCTCTTCCTCTCACTTTCTGAGCTGCTGCCTGCAATCATTTCGGGTCTGATATAGGACATTTATTTGCAGCTATCTTGATCACCGCAAATATTCCCTCTGACACCTCCTCCAACAGTTTGGATTCAAGGCGTCAACACTGCTCTTCTTTGTCGTTTGGCTGCTCCCTTGAGGTGAAGCCACGTTGGATGATCTGCCACCTCTAATGTTACCGCAACCGACTCCATGAACCTTCTCTAAGGTCCTCTTCTTCTCCTTCAGCCTCCGTCATGAAACGTTGACATTTTGTAAAGTAGTGATGTGATTATCTGCTTCTAAAATTAAAAAGTCTTTTGGGTGGTGAAATGCAGTTGTGAGGATCTTCATCCCCGTCTGGATTCTTGGGTTGGATGTTTTTTGGTTTTAAATTAGTTTGCAGCATCACGTGTTGTGTTGTTGCATGTTGTGATGAAATATGTGAAGAATCGATGGTTCAGAAGGTAAACTAGCACGGGCTTCACATGTCAATGTGGATTCAAATAAACCTTGAAAGCTTCTTTCCCTGCAGACCAAACAAAACAAACCAAATCAATGTTGGTTTTTGTGTCTGTATTTTTTTTTATCGTTAAGCATGGCTGCCAACTGATGCGTGAAGAGTGAAACTCACACCATTAACTCTGTCTCGCGCCAAGTCATACATTTTTATGGCACGGCAAACTTTATTATGACTTTAACATTATTGACAAAAAGTGATCCATTTAAAAACTCTGGAGCCAATCCCAGCCAAACATGGACAAGGGCAAGGTAGATAGGTTACATTATATAGCTAAATAGATATCCTACAACAGTTGTGTATGCACAATGTGTAGTTTAAGAGTTGATTTTATTTATTCCTCTTAACAATTTAAAAAAAAACCAACATACTGGCCTGCAGTGAAAAGATACTTGATTCAAATCCAGGTTGAGGTAGCGGAGTGCTTGTTTGAATACTTCATGTTCTGTCTCTGTATGTGACGGTACTCAAGTATTTTGCGAATGTGAGTACCCGTTTACACAGCAGCGTTTCAAATTAAAAACATAACTTTTTTGAGTTTTTCTTACAAAAAATGTTTGGCGTTTTCACAGTAACTTTTTTAAAACGATGTCCGTTCACACGTAAACGGCAGAAGGGCTGAAAACGATGTAGTGAGCATGCCAGGCCATGATGTGGAGCTGCTGTGGTTTTTTTTGTAATGAAACCACATACATGCGCATGGAGAACAATACACAATAAAAATGAATAATGGGAGTGCACAGACATTCGTATGGACAGACGACCAAGTTGGACTGTTATTACGGTGACTGTCAACTATAAAACTATCAAGAATATGAACTGGGAGTCATGACATTCTGGAGACAAACGTTGTTGTTGGTGTCCATCTACTCACATACGTGAAGAAGAACTGTTTACTACAGCAGGTGCCTTTTCCCCCGTTTACACAGAAATGGAGTCGATGCCTTTTCAAAAAGTTCCACTTTGGGACCCATTTTCAAAAAATTGCATTTTCAGTGGCTCCAAGCGCTGTTGTCATGTAAACAGACCCTCAGACAACAAATGTCTTCCATTATCACCTGAAAACCTTGTGTACACAGGGCCTTAACGACTAACTTCTCACTGTAATCGTCATATATGAGTAATTAACTAATTTCCAAATTTAAATATCAAAAACAGAGTCGGAGCAGTTGAAGTTGCGTTTTCAGTGGCTTTGAGCTTTGCGATGAAAGTTTTGTGATTTCATTCGATAATGTCGTGTAAACGGACGTTTGCCTGTGGCGGACTGGCGACCAGTAAAAGGTTTAACTTGCTGCTGACCATAGTCAGCTGAACTCGTCTCATGCGCCCCAAACCCTTAAAATAATTTTGTATTTTTCATGGAATGTATCATGTTCCTGCAGGATCGGGCTTCAAGGGTCACATTTAAAATCTACCAACAGCTGCTCTCATCTGAAGTGGTCCCACCTCCACTACCAGTCCACCTCTCCTCTGTTTTTATCACAAATCTACAAAGTCTGCACAGGAAAATCAACAATGACTACACAGATGAGGCCCACATGAGCATTCATTCAAAAAGGCTCTTTAATTGGTCTAAGTGATTAAGTACAGGGTGAGGGAGACAGGTAATATAGATACTAGAATAGCTTTCAATTACCCCATTTAAATCTGATCATTACACAGAGAAGATGTGTGGAAAAAGAGGGATGACGAGGGGAATATAAAAGACTGGAAAAAAAAGGAGTGATGAAAATCTTTATATAGGCCAACTGATAGTTAATACAGTAATAATGAATATTTCAGTAAATCAATGACGGTGTTACAAAAGCAAAAAATCTGAATGTGCCAGATGTGTGTTTAGAAAAAGAGTGACTATAAATTCCTATTATATGTAGAATACATGAATATGACAATAACCAACCTCAAATAACACATTTTTCTCTATATTGATATAGTACTTAGAATACAGAATTTAATGAACGTGAGGCCCTGTGTGACGTTGTGCTGTACTGTGGCCTCACAGCGAGACCCATTGAGGAACAAGAGTCCACGGTTTAAGACACCTAGTGCTGGTCAGTGCTGTCCCAAAACTCTAGTCATCCTGCAGTTTGTGTTCATATGGACTGCTTTCACAAAACTTCCGCTGACTCGTCACTAAATGAAGACATGAGCTCCAAAACATTATAAATATTTAAAGAAGATACCTGAAGTTCGTTTACAGATGTCTAGAAATTATTGTTTCAATATAGAAAATTCCGGTCAAAATGTCTCTATATTGAACGTCTCTTGTTGGAGTTAAAGTCTCCACATCTACAGTTGTCTTCGAATGTCTTGCTACAGTGGCTACTTGTTTTTGGTGGCTGTATTTAAAGAGGCAAACCGTTATTCTTCCATCGTTTCTTCCCAGTGAAATCTACTAGACGACGGCCAAAGACTTTAATCCCGGCCATCCCACAATAAAATATACACAACATACACAGACACACACAGCATGAAAACTGGTTATAGTTTAACCATGTGCCAACACCAGGGACTGTTGTAGATCTTAGTGCACATTAAAGCACGGAGAACAAACGAGTATTGTTCGTGGGAGAGCGGCGAGTTTAACCGGCCAGCTCTCACGTCCCACAGCTTCCTCAACAGTGGAGTCCTCTCACTGTGGTCTGCGTCAAAATCGGTCATAAGCATCTGTCAAATTTGGAAACCCAAATCTTCACTCTTTCCTAAACAAAACCGGCAGCTACCTCAAACCGTAGCCTTAACCCTTTACGTTATTCTACTTATTGATCTCTCTCCACAGTGGTAGATTTTAAGTCTCCTGATTCAACCTTCGGAGGTCGTCACGGTTTCCCATCAGACTTCGGACTCCAGACTTGAGACCCGCCGCCAAGGCCTAAGTACACAGGGGCTCCCCATAGGCTGGCCCCCGGGGCCCTGACTAGCCTGAGCGTCAGATCCAGTCTGGGAGCCCTGATAGACCCCGTAGGCCCCGTACACGCTGTCCTGGTACAACAGGGCCCGTTGTCCTCCACACTGCACGCCACCACATGCGAGCAGCTGGCACACTGGGCTCGGGTGCGTGCTGGAAGCCTGGCTGTGGTGCTGCAGGTCCAGCGGCCCGTGGTAGAGGGGCAGTCCGGGGTATGAATTCAGGTAGTGTGCGTATTGTCTGCTGAGCAGGCTGGTGGCTCTCCGCACCATGCCCCTACCTAGCCCGGCCCCGTGTTGCACTGCTTCTCCATACGTGGGGAGGTGAGCGGAGTGAGAGTAGCGCAGCCTCTGGCCCTTTCGCCCGTTGGGCTTCCTCTGATCCTCCCTGATGTGGAGGTAGGACTGGTTCCTTGGGAGGCACAAGTTGTTTCGGAGGTGAGCGGGATTGTGGGGCTTGCCAGGTGTGGTGGGAGTTAATATGCAGGGGAAAAGGTCGGGCAGGGTTGAAGGTGACTGACTGGACAGGGAAGACTGGGATTCATCCACTTGCCTGATCTGGTCACTGCCCCAAGTCGCTTTAAGAAAAGAGGGGCGGCGGTGCCTGCGTCTCCCACGCAGCACTAGATCTTCCGGGGGCCAGGACCCGTAGTTTTCCACCCGGGGACACATCCCCTCCTCAGAGTAAATATTTTCGACGCTCGGGGCAGAAATGTGGTTGTTCTGTAGGTGGTTGGCTTTCAGCTCGCTCAGACAGACTGGACTTATCTCGCTCTTTTCCACGTCCCCGTGTTTTCTTCTTTCCACGTCTCCATCCTCGCACTGAAAACTCTTAGACCTCCTTTTCCGCCGTGAGAACCCGGCCTGGAGGTGCTGGCTCTGGGGCGAGGAGACCGGGTGAGAAGCGTAGACGTCCGGGAGCTGGAGGTCGGTGTAGGGGATGAAGGACGAGTGAGGTTGTGTGTCTACGTAGAGCCTCCCGGTGGTCTGGTAATGGTGCGGGTGCTGGTAAGGCAGCGGCTCTCCGATGGCCAGGTGGGGGCTGCTGAGGCTAGACACAGGAAGAGGTCGTTCGTAAAGACATGGTGTGGAGCGAGTCGGGAGCGTGTAGCGGAGTGGCGTGGGCCTCGTCACGCTCCGATGCTGTTTCAGGGAGGTCAGAGGTGGGGTGATGGAGCGCTGAGGAAGAGAGCAGTGATTCTCCGTAACGTAGGCAAACCCCCCCGGTATGGCCTCCGTGGCCACTTGTGGAACCCGGACAGGCAAGCTGCCGCCGTGTCGACTCAGCTGCTCGATAGTCTTGGTGGCGTTATCCAGGGAGCTCTCAACATTGGCAGTGGAGACCAAGTCCTTGGCAGTGCGAAGCATTTTAAGCATGTTCGCTTGAGCATAGTTGGACGTCAGGTCAGGTTTGGCCAAACCAGAAAAGCGACCAGGTTCTTCCACTCCATTGAAACAGCTATAAATACCCTGAGAGAGGAAAGACAAGGAAGAAAAGGAGGAAATTATTAAAGAGGCACAGAGAAGCGAGTGATCAAGCAGGCCATTTTCTTATTAAATCAATAGGTAGCCACAAACAGTTTAACCTCAAATTGCCCTAAAGGTCCTAAGGGGACAATTTCCCAGACTTGATATCAGTCAATTTGTGCTTCTCAAAGTTATGACCCTTCTTTTAACCATTAAAACCCGACTGGCAGTAAAATAATAAACCTGCTTTCATTATCATACCATTTTATCACCCAGGCAAGACTTAGTCACAAATTCATTATGCATTCTCCCAGGAGTCAAAGAAAAACTGTTTAAGCTGAGAGATTTGCCCCCAAAAAATGTGCACACACACACACACACACACACACACACACACACACACACACACACACACACACACACACACACACACACACACACACACACACACACACACACACACACACGCCTAAAGTCCTGTACAGAACAAACCGTCTCCGACTGCACGGACAAACAAAGAACCAAATCCCATGACTGCTCTCTGCTCAGAGTTCGCAGAGAGATCCTGAAAGAGCCAAATTTAATTTGGTCCTTGGGGCCGGCCACGTACGGATTAATGATCAGATAGTCAGTTAGCCGTTAATCTGATAAAACCCAGATCCAGCCACAATGGGATAATTACACAGTAGAGGAGGCAGGAGTCCATAGACATTTCAGTGTGTTCAGTGTTTTTTAGTTTTTTTTCCTTTTGTCTCAATAACCACATTCTACAACAACAGCATCAACCAATCGGGTGCTGATTTAGTATAATTGCAAAGGAACATCAGGCAATCAAACGTAAATGCTGAGTAAACACCAGAATTAGATCTGGCTGGCTGTCTTTGTCTCGCTCCACTTTCCCCCCTTCTCCCTCATTCTTAATGTGAATGCACTGCCATTTTAGCTAATATCACAGCGAGGTCCTCCAATAATGCAAATACGCATCCATTTGCATTAATTAATCAATACTTAAAAGCCACTTCATGTACTGCGGTCACTTAACCGGAAAATCAATGTAAAAACCAGTGAAGCAGCTTCACATTCAACCAATCTAAGATACTTAAACAGTCCAGCGTTTTCATAGAAACTGTGTAACGATCCTCTGAAGTAAATCTCACCCTGCTGATGGCCAGCAGGAAGTCCAGTTTGTTGGACTTGTGGATGGAGTGTCGCAGTTTCCAGTAGAGCAGGTGCTCCCAGGCGAAGACCAGCAGGCTGAGGCCCATCGCCACCAGGAGCATGTAGAAGACGCCCGCCATGTTGTCGATGTCCAGTTTGCTGCTCATCACCTCGTTCTTCTCGTTCTGGCAGATGCCCGATAACCAGACCGTCTCCAGGCGCTGCGTGTCTCCTGACGGGACGGAGGTTTAAAGAAAGAGCCTAAGAAGACTTTCCAGGAGGAAGACGAGAAAACGTAGCAAATATGCTGTGTCATCATGAAACGTAAAAACGATGCTTTTTCACTTGAAACGTGTCATGGAAACGGGGCCCTGGATCAATTACTAATCATTGCACATATAAACTACTTTGACTTGGTATTTTGTCCTGTAGATGGTTTTGAGTGGATTGGTGAGAAATATGGCAATACTATTGAAGAAGAGCTCCTTTTGCTGGAAAACTATGGCCAGAAGTAAATAATTCCACTGACAAGGAGTTGGTCCCAGTGAGGACAACACAAGTTTAGCATCTCAGTTTAAGCCTTCACAAAGAGACGGCATTATTGAGGATCCGATAAAAAATCTCAACTACAAACATCTCGAACATAGTTTTCTCAAAACACCAAGATCCATGAAGCCTAATTTCCTTGAATCACATGAAACATTACAGATGCTCTTTATTTTAATACCAAACTTCTTCAAATGGACCTTGTGGTTGCAGAAATTTGGTCTTTCCATTTTCTTGGTGTATAATTTTAAAGCAGAAACCAAAAAAAATAGGCTCACCTCAAAAAAGATTAAAGAAAGAACACATCAAAGTTTTCATCCTAAAGTTTCCAAAGATACACAATATCTGAAGCACCTGGAACGATTTTGAATTTGAATCCTAAAAGCCCTTCAGCCATGAGATGTGGTATTTCTTTCCTGGTTGAGCTCAAGTAAGTGTAATTAAAAAAGGAGATTCTCAAGTCAGGAAATTCTCATCATTCACCATCCTTCTTGTTCTTTAGTGCAATCTCCATCATCGTGACAGTTATGTCGTCTTTATTCTTCAATCTTTTCTCTCTGCCAGTGAAGCACCGTTTGTACGAGGAGAATTTAGTGCTTAAGCACATCCATTAGTGATCATCGCCACTCAAACGGCTCCTCCGGGCCTCTGAACAGGTGGCCACCTCTTGAGCTGAACTCTCCCCGGCGGCCTCCAGAGAGCACCGGCCATATTTTTATCATTCGATTTCCGTATGTTGACCAGAAAGACACTATTTATAAAGTCATCAAGGAAAGCTCAGCGTGGGCATGAGTTTAAGCGAGGGGTAGTCTTAAGCTCTCAGAGGGGGGGGGGGGGGGGGAGTCTGAGCTCCACACCGATGGGCCATCAAGGCGAGTGTGTTTATGTGTGTTTAGGTGAGTGTGTAACAGAGATAATCATATCCCTTACACTCCCTGCTGTTGTGCCGGATATGGACTCCTCCCTGTAAGCCCACCTCCCTGCTGATGCGGCACACGCTGAACTGGACTGATGCCAGTAACAGGGTTTCCGATGGTTCGTTATCGGGGCAGATCTGCGCTCACCGTCTCCGAGGAACTGCAGCAGAGCCAGGTCGATGGGCCGCTTCCAGCGGGAGTCTTTCTCCAGAGCGATGCCGTACCCCGTGGTGGCGAAGACTTTGCCGCTGCCGATGGTCACCAGCTTGCAGCCCTCGTCCTTCCCGGCCATGTAGTTGAGCACGGCGGCGTCGTAGATGAAAGCATCCAGCTTTCTGTGAGCAACCAAAAGCGAATCACAGTGAGATCCAATTATCCCCTGTTTGCTCAGGAGGAGTGTATTTAAAAGATCGTTCTGCACATTGAATACAAATGTTTTGTGCTGCACATCAACGCTGATTACAACTCTACCGAATTCAGCTTTTTCTGTTTTAATTTCCCGGCGTTGTGACTTTCACTACTTACAGATATTCACTAAAATAATTAGCCTGCAGAACCTTACGGCTTCATTGACATTAACAATCTCAATCAATTTTCCGAAAGAAAGATTGAAGCAAAACAATTTTAGATAGGGGTAATGGGCTGTGGACACGCTGACATATATTTGGACCATTTATTGGAAGATCATCCCTGTTTATTGCTGACGTAACTCAGACAAGTAAAAGAAATCTACAGCTTAACGCTCAGTAAGTCTAGATCGGAGTAGATTTATGTACAATGATACTTTGAGTGAAGAACTGATGTCATCACATTGGCTAAGAAAATGATGTGAATAGTTGTGGGAATAGTATTTCAGGTATGTTGAATAAAAATGGGAATCAGATAAGTGAGTGATATGAGTTCCAATACAACTATTGTGTCTCGTTCAGACATGTCACAAAAGACCAAAACCTCCAACCGAATCCGCCTGGAATCATAAACTCATGATGCTAAATGTTAATATGGCTGAAATCAAAGGTGACAAAATGTTCACACTAATAGATTTAATCTCTGAGCGTGTCAAGAGTCTGCACTGACATCCTGAAATCAATAAGAAATCTGAAGTGCGTACTCTCTCCCGGGACCTGTGTGAAGTGTGAGCGGGCTTCTGTGAGAACGCGGCTTGTTTGGCAGCACGTTTTTTTTATTAGAGAGTAACTTGCACTCGACGTGATTTTGAATCTAAAAATACACACATCACACTGGCCTAATTCCCAAATAGATGTAAAACACAAAGAAGCGTCAAATCCCTGCTGTATCATCCGAGTCATGACTGCTAATACGGCAGTGGCAGAAGAAGATGTAACTTCTTGTCAAAACCGAGCTGTGTTGTTGGAAGGAGTGAGGGACCGTACCCGGTTTTGAGGCTTTCTAGAGCTTCTTCCACCCCCTTCTGGTTGTACTTCATCATATGTGTGTGCATGTCGGGGTAGTTGCTGCGGATATTCCTCTCCGTACTCCCGTTTGGGACCGTCCCGAAGCGGAACGGAGGATAATGCTCATGAGGTTTCTGGAACTGGAGAGGAGGAGGAGGAGGAGGAGGAGGAGGAATGTGAGACGATAAAGGAAATAAATAAAGGGAGTTCAGTGAGAAGGGGGTAAAGAGAGAGATAGAAAGAATGAAGGAAGAGACTGAAGGAAGAGAGTGGAAGAGGGGGTGAGTAAGAGAGTAAAAATGGAAGCAGGAGGGGAAAAAGCGATGACAATGATGGGAAGAGATTGAGGATAAGATGAGAAGAGAGATGAAGAAAAAAAATGAAGGGATGGATTTAAAAATGATAGAAAAAGAAAGAACAAATACAGTAAGTACAGAGAGCCATGGGCAAAGAAACGCAATAAAAACAGGCAAAGTGAAACAGAAAGTATGTGCAGGGATGAACAGAGGAAAAGTAAAGTAAGAGAAGAAATGAGAGGAGGGGAAAACATCAGAGGAAAAGAGAGGAGGCAGAAGGATGTAGAGAACGAGAAACGAATGCCAAATGAGAAGAGCAGGCCTCCGAGTGAAGGAACGGGGTAGAAAGGAGTAAAGAAAACGAGCGACTCTCTCAGTTAAATGAAATCCATTTTCTTTTAAACCAAACTGATTCAATCAGCCACTGAACCAAAAGGCTCCATAAACAGACTGAAAGCCACTCGCTCCCTCTTCATTCCATTAAATCTGACATCAGTCAACATGCGTCTGCTTGAACCATCTCGCTGGCAACACAGATGATCCCGATCCAGTCCAATCTGCGCCCGATCGAAGTTCACATTTCATGAGGTGACGCAGAAATACGTCCGTTAAAGCTCAATTAGACCACGGGCGGGAAAGATCCATTCATCTTGGCTGTGGCATTAACCTTTAAAGCTGAGCGCAAATGAATGTGCCAATCGTGCATGCGTGCATGCGTGCGTGCGTGTGTGCGTGCGTTTTAATAAAATGACTCTTCAGCTGCAACAGCTATGGTTGAATTGGCACAATGTTGTAATCACCCACGTT
This sequence comes from Lipophrys pholis, assembly GCF_963383615.2. Taxonomy (NCBI): domain Eukaryota; kingdom Metazoa; phylum Chordata; class Actinopteri; order Blenniiformes; family Blenniidae; genus Lipophrys; species Lipophrys pholis. Next base: position 13,189,473 of record NC_137635.1, read on the forward strand.
GCAGACAGAAGATTAGAGATGATACTTTGAGTTTCTCTTCATTTATACCCAATAATAGAATTATTATCCAGAGGGGCTGTTTGAAACACTTTTACTGAAAGAAGTTTCATACCTTGTCCATATGGCAACAATTTCAAGTGGAAATGCAAAACTTTCGTTGCACTTTGTGTGTCTATTTACGAGACAACGGTGCTCGGAGCCACTGAAAACAACTTTTTGAAAAGAGCTCCTCAGGTGGGACTTTTTGAAAGCCTTCCAACTCGTGTGAACGGGGGAGAACGCACATTTCTGGAAAGGCTCGGGGCCGTTCTCCTTGTTGTAAATGCCCACTACGGCCGTGATGAATTGTTCTGAAAAGATTCATATTTACACGTCAACGTTTTTGAAAACAATGTCTGTTTACATGGAGACAGCAAAAACGCTGAAAATTCTGTACGTACCATGTTGGGCCACTAGTGGGGGTTGTCAAGTCAGTTAACTTCGTTTATCCCCTGGGGGCAATTCAATATCAGCAAATTGAGTAGTTCCTATTAAAGCATCGAAAAACCATAAAACATTCAAAACACAGAAAAGCATTAAAGAACCATAAATCACATAATAAATATCATTAATACAATAAATACCTATGTAGTTTGCCGTGTGGTGCGCTTATGCAGTAGCAGCATTTCCCCCGTTTACACTGTTTCCGAAAAGTTGCTGTTCACCCGTTTCCATGGAGATGAAGTTGGGCTGTTTTTAAAAAGTTCCACTTTATCAGCCGTTTCAAAAAGTTGCGTTTTCAGTGACTCCGAGCACCGTTGTCGTTTAACAAACACCCAAAACACTTCGGAAGTTTTCCCGTTTTCACTTACACGTTGTCGTGTAAATGAGGCCTTAGCAAACCGATAGAATTCCGGTAGTTTGATCATTCTTTCAAAAAGGGCCTCAGAAATGATGCTGCGCTAAGAGTTTTTCTCACTTCGCATTTACATTCGTCTGCACTCATCCTTCAGATTCATCTTTCGTCCCACAGTCCTCATCGTGGCTCTTTATGGGTTAAATTTGAAGATGATGGACCTGAGAGATGTGAACCAGCTTGTGCAACTAATCCTTTGTCGTGGGAGATTTCGTAATAAAAGGGCAGCCGATGCTTTGTTGTTCATTCAGATTGAGGGTTAATAAAATCATAGATCAGCGAGGTGGATCTGCTGATCCCTGCCTGGGAGTCCCTGCATCGCTCTGTGTGACGAATGAAAAGCTTTTCTGCAAAGCTCCTCTGAGGCGCCGTTTCCAGGATGAGCGAGCGTACACACACACACACACACACACACACACACACACACTTTAAGTGGTATGGAAAGAGCGTGGGTGTTGTTTTGCTCTGTGGCCTTTTTCTTCTTTCACGTCTCTCAATCATTTGACATTTTGCCATCTCGTTTTAAAGGCACGAGGGCGAGGAGGGACGGACGCAGGGCGAGGGGGAATATTGATGGACAGAGCCAAACAGTGACGGGACAAGTTGAGCGTCAGACACCATCTGTATTGACAGAAGGCAGTAATTGATTTGTCATTCATGCTGCTGGGCTCCCCGATGATCGGAAAAGGACAGAGACATTCACCACCAAATCCTTTTACTTGACTTTCTGAGAGTCTTTCTGCCGTCCACGGTTTATTAGTCAATGCTGAGGGTTGAATGGAGGAAAGAGTGGATGATGTGACACAAAGATATGGATAGCTACGTATCTCACACAAAAAGACTGTCTCTCTGTTTAAACGCTCAATAACCAAGCGGGGGCTTTGCGTCCCTTACCTTCTTGTCGGAGAGGCCCGACACCGTGTCGATATATTGTTCCTGGATCATGAAAGCAGCAAGGTTGGCAGTGTAGGAAGCCAGGAAGATGACGGCGAAGAAGGCCCACACCAGGACCATGATCTTACTCGTGGTTCCTTTGGGGTTCTCAATGGGGACCGAGTTGTTGAAGACGATGCCCCACAGCAGCCACACAGACTTCCCGATTGTGAATGTTGGACCACCAGGAGCTGGAAACAGAAGATTTAAAGGGGACATATTACATTATTTTTGTAATCGGCTTCAGGCCCGTACACTTATATATAACAGGAGCATTGTTGAGCTGCCATAAAGGAATGTGGGTTTTCATGCAGTTCAGAAAACTACACACACACACACCTTCAAGGTATATCCAACCACTGATGTTTTGGTCTTTAACCATTGCTTTGTTTGTCAAAGGTCCCATGTAAACAACAATAATTATGACTTGTATTGTTAAGGGCTTCTTTTGTTTCTATGTTGTGATGTGTTCACATTGTATATTGTAAAAGTCAAGTTAGGCAGAATCGTTTGTCTTTTTTCTCGGGTGGCAGTGTGTTTACATGGAGTTCAATATCCTGGGTTTTTCATCAGTGTTTGCACATTTTATCAAACTTTCAAACTCCGGTTTTGACAAACCTAATTTTAAACCAGAATATTGTTTTACTATGTCCAATATGAATGCACCTTTAATTGATTTTTAGCAATTTAATGAACAGTTAACCCTCTTCCTGGCCAGTTGTTGCAATCGTATTGTCACACTCATCTGGAATAAGCAGTAAAAGGATGTTGTAGTTATTCCATAACTTTCTTAATTTCAGATGATTTCATGAAATCAGATATCCTTCAACAGCTCCTGTGACCTTCATGGAACCAATGTCAGCCTGACGTCAGGGTGGAGGATGTGGTTCACATTTTCATAAAAAAAATTTCAGAGAGAGTCTGAAGCTCATAATCAAACCAATCAAATCAGACTCAGGAATTCAAAACTGCCACTTGGCTCCAGCATAAATATTAGTAGTCATTTATCAAGGTGTTATAATTTACCTTGTAGATTTTCTTGTGATATATGCAAAATGCCATGAACCAAATACCATGTATTCCCAACAGAGGTACTGGATTTTCTACTGACATTTCTGTTTGTAAAACCCCCCAGGTTGCCACGATAGGCCCCACTTACACGTTTGTAGTGAAAACGCATCGTTTCTGCCACAGAGAAGTTTTGCGTTTACACGGAAACGTTTTGAAAACTATGTTGTTTTTATGTTTGGCCACTAGTAGGCGCTGTTCAAAATGCAAGATCAATGTGTTTCCACTTAAAACATTGTCGTGTAAACGGGGCCTTAGTTCAGCAATAATCATGAGTCGGTTGGTTTTATTGACAACATATGAAACATCCGGGGCCAAAAATCTTTGAGACATCTTATTAATCGTTGGGTGAAATCCTGATGAAAAAAACTACAACGTGCATTTATTTCCTCAAAAGACACATATCAATTTATTCAAGACTAAATGTTTAAGTAAAACATGATGCAAACAAGTGGCAAAGCTTTGGTACTATTGGTGAAGTGTCAGCCAACAACATGTTGCTGTGGAAATACTGTAAAGCAAAACGATTCAATCATTCTTCTTTAATCAAGTTGTAATCTATTATTCACTTCTCACGGCTGTCTGCCTCGGTGCGCTTCCCCCGCGTGGTCGTTGCTCATGCGCGGCCATGTAGGGTTCCACCGCCATCAATCACACTTCGATTAGCACGGCGATGACTGTTAATTAAAACGGGAAAATGACCTTTCGGACCCGGAGACGAGGCACGCCCCGTCAGCGCCGCATACTGGGATTGATTAGCCCTCGACCCAAAGTCTGGTTGAGAAACTGTAACCTGGCGGGACGTAGATGTAGTGGCACGTATTGCCCCTCAAATGCTTGCTGGGATTCAAAGCCAGTAGCTTTTAAGCAATTCTGTGGAAACAGCTACGAAAACCGGCTGTTTATTTCCCTGCGAACGACAGAAGGAAGGTGTGAAACTCACCTTTGGCGCTCACCAGACTGCGGTTGTATCCGACCGGACTGAAGTATTCAAACACAAAGACGGTCACTGCCACCACGGTCAGGCACATCACAAACATCATGACCCAGACGGCCGGACTATAGGGCTCTGGAGCAGGAAGAGAAGTGGAGGGACAAACAGGGATTGAAGTGAGTCTCTTTTGTCCTCCGTGCCGCTCAACCTCAGCCGGTGATGGAGGTCACCGTGTGCGGTGCGGGGATAGAGGGAACGGAAAAGTGACTGATGTCACAATGAAGAAGAGCGAAATGCAATGTTGAGGATTTTGAGCTGAAATTTGTTGTTTGGAAAAGGGGTGTCTGTGTGTGTGTGTGTGTGTGTGTGTGTGTGTGTGTGTGTGTGTGTGTGTGTGTGTGTGTGTGTGTGTGTGTGTGTGTGTGTGTGTGTGTGTGTGTGTGTGTGTGTGTGTGTGTGTGTGTGTGTGTGTGTGTGTGTGTGTGTGTGTGTGTGTGTGTGGTGGGTAAGGGGATTTAGTTGTAGGCTACAGTTATTGGCGGGATAAAAGCTTAATGGGAAGTTTCCTGAAGCGTCTGCAGAGACTGAACTCGTTTAAGTAGGCCATCCTGGAAGAAAGTGGGGAAAAAAACAAAATTGGTGCAAACATGTTCTTCACACTGCTGGATAACAGATGCTCTTACCAAGTTTGAGCTCGAAAATCAAAATGAATATGAAGAGGCTCCTCATGGCTGTGATTTTAGCAGCTTAGGGGATCCACAGCAGTGGGAACTGTAACGTGGTTGGACTGTTGAAGGTGGACACCACCTTCATGTGTGATCATGGATGGATGGATGGATGGATGGATGGATGGATGGATGGATGGATGGATGGATGGATGGATAGATGGACGGACAGACCAAGAATCAGACCACGGTTCTATTTTTTTTATATTGTTTTTCTTATCGGTTTTACTGTGAAGCACTTTGTGACTCTATGTCTGTGAAAAGCGCTGTACAAATCAAATGTGCTTACTTACTTACTACAAATAGTACAATGGAGTCAAACATGAGACCCATGGGCCAAAGCCAGCCCGCAAGAAGCTCCAATTAAAAAAAAACATTTATTGTTTAAACAAATTTTTAAGAGTAGCAGACACAACACAACGCAATACAACGCTGAGATATCAGTGATGCTGCAGTCACATCAGTGTTGTCGAGTTTGAAAAAAACACCCATAATGCACCAGCGGTAGAATTCTTTGAGACATTTCACTGTATTCTGCAACAGAGGTTTTGATCCAAATTGGCTTGTAATAATTGTAGTCATTTTCAATCACCTATACTCTGTCACAACAAAGAAAGTCTTTAAAGTTTGAATTTAAAGGTTACTAGGGCACTATTTTACCGATCCGATCCACTCGAGATGAACGTAGTCTGTACGTGGCCCCTGAACTAAAGGAGTTTGACCCCCCCGAGCTAATCGCAAGTAAAAAAAAAAAGAAAAAAAGCTTGTGAGCGACCACCATGAGAACGACTGTTTTGATGATGTTGCTTTAATTGCCATCAATACTGGTTGTTAGCAGCAGTCACACTTTGCGGTGTTGTGACGGGGCAAAACCGTGGCAAAGTCCGTCTGTGAATCGTTTTCATTATTCTTGTAAGCCACGATCAAAGACGTGGTCTGAGAAAAACCCATTTAAACAGTGTGTACATACTGTAGCGTCTTTCATTGTGTTCCTTACCGAGAAAGGCCGATGGGGAAACCGTGCCGTTGCTGCGTGCCACCATCACACTGATGCCCGTCTCAACAAACGGCACGGAGAAGTCGATAATTTCAGAACGTTCTTCATTGATCGTGAGCGAGCCGATCGCCATGTCAGCTCGTTTGTACACCACCTGAAAAAAAGAAACCGAAAGAAACCCGTTGAGGAAGTAAGAGTGAAGATTTGCTGCATTCGCTTTTAGTGCTTGGTGTAGACCCGAACCTTTAATCACAACAGCAACACTTTTTTTGCTTTTTTTGCTTTTTTTACGTGAAAGAGGCAAAACTTTCATTTTGGGTCCGTTTGTACGATGGTTCACTGAAAACGGAACTTTTTGAAAACACTCAAATTCTGTCTCTGTGGAAACGGGATGGAAATGCAACCTTTCTGAAACGCTGCTACTGTACATGCGCACCATGGCCATAGTAAATAGTTCTTCTGCATAGTGCGATGAGCTGGACAAGAAGAACAACGTTTCCTCCAGAGTGTCACGACTCCCAGACCAGATTCTCCTGGGACTTGGTAGTTTTAGAGTTTCGTCACCATAATAACGATCCAACCTGGTCGTCCGTCCACTAGAATGTCTGCGTACTTCCATTGTTAATGGTTGTAGCGTTTTGTTCTCTGCACAAGTGTGTGCAGTTTCATCACAACAGCACCCACTAGTGGCCAAACATGAAAACTCCATAATTTTCAAAACTTTTCAAACCTTTTTCAAAACTTTTCTGGGATATTGTGGTGCAAACGGGGCCTTTGTTAGCGATGCCTTTTCAAAAGAGAAGCAGCAAACATTTTTTTGCACGGTTACTCCAGTCATGTCTGTCTGCAGATATAATCGGAAAGTATTTGTCACATCATTTGAGGATCTAGGAAGAGAAAATGTGGCGTCTTGAGAGGAACCATCGCTGAGGTTTTTTTTGTGTTGCAAAAAGATTTTGTCTTTTTTTTTTTTTTTTTTTTTTAATACAAACGCACACACAAGCACACGCACACACACACACACACACACTTTCATACACCTCCAGATGTAAAGCAGAGTGCCTTCAGGCAAGGAAACACAAGTGAGAAGGCTCTCCTGAGGAACACCTGTTTGGGCGTTTCACTTTCTGGTGCAGCCGTGTTTGATGTGACTGTGGGTGGGGAAGTGTGTGTTCGCTTCCTATGTATATGCATGACCTCACGCCACTGACCTACATTAAAGCCATCAAAGAAAACTGTCTGGCGCTGTCTCGGCTCACATTGTGCGTCGTTCGCATTAACTGTACGGAGCGCAGAAGTGGAAAATCACTGTGGAGGGGTTCTCAAACACTTCAAGACGCGTTTTGACATACTTTTTCAGAAGCTTCAATTGACGCTGCTGCGACGCCTGAAAAGTTTCAGGTTTAAGTGTAAACTTAGAGCAAACAATGACTTTTAAAGCAATTGTGTGTGTGTGTGTGTGTGTGTGTGTGTGTGTGTGTGTGTGTGTGTGTGTGTGTGTGTGTGTGTGTGTGTGGGTGGGTGGGTGGGTGGGTGGGTGGGTGGGTGGGTGGTGTGTGTGTGTGTGTGTGTGTGTGTGTGTGTGTGTGTGTGTGTGTGTGTGTGTGTGTGTGTGTGTGTGTGTGTGTCAAGATAATCATCTTTTCCTCTAGATTTAGCTCCATTATTCCATTCAAATGTGACATATTTTGTGACGGTTCAATACTTCAGACTAACCCTGATTTTAAACAACTCAAGGTGTATTTGTGAGCACGCGGGTTTGTGTTATTAGCACAGTTCACAATTGCAGCAGACTGCTGCAGAGCATTAAAGTTATTTGATAACTCCCACTGCGTACCCACCAAACACTGGATGTATTTATAGTTTCTCACATATGCACGGCTGATGCACTTAACAAGGAAAAACAAGTTGTATTGAAGAGCATCAAACAAGATTTATACAAATAGCTGAAGCTGCAGTAAATCAAGAGAAAATGAAAAATAGAAAAATTTGAATACATTTTTATGTACACACATATTACCAATCATAAGTTTTACGACACCCAAATTATTCCAGCTTTTTACAATCATTCAGTCGTTTTAAATTTTGGATTCATCAAAGTTTTGGCAGATATAACAGATGACAACACTTTTTTTCGACAATGGAAGTCAAACATTTTCCAGAAATTTCTTCCAGCTCTGTTGAAGTAACTTAGTATTTGTACATCTTTCATTTACTTATGTAGACTTGCTGTTTTACTTTGAGTATCACTATGTCTTAACCTTTCCTTATGCACATTCTTCAAACCGCTTTATAGCTTTAACCAGTTGATGGTTAAAGCAGTTGATGTTTCAATACTGAAATCTTGACAGTTTTCAAAGTTGAAGGTGCAGAAATTGACAATTTTAAGAAGGATCTTGCATGCTGACACCCCCTGTTCCCATTTTGAAAAATACATTCCTATATAATGTCCAGCTTTGTTATTATTACCTGGGTTTTCTTTCTACTGTGAAAATAATTTCAATTCAAAACTAACCGAAATTGAAAGATTAAGGTGACAAATCTGCACTGACAAACATCAACCACAAACATTTCCTGTCATTCTATGTTCTTTTTGGCAATATCCAACTAATGTATGGCACAATAAATATAGCAAGGACACAGTGTAGCCCAGGGTTTGGTTGATTGTCGTTAGATGAACACCAGGTTTGGATAATTGTCCTCAAAGCAGTTGGTAACTCAGTGCAGCGTCGCAGCCTGCCGCATTTAGGGATTTGTTGGTCTTTAAATAACTCGGACTTAAGTATTACCTCCCCAATCATGCCGTTCCAAGTCCCGCGCACCAGCTTGCCGTGTTTCCCGTTAGTGACCAGGTAAAGGTCATAGGAGAATTTGATGGTTTTGGACAGCTTCTTGAGGATGTCTATGCAGAAGCCCTTACAGCACAGTTTGGTGTAGGACTCTGTGTGGCCGATGATGCTGCAAGAAAAAGCAAGAAAAAACGCAGTCACAAGTACAGCAAATGCTCTTCAACATCTTGTGATCAGACACTCGTCTCTGCCGGCTGAGAGCGCTGCTATCTTTAGTGTTGGACACCAAAGCTGTTGTTTTACAGCAGGCGCTCATGCTGTCGGTGACCATCGTGAAGTGAAGGGCAGGCGACGGCTGGTTCATTAGCCAGAATCAATGCTGGTTAACAAGGTGTCTTTCTGGGAGACGGACGAGACGCCAGAAAAAGAAGCAAAACACGTTCAAATACACTTTGGCGCCGTGTGACAGAGCCCAGAGTGAATGGCTGAGTGACTGTGATGGCCTCTAATCAAAGCCCATTAAGGTGTGCAGCGTTTTCAGGACATAAACACACACACACACACACACACACACACACACACACACACACACACACACACACACACACACACACACACACACACACACACACACACACACACACACACACACACACACACTTCCTGGCTGTGGCCTCGCTACTTAATGGGGTGTAGAAGAAGAGAACAGACGAAATAATGGAATAAAAAAAAAATAATGAAGAACCTTGAAAAGTGACAGCAGACAGTTGGAGGTAAAAGATGGAGGTTTAAAATCTACAAGGGCCGAGTCATGCTGTGTCGGTGCAGCTGATTGATAACCTCGGAACGTCAACATAATGGACAAATGAGGAAAGTCAAGCAATTAGCTGTTTTCAAAGCTGTACAACATGGTGTTAGAAATATCTTCACTGTAGTCGCAGGGCTTGCCTCTTTCACGGGAGTCCACCGCTGATAAACGGAACGTTAATTACCTGCTGCAGGAGCAGGCCACCTGTCGTCATTACACACTAATTCTACTAACAATTCATTAACGCACACAAAAACACACCTAAACTGGGCCATCGCTCGCTGTCTGAAACACAAACAACACGTACACACACACACTGTACAGTGTCCTCGGAGGATTGGCAGCAGTTGTGTTGGGCCATGTGGTTGCCACAAAATGTCCAGAAACTGGTGCAGCACGAAGGGGAGGATGAGGCCATCAGACCAGAGAGAGAGAGAGAGAGAGAGAGACTTTAAGCTGCACAGCAGACAGAAAACCGACATGAACGAGATGAGCAACTTCAGCTTTGAGGGAAAGGAGGGCGAGAGCAAAAGAGGACAGATGGAGGAGGAGAGAGGAGAGGAAGAGGAGGTTAATATGAGAATTTACCATGCAAATTGACCACTGCATAAAACTTGTGTCCTTAAGAAATTTGCCAAATCCTCTCTGCTAATGCTAAACAGCTTTTGACTCTCGTTTTGCATCCATTTTTGGTCAAAGCCTGTATCTTAAAGATCCCAGCTCTGCTGACCTGTGTGGAGGCACAGACCATTTAGAACCTTTAAAAAATAAAAATTAAATACCAACTACTCCTTCTGTTCTGTTTAATTCTATCTATATTCTGTCTCAATGGAATTCTGCAACAGGTGGCAAGCCTATATCTCGACAAATCTCGACCAAACGAGATCTAATATAACGCTGCCCCTCCCACCCCCATCGATCAGGGTTATCTGAGACCACCTCCAGATTGATCATAACATCCTACTACTACTGGTTTCAATCATTGTATCTATCAGACAAGTTCCACTTCGTTCATGTTACTGATGACTCTTCAGCTCAACAGTTGACCATGGCGTTCCACAGGGTTCTGTGTTAGGACCTCTGCACTTCTCTTCACATGCTTCCTGTAAGGAATATTATTAAGAAGCCCTCCATTAGCTTACATTACTATGCAGATTACATACAAATCTAGTAATCTATGAAAGCAGATGATACTGATCAACTTGTCAAACTAGAAGTTTGTCTTAAAGCCATGAAAGCCTGGATTGATTGTAATTTTCCCTTCTGAACTCAGACAACAGAGAAGTTATATTATTTGGTCTAAAACATCTGAGAGAGAAATGATCAAATCATATAGTAACACTGGATGACATTACTTTGACCTCCAGTACCACTCTGAGTTATCTTTGACCAAGACTTCTCCTTCAACTCCCACATTACACGAGTCCGCAGGACTGCCATTTTTTTTCTTTTCAGCTGTAATGTCTATAAAATCAGGAACAATGCTCACTCAGAGTGGCGCTGGGAAATAGAAACGTAGCCCTACATGTTTGACCCAGAGCAGAACTGGAAGACGCGATTATATACGGCCATACACAAACCCCTGTTGAGAAAAATTAAACATGAAGAAGCTGTTTCACCAGACATAGCAGGCTGAAGCACAACATGCTGAGCGACAACACAGCTGCTTCGCCCCGAGCTAAATACTGAACTGCTTCTCTAACTCAGGTAAGGACAATTCAGGACAATGCATCAGGACTTGGAAAGATAAAAGCTGAAATCTGAAGTTACTTTTCTGGACATAATGGTACCAGTATGATGGCTGAAGACCAAATCAAAATATGTTTACTTCTGGTCTGTGGATAGAAATGGAGTCTGTCAGTTTGGTCAGGTGGAGCCAAACAACAGCCAATGGTTGCGTTTGGTTATTTTGTTCGTATAACTTAGGTTTACACACTATAACGCCCTCAAAACTATTTTGCGGCTCTGTACTTGCTTGTATCTTCCGCCTCTGGTTTGGTATGGTCTCCAAGCCAGACCATGGCACATGATTCCATCAAAGAGCTCATCAAATGATCAACTGTCGCTGAACTGTTTAACATTTGCAGCTGCAGCCTGAATGCTGTGTAAAATCATACAATATCAGAGAGCCACGTGGTTTAAAAAAAAAAAAAAAAAAAAAGAAAGCTGGATTTCAGTGTGTTATTTCTGCCCTAAATCAGTGCAGAGGCAGGCTCAGCCTTCTGGCAAAAGAAGTGCTCATCTGTCCAAAGAAAGCGTTTTTAATGAGCAAGACAAAAAAAGTTTTAATCACGCTAAACATCTGCTCCACGGGGAAGCTGCTCAGACCACACAAAAAGATTAACTGATTTATAAAGCAGTCGCCCTCGCTCGCTCTCTCGCTCCTGCTCCCTGGCTGTTGGTCACCTTCCAAATGGGACATGCCAGCCAAAGAGAAATGGAGAATGAAAACCAGAAAGAGGGTAGGGCGGGATAACAATGTCCCATGCTATGACAGATGTCTCCATGTTGGACAGATAAATCTTCTTTACTGGCAATCAATGCGCCATTGCACCCAACAACAGCCGCTACATATCTCTTTCTATAATTAATGTGCCGGCTACGGTCAGCTCTGCAATCTGCATAACCGATTCACACCCACAGACACACACGCAACACCAACATGTGGAGTCTCCCGGCATTTATAGGCTCCATTGTTTGGTTTCTGCTCTGTACAGGCTGAGAAGTGTATTTCATGTTTACGCAGCAGTTTTTGGAAAACGATGTCCGTTTACATGGCAGAATCGCTGAAAACGATGTGACTAGAATGTTGGGCCATGAGTTGTTTGTTTTTGTAGCGAAACCACACGCGCAGACAATAATATGTTACATTAACAATGGGAGTACACAAACATTCTTGTGGATAGACGGCCAAGTTGGATTGTTATTACGGTGACTGTCAACTATAAAACGACCAAGTCCCAGGAGATTATGAACTGGGAGTCTGGAGGAAAATATTGTTCTTATTGTCCAGCTACTGAGCATGTGCAGAACAACTATTTACTACAGCTGTGGTCCACATGCAGAGTAGCATTTCAGAAAAAGTTGCGTTTACCCATTTCTATGGAGAAGCACTTGAAGCCTTTTCAAAAAGTTGTGTTAGCTCCCCCATTTCCACGGAAACAGAGCAATTTCACAAAGTTTTGTGTTGACCCCGTTTTCACGGAGTTTTCCCTCGTTTCTACAGTGACAGAGTCCGAGCGTTCACAAAAAGCTCCACCTTTCAAAAAGTTGCATTTTCGGTGCCACCAAGCACCGTTGTCATGGAAACAGATTCCCAAAACGCAGCAAAAGATTTCCGTTTTCAGCTCAAATATTTGAGGCGTTTCAACTCAGTGTGTTTTGAATGAGCTTTTCCGTTCACCGACACATAAGCTGGAGCTTTTCTCTCATGAGCTCACGGTTCAAGATTTCACTTATCAGATTTCCTGCAGTGCACGGCGGATCCACGGCAGGAGCTTGATTACGCCGTGTTTTACTTATATTTTAAGTTCACTTTTTATAAACAAACATGCATTATTAATTTTTAAAAGGCCGTCATGATGACTCTTACTAATAGACTCCTAATATTGAGGCGACAAGTGAATTATGTGATGATTTATCAATGAAAGTGTGATTTCAGGCCAGCCAGATGGATTTTAAATATCAGGTTTCCCAGCAGTGGTTGTAAAACAATTATGTATCTGTCAGAGCGCTTATGTTGTCAAACTGACTGTAAACCAGGATGACAAAGCGGGTGATGCTGTTTGAGATCGGCAATTAGATTTATGTCCGACTCGTATTGTTCTTGGTTGCTTGATCATAATGAAGACGTTGTGCATTTGTGATGAGCGCCAGTTGTTGGTAGTCGGAGGTAATAGCTGTTTAATGGCTGTTTTCTTCCACGCTGCGATCCGTGTTTGACACCGGAGGTGTGTTTTTAAAGTGCTTAGACACTCAGCACACATAATTACTCCGCGCTTAATGAAGTGTGGAGGTTTGCGGCGTGTCGACTCAGAGCTAAACTAGGGCAGACGAACTGGCCGGGGGGTGGGGGGGGCGCAGATGTGTATGTGTGGGGCCGGGTGTTATTGGAAAAGTTTTGATACTCCTTCCAGACCGATCGTTACGTTTGGGTGAACATAGCAAGGCATTCATTTTTAGAACTTTGCAAGGTTTTGTTTTTTTTCTTTTCTATTTTATATAAGAGGTTAAAGCTCATAAATGGGTTTTTTTGACTATTTTTTTAAGGTAGAGTCGTAACAAAGCAGCAAAATGGTCAAGCACATTTTAGTTCAGGGGCCACAAACAACACAATTTCATTTTGAGGGGGCCGGAGTGAATAAACAACATTTAAATTTAATCTTTAAAGTTTTTCTTTGTTGTGGCGCAGAGTATACGTGATGAAAATGTTGATATTTTCGCAAAAACAAACAATTACTATGGAAAACGACTCCGATCTCGGCATGAAGCCAATTTTAATGCTGCAAAGTACAGTGAAATGTCAGAAAATAACTTTTACACCCAGCTTTGAAGTCAACAACAATGAGAAGCCCCCAAAGTGCTCGGCTATCCGTGCACAAAAACACAGTTCAAAGGAAACAATGACCAAATCTGCTGATGAAGAGAGAGTGCGATATTGTTAAACGCTATGGGATAAGTGAGTAAAAGCCCTTTGTACAGTTTTAAGGTCTGCAAGCTGAAAACTGCTGGGCTGTGCAAAATGGGAGGTGCATTTTGGAGCTGGATCAACACTCCTATAATATATCAATGTATCTGCTACTGAGACACAATCACTTGTTTTGTCTTTTTTGTTCACACAGAAGACAGCATAGAGAATGTTAAACATAAGGCCCGTTTGGCCAAATGTTTAACACAATGGCTCTATACAACAAGATCTGGTGTGCAACACCCTTTTCCAAATCTAATGGTGCTTCTCCACTAGTTCAGCCACTACTTGCCTTGCATTGCCTCTATTCAACTCAGCCTCGGTCGTTTCCCATTACAATATAGTACGACCACAGCGTGGGCGGAGTCATCTGAGTCCCCATCGTGCACAAGTAATCACCCCCGATATGACGCGGAGCGAGCATGCATTGGATATCAGCTCAAATAAAAAATGAATTAGTATATATTTTTAGATGTTTATTAATAATATTACACAATATGGATCGTTACGATCGTGCTTCACTCGCCGGTGTTTTGATCTAACCGGTGACACTGTTAACTGTTAGTAGCAGCTGATGTTAAAATAAGACAAACAAACGGTACGATACTTTAATCTTTAATGGAAATGCGGTTAAACAGCATTCGCCAGGACAGCTATGGATTTTGGTCGGGTTTTTTAACACCTGCTGTGAAAGAGGGACGCTCAAGGAAACCGGTCACCAGTTAACTGGGAAACCAGTTAATCCAAAACAGCGGTGGTATCCGTGCCTCGGAGGCCTCTAGAATACTCGTAGCAGGTCGCTCTGTCAATCTCCCACTGAATCCGCTGGTCGGCCACCAGACAAAAAAAACTGCCTGCACATCGTTGGTGCTTCACGGGGTTTATTTCTGTACATCCATCTCTGTTTCTGAGTTTTTTTTTTGTGATCAAGTTTAAAAAATGGTGGGGTGAACGAACCGCCCTGACTCATCTGTGTTGTGACACACCGGCCAATCAGCGGCCTGACGTTTTCTGACGTCACATGTTCTACTCGCCTCAGCTCGCCTGGAACCTCGGCTGCACAGGTACCACAAAAGTACCTGGTACCAGGTACTAACACGTAATGGAAAAGCGTCAAAAGCGAGTAGTCATGTCGAGTAAGGCTGAGGAGGAACAAGTCGAAAAGCGGCATAAGTCTTGCAGAAGCTGGTTGTCTCATACTCAGAATACATCCGTTACCTCTCCGTGGTATTGGACTGCCGCCTGCAGGGCACCGTGTTGCGGACGCAGGTTCCAGTTCCCGGGTCCACGTTCTCCACCATGACGAAGGGATGCTCCTCCAGCGTGGCCACGGTCAGGTGGCGGTCGTCGGACACGTGCTCCAGGAAGCTGCCGTATCGGGGCCATATGGGGTAGCGGACCTGGAGAATTCCCCGAGCGTAGGTGCCCACCTGCAGGGGGAGCAGTGGAGACAGGAAGCGTATTGGAAGCATCGTCAACATAAACCTTTGAATTTGGGCCTCGACCTTCATGTCAAACTTTTTTTTACCTGTCTCATCAGCTCTTACGTCAGATTGTTCTAAAAAAAATGAGCATGTGCTGACCTGGAGGAAAGGTGATTAGAAGATGAAAGAAGAGCAGAGTTCGTTAAGGCGTGCCGAGGAGACTTGAAAGTCTGTGCGAGACATTTTTGGGGTAAAAAAAAAAAAAAAAAAAAAAGCTGCCGAAACTAAAACAAAGAGCGAAGTGACTGCAGTACATTAATAATGCACTGCAGCATGTGTTGCCCTCAATCTGTGTTCATTTTGTTGACTGATTATTCAATTATTAATCTACTTTTTTCAACTAATGAACAAACTGAAATGTCAGGATTTATAAATTAAAACAGTTCAAGTGATTACAAAAAGTTATTATGTAGTTTTGTCGACTTTCATATTCAAAATATTCTGTGTAAAGTCCATCGGACTGACTAAGACAAACGCAGATTGTGATTAACGCTGCAACAGATCGCTGCTTGAAAAAGCAACAGATAGAGTTTTATAGTGCGAACCAGGACTGTTTGTCACATCAGCCGACCTAATGAGCCGCAGCGCATGAGACCAGCGCTGACTTAGTGCATGTGAAGCTCACTCCATCACAGATTTAATGAGACCTCTTCTTCAAACCAACTCGCTCTCCAGCTCACTCATGCTTTCTCCTCGTCATACAAGGACGACTTAAAGCGTCATGCGAAAGGCAGGCGTTTGTATCTCTGCAGCATCTTGAGTAACGTTGAATAAAATTCACTTCATCCGTCAACTTATTTTACTAAAATACCCAGATACCTCTTGGATAAGGGTGTCACACTTATTTTAGTGCTGCATGATAAACTACGAGGGATGAATCTTTATTTTATGTCGGTAAAATTACAAGTGAATTCTGAAATTCATCTAAATTAAAAAAATTAAATAAAAAATGATGTCCCGTTAACATGAAATCTGCTTTGCCACAAGGACTCTGTGTAGATTCTGTGCAACAGGTTACTACAAACAGAGTCGAGGATGTTTTTCAGCAGGTATCCCACATGATTCCACTTTTCTCAGTCGACAGCAGCCACGTGACTTTGTGTATTGCCCCTAATGGTCAATGAAGTCCTGGACCACCACTAACCGACACGACGAATACATTTTCGTTCGAGACCACCCTGAAATGTAAAAAAAATTTGATATGGCCAGGATCACTACGGATTTGGTCCAGGACCAATAAATCCAATCTGCTGACATTGTAAACCGAGTGGATCGGGAAAGATTTCCTGTTTGGTTGGTTTGGTATGTTTAATTAAGCAAATTCACTGAATGAACCAAACGACTTGGAATCAGCAAAAAAAGATGCTCAAAACCCAAAAATCTCCATCCAGCTGAGAGGAACCACAAAATGACACAATGGGCAATAAAACATTTTGTTCATGTAAACAAATATTCAGTGTTTCTGCTCTTGTTTTAAGACTCCCAGTCGTATCCAGCAGATCGTGGTGAGGAACAGCGTCATGTTAAGCGTGAAAGAGCCAGTACACTGTGACGCGTTTTCATAATACATGACACGAATAGGAGAGGAGGATCCAGCTGGGAGAGATCGGGGTGTAATGAGATGAGACTGAGGAGGAGATAGGCCGCTTGTCTGACGTCTCGGTTTAATGCGACTCGTTATCTGTAACTTCTGCTTATATCAACGCCACGGCGGAGCGCGAGGACGGAATGCGGGATCGAACGTGTGTGAGACTTTGAGCTCCAAAACAAAGTCCGCTTTAGTGCAATTACATGTCCGAGTACACACACACACACACACACACACTCCAGCCCTGAGGTGACATTGATAAAGTAGGCTGGTCTTTCCAGGACAGAAATAAATGGGTTTAAGTGTAGCTGTGAGATTACGTTCAGGACTCTCTGTTTAGTTGCACTTTTTCAATATGCCCTCAGGCTCTGAACGTGCGCTTGTGCTCTTGTGTGTGCGTGCAAACAGGAGGGGAAGTAATTTGGTTCGGAAGCATTGTTATGATGAAACTGAGACGAGAAGAGTGTGAAAAACAGGGTTTCAGTTTGAGTAGCTATATTTTACATTTAAGTACAGCTTAATGGAGATTCTGTAGGCAAATTGTGTAAATGTGAAGTTTTTACCCTGAGAGGTAGTGACATACACATAACGACCTTCTCAACGCCATTCTACATGACTCAAATCTGAACATGATGCATGTTTTTAGGTTCAATCTCATTTCTTCTTTCTATCAATGTTTACTTTTATTTCTTTCACCCATGCACATAATGTACACAAAGTGCTTTCAAGAACAAATCTAAAGACGGTGCTCTTTCTGTTGAGCTGCATCTGGGGACAAATCATTGTGATCAACTGAGGCCATGTTTACATGTACCTGTAGGGGGCAGTGTCATGAGAAGCATGAAGTCATACTAGCCCATAAGAATTCGGTAAACAATTACGACGTCACGAATTGTGGTGTAAATCTCCGCCTGCGTTTTCCCTCATGGTTCATGTTTGTGTGCTGTGCTTTTTATGAAGTTCTAAAGTCCCTGCATACTCCCATAAGAACCCACAGGAACAAGAAGAAAAGTTTGGCTGTTACATCAGCTGGCTGCCGAAAAAAACCGCTTCCTCGGCAGGAGAGTTCGTATTCCAAGAAGAAGCCGTCTAACTCGCAGGCCACGCCCCCTCACGGCAGGCACATCTCTGTGAAGCGGCGTTGTAACTTTTCAACTGCACGGGGTATTTCTCGCTTCAAAGGTTTTCAGAAAAACATTTCGCTGAACTGTTTCAGTATTAAAAGAGAAGGTTTATGTAAGAGCCATGACAGTGGTCTGGTTTTAACTGCAGGAGCTGAGAGCCCAGAGTGATGCGTTCAGGGGCCCCTCGACTTCCTCGCCCCATGTCTGATTGCTGCTGCCTGCCCTGATGTGTCTCACCTGTGTCTGAGTGAGTGATTGCCTTCACCTGGTGGTTGTGGTATAAACTGGGCTGCTCTGGTTGTCAGTCGGTCGGCGTTTCTCTGCCCTCCCGTGCGTCAGTGTCTTTTTGGGAACGTCCCTCACCTTGAATTGATGAACTTTTGTACTTTTTGTTTTCCCTTTATTAAGAGCAAAATCCCCATCATTGTTGTTTACACGCAAAATGCAATGAAAGTTTTACGTTTTCAAGTGAAAACATTGTGTGAACGGAATTACTTTCCAACATTCTGTGGGTTTTGAAACCCCAAATTAGATTCTCGAATATTGAGTCCAGTTTCTTAAAGAATGACTTTGTGAGAAACGGAGGAAGATTTATACACAGATACCAGAATCTGGTCATGGTTTCTTGAAGAAATCCTCCCAGGAAAGGGGCGAGTTTTAATAACTAGTGTACCTCAGTACGATTGACTTCACAATATCACTCTAAACGAAGCAAACCAAGAACAGCATCTTTCTCTTTGTGGTGTTTCTCGGCATGGAAAACCTCCGAATGGTGGCAGATGGAGAATATGGACGCGGTCCAGCATTTTACCTCTTCTGGAAGTGGCTCACTCTTGCTTTGGTGTCGTTGCTGTGATCACCCCATTGATTTCTACGGCATTTATTGGTCGTAAGTGGGAGCAGATCGTGGTCACGGTAACACCGTGCTTGTGTTGACTCACACGGTCAGAAAAATAATCCCCATAACCACGTCAACGCTTGCTGTGCCTGCTCCAATATGTTGTTTGACTCGGTCTTAATCCTCCATACCTTGTCCCAGAGTCGCTCCCGGTCCAAAGCAATGATGACCATGGAAGGGTTGGAGAGGAAGCCTTGATTGTTGAAGGACAGGTCTCTTCTTTCCCACGTCACATTCAGCATGTTCCTGCAAGAAATGTTTATTGTTTATGACGTACAAATATAAATCTCACAATCAAGAAACTTTTGACTCAAACGTTCTGCACATAATTTGCATATTCATTTACATGGATAAACGCACACCCGGCGATCACCTCCTAATTAAATGTAAAGCTCTCCCAGGAAGCTTTAATCTACCGTGGGAGACTGGAAGTAGCTCATTAGGTGATGATAGCAGCAGGTGATTGGCCGGACAGCGCCGAGTTCCTGCACAGTGATTTTGCTGTCTCTTAAATCCATGATAGACTCAACTATGAATAATGAATCCAGAGCGATTTGCATTTCAGACCACCACCCTTTCACTTGACGCCCCGTGCTGGTGAGATTAAAAGATAAAGTTCTCTACTTGCACCCGTAACGATGACTCTCTGTGTGTGTGCTATAGGCAGTAAATCTAGAAGTTGACTCTATTTTAACGCAGCGTTAATGATCTTTAGAGAAACCCTTCAATCTGGGGCTTCGAAGCTTGAATAGATGCTAATAACAAACAAGAGCAAAAGTTTTTAAGAATTAAAAAACAGAGTGTATGATGATATATTTTCAGATAATGAGAAAAGTTGCGAGAGACCTGAAAGAAGGGATTTTCTGAGTTTTCAGGGGGGAAGAAAAGCTTTGTCAGCAAAACTGAGTTTTGAACTCAGAGTAGGACATGAAGAAGAATTTTGATTCTGGAAACCAACTGAACTGAGCAAATCACTCATATATGGTGAATATATTCAGGAGGTAGTCAATTATGCCACGTTTAACCATGTTTTGAAGTGAAACCTTTAAAAAATTTCATAGCGTTTTGGGTGTACGTTTACACGACAACGGGTTCCCCATGAAAACACAACTTTTTGAAAAACACTCCCAAGGTAACCGAGGAAAAGGCAACCTTTCTCAGATGCTGCTACACGTTCGGTAGATGGACAATAACAAATGATCAACGGCAAATTAATTTTACTCATATTGTGCTTTTCTACTGCTGCAACATTGGGACCAGAATAGCAGTCCAACTTTGTTGTTCGTCCCTACGAATGTTGGCGTACTGCCATTGTTACTGTTTATAGCGTATTGTTCTCTGTGCCTGTGTTTGTGGTTTTATTACAAAAACAGCCTCATTTTCCTCTTCGCTTTCGTAAGCGAAAACGCCAAAAACAATGCGATTTCACTTGTCCTGTTTGTTCACAACCAAGTTTCATCGAGCTCCCACTCTGAGTCTTTATCTCAGTGAAGCTTCTCGTTGTCTTGTTTGTTACCAGTTTGTCTCTTTTTGTCCTTGTGTGCCCTTGATCACCGACTTGTCTCCAGTTCTAGCTTTACTTGACATGTCATGTCTTTTCTCATTAAAGGTTTGACCTTTGCTCTTGTTATTCTGCTATGGTCTTTGTCTGATCCCTCTGTGTCGTTGCTCTATGGACTGCCTCATGCGGAGCAACCTCTGCATGCACAATGAGCCTTCGACAAACGTCCTTCAAACCAAAAATCCAAGGAAAAAGGTCTCCTTAATGAAACTAAACAAAAAGAGGCTAGTATGACCAATCAAGCAGTAGATATATTGAATCCTTTGAATACCTGAACAGAGTATTGTTGTCTGAGTGTTTTGCCAGTTTGTTGCAGTCGCCGTGTCCCTCGGGTATAAAGCCGTACTGCTTCTTGAAACTCTCCGCGCCTTTGGATACGATGGCGACGCCCTCCCTCACCCTCTGCCGCAAGCTTTTCCTCCACTGGTCGGTGATCACACCGATCACGCCGATGGGGAAGCTGTCGGGCGGAGGGCTGTCGGGGTTGCCCACGGCCAGGCTGGGGAGGATCCAGATGTAGCCCGGCCCCAGCAGGCCCACCTCGGCTGCCTGGCGAAACAGGTACTGCGCCTCCTCGTGGGAGCAGTACGCCAGCAGGACCTGAGAGTCCACCTGCCGGGGGGGGGGGGGGGAGGAAGAAACAGAAGCAGGGGAAGTTTGACTGCCAAAAACTTCTCTCTGGGAGAAAAACATCGGGTTTGTTAATCATGAATCATTTCCTGAAATTCATATTTAATAAATCTTTAGGATTTTGACTCCTTTATGTAAAGGAGGGCCCTCTTTTTTTGTGTTTCTGTTTTTTTAATAGACGCCACATTTAGATGTATTTGACATTAGCAGGTTGTCTCTCTATGGGAATGTTGCAGGCTCAATTCCCCGAAGTATCCTCGAGCGCGACACTGAAACCCAAACAGCTCCCAATGGATGATTGAGCACCTTGCATTGGTGTGTGAATGGGTGAATGTGAATAACAGTGTAAAGACCTTTTGGGGACTGCTCAAGCTGAAGAAAAGCATCATATAAGAGAAATAAATAGAACACAAAATAGAACAAATTTTTGCTTAAATATATAAACTATAAATGTCTCCTACAATTCAACTTTATTTGCAGACAGTTAAATAGACCTAAAAGAGCTTTGATGCTTTAACTAACCCTACTTACTGGGTTAACATATAACCGGCTACAACTTGAATATACTGAAGGCTTTGTGTTGGGATAATCCAAAAATGAACATTATGATTATTTCTGAAAGTAAAGCTTTGTATATTTGGAAAACGTGACCATGATGTGCCGCTTATGGCATTCTCAAGTGAAAACCGAAAACCTTCGCTGCGTTTTGTGGTCCTACCTGCTGTAGCACACGTTTGGTCTTTGCGTCGCTGGCCCCGACAGACATTTCCAGAGACAAGATATCTTGCAGGTTCCACAGGAAGTAGGAAGTGTCTGTGTAGGTCTCAATTATATCCACAAAGGTGTCATAGCCTGGCAGCAAGCTGGTGATCACTGCAAACTCGCCCCAGTCATACTCCTCCATCATCTGAAATCAAGAATATGAGTTAAATATTACCCATATTGATTACAAAATATTACAGAAGAATATTATTAAGTACTCTAGTTTCTTGCCACAGCCCAAAAACATGCGTTTTAAAAGATTTATCACTGATAATTAAGAACCCACTTATGCAACATTTTAGGAGAAAACACATGGTATTGCAAGCGGGGATGTTTGTTTTGTTTTTGGTCTTTAACAGCAACCAATTTTTCCCCAAAGAGAACTTATAGTCCTTCTGCTGCACTCAAATAATGCTGAGTAATGTTGTTTGGACTGTCTTTATCTTTCACCAATAAACCAGCAGATCAAATAAAAAGTTGAAATGCTTTTCTACAAGTCACTCAAAACTGTTTGATAGACATAAGAACACAACACACTCTCAGGGATGTAATTATTTAGGCCCAGTTTACGTGACAATGTTTTAAGTGAAAATGTATCGAGGGGAATTTTTTTTGTTTTCATTTCAGAAATTTTCACAGCAATGTTTTAAAATTCAAACGATGTAGTTAACATGCCGGGCCAAGAGTTGTTGCTGTTGGTTGTTTTTGTCATGAAAATACACACACGTTTGTGCAGAGGACAATACGATATAAACCTTAACAATGGTTGAGAAAAGTTGCATTTCCCCCGTTTTGATGGCGCATTTTCAAAATGTTGCATTTTGGAAAGTAGCATTTTCAGAAAGTTGTGTTTTCAGTGACTTTGAGTACTGTTGTCACGCAAACAGACCCCCAAAACACAATTGCAGTTGTCAGTTTTCACTTGAAAGCGTTTGTCGTGTAAATGGAGCCTAAAGAATGAAATTTACCGGATTAAAAACTTTTATGTTAAACATGAAGCTGCAGTTCAACACTCACGAATTGGCTACATTTAGTTTTAAACCTTCAATTCCAATTCTGATTAAACAAACTGGCTAAAAAACAGAATTACCATTTATTGTCCTTTTAAATGCATCCCATCAAATGTAGTTAACCGGTAGTTCTGACTTGTTGAACAAGTTTAAAACCATCAACATTTTCCTACAAATTCTTCCAAGGCTGCAACTTGGGTGAAATTAAAGACTTGGTCTTGCAGATTTGCAGTTATTACTGACAGCCTGATTTGCATAAACAGCTCCGGACTTTCAATGAGGTCCCTTTTGTTAACAAAGTCTATTTCTGTACCTTGAACATGCCGAGGACCTGCTGCTCTAAAGAAGCCCCCATCTGCAAGAAGGACGATCCCTCCGCCTGCAAACCAAGAGAAAGGTCTCGTGTAATGATTCAGTTTGTCATGGGTGGAAAGGCAAATGATGCAGAAGCAGCTCCAGAGCTCGATCCATCAGCAGGGTTGATGTTTGCTGTCAAGACGAGGTTATGAAAAAGCTGTTAAACATGTACTTCTGAAGATGAATTATAAGTTCTGAATGAGTTTCGTGGGCCCTCGGGTCATGACATATTCTTCACCTGAGAAGACGAGAGCGCAGTAAACCGGCAGAGGGAACCTGTAGACGCACAGCTTGTCACAACACGAGCAGATTAACTCGGCTGCTGCTTCTCTTTTCGGCGCCGTTACAGCAGCGCAACGTTCAAATTTGGAGGAAACCTCAAGCTCAGTGAATAATTTGTCTTTTTATCCAAAGTAAGCCTATCATGGGTTGTAAAACCATCCGTGTTAAAAGTTGAGTGTCCAGCCGCCCAAACCAATTATAGAAATGCGGCAAATGGAGGAAAAGTGTTTGACTTAGACAAGGGCAAGCAGATTAACAAGGGTTTTTTTGTTTGTTTTTTACTTTATCCACAGTCCTTAAAGGCTGGCAAGTCCATAAAGATGCAAATCATAAGTTCAGGTGTGGTTATTTCGGCAAGGCAAACGTATTTATAGAGCACCATTCAAACACAGGCCAGTTCACAATGATTTACAAATAAATGAACGAAAAGAAAGAAATATAGAGAAGCTTTACAAAGGTATAAAAGAAATACTTTTATAAAAGAAATACTTTAAAAGAGATGAAATGAATACATTAAAACCAGTAATGAATAATCTTAATCTTAATCTACAGATCTTTAGGCCCAATTTACATGAAGTTTCAAGTCAAAAGGCATCGTTTTGCATTTCTTGCGTTTACACAGTAAGATTTTGAAAACAATGGAATTAAAATGCCAGGCCACCAGTTGGCGCTGTTGTTTGTTTTTGGAATGAAACTACATGCGTGCAGAGAACAATACGCTATAAACATCAAGAATGGCATTTACACAGACATTCGTATGGCCAGATGACCAAGTTGGGTTGTTATTCCAGTGACTGTCAACTAGAGAACTACCGAGTCCCCGGAGAATCTGGACTGAGAGCCATTCCACTCTGGAGGACACGTTGTTGTTATTGTCTATCTACCCACGCAGAACTACAGTATTTACTACGACCATGGCGCACATGTGCTGTTGCAGCATTTTCAAAAAGTTGTGTTTTCCCCCGGTTTCCATGGAGACAGAGTCAGACAGTTTTCCAAAAGTTGCATTTTCAGATATCCAAAACACTATCAAAGTTTTATGTTTTTACTGGAAAACGTCACGTAAACAAGGTATTCGACTCTGCAGATTAGGCCCACATTGTCTGTTTCTTGATGTTTCTCATTACAAAGTATGATGCTTCTACATCACAGGAATCCAGAATCGCCGGCTTCCTTTTTAAATGTACAAATTTCAATTATCCTCACTTGGCTCAATATCCACTGTGCAGTAATATCTAGTGCCTGGTTCTTATAACCACCATGTTAGGCCTCCTGTTTCCTCATCTCAAACATCTGTGTGTCTTTAATTCTCGTGACTGGGTTTGTTTGGAATAATGAACCATGAACATGAGATCGGCGTCATTATTCACTATGTTTGAGCTGCGGCTGTCTTCTCGCATTGCGATGGATCGTTCTTATTATCAGTGTGCTCAAACCCTTATCAGGGATCTCAGCTCTGGCAGAGAATACGCTCACTTCACAACCAGCCACAGTGTGGTGGTAACGTGTTACTTTCATATCTGTGCCTGTCATCATATTGATAACTGTCATGGAAACCTCCGTCGTCACTTTATGGTGGGACGTCCTTGAAAACTTGATGATAGAATCACAAGTTTATCTCGTCAGTAAACCTTTAACAACAAACATTTACAAGCTTGCGCACGAGTTACGAAAGTGTCACTGGTGTGTTTATCAGGCACAAATCTTAGTCACATGTAATGTTATTGACAGACGTCAAAGATCCATCTGAGCCCAGTATTATAGGTGTAATATTATGGAAAAGTACCATTTATTACAGATTACTGAAAATCTTTTTTTCTTGCACGCTTGATGCTTTTGTGTTGATAGACGGTGATTTGTAGATGAAACACGCATCAATAATAAAAAAATTTAAAAAGGGTCAGATTTGGGCGTGGAAATGAATATTTGTCCATAAATGTAGGTCATCTGTAATTGTCCCAAAAACATTTCTGGGTTGCTGGTGGTTACTGCAATTGTGAACTGT
This sequence comes from Lipophrys pholis, assembly GCF_963383615.2. Classification (NCBI taxonomy): domain Eukaryota; kingdom Metazoa; phylum Chordata; class Actinopteri; order Blenniiformes; family Blenniidae; genus Lipophrys; species Lipophrys pholis. The sequence continues at coordinate 13,215,010 of NC_137635.1, forward strand.
GAACAGAAATATGAGTGTGAAAAATCTTACTAGACGGTAGACATGTATAAGGAGAGAGAGAGAGAGAGAGGGAGAGAGGGAGAGAGAGAGAGAGTCAAAGTGCCATTTGGGAACAGGTCTCAGATCTTCTTCATCTGTTCTCGTCTCAGAGGTGACTAACTGTCATCCCTCCTTCCTGTTGCTCTTCTCTCTCTCCCACAGCTCAGAGGCTCCACAATGCCCCAGAGAGCGCCGCCGCCCGAGGAATACCACAGGAATATCACAGCTAGACTCTCCTTCACTCAGTTTTACCAGTTTTATCTCCGTCTGAGCTTGTTTGAGACTCACCTCCAGAGCTGAAATGTCACCGGACCACTGACTGGGCTCGGCACCAAAATAGCAATAAAAATAGCGGCAAACAAGCGCTTCGGGCTGTCGCTGAATAAATAAAGAAGTAGCTCGGGATTGGCAGCCCTGGTTAAGTATAGGGCCCCACTTCAGCTGACATGCCGGAGTGAGGTGAAGTGCATCATTCCAGAGAAGCGCCATTAAAATCCAATTAGCTGCGTCTGAGCTATTAAATAAACTATTAATGCAGCGACTCCGCTGGTCCAGTGAGTGTTTTATCACTATCCAATTAGCGGTATCAAATTACATATCAAACACAATGAGAAAATGCTCACGTTTCTCCTCCGACGGTGAAATCAAACAAGAATTCCAATAAAACTATCATGTATTCCATGTATGACTCTCAAAGTAACCCACCCACATGAGGAGATGGAGTTGCACCCCCCCACCCCCCCCCCCCCCCCCCCCCAGTCCTCCACTTCCCCCAGCCGTCTTGTTCTCGCCACCTTGGTGGTGTGGCTGTCACACACACGGGCGTAATTAGCAGTCCTACTGCAGGAGCGTATGGTAATGTGACAGGAAGATGGTGGACATGGTGGCTGCTCACACGCTTCTCTCCTCCCACGAGGAGATCTTTGTGCCGTACCTCCTCTCGGCGGAGAGACTGATGTCGGTCAGATGCTCACTTAAATGTGGACACAAGCACTTTGTACACACGGATGTCTTCTTTTTTTTCTTTCTTTTTTTTTTTTTTTAACAGCTCATATAAAGTTTGGACACCAGTGACCCTGGGTACACTCTGAAGTAAAATAGTCAAGGTCACCTAATTAACTGAGCAACAGTTCTTAGATATGAAGAGAATATGGAGCAGAGCAGCTCTGCTGTGAATCGCTGGTGAACGTCGTCCTCTCGACTCCATGACAATCGTCTCAGATTTTCAAACAACGCCAAGTGGAGTTAAAGACTGTATGGGTGAAAGAATCACCACACTCTAAAATGGGAATTCGAAGGCACTATTTCTTTGCCCACTGTACACGACACAGATGCCACAAGACAGAGCTCGGACAAGCAAGGAAGACCGATAAGAAAGTCTTATAATTCAAGCAACATACTAATAATCTGGATGTCGGCCGGGATTATGAGATGACAAAGTCGCAGCAAAACGGAAATATACGTCACGACGTGACCACGTGCACACACGGGTGTTTTGAGAAAGATAGCGGGAGCAGTAGCAAAATAACCCACGTTGCACCCTGTGCTCGTCTGTTCCTGATTATAATTTGAACCAAAAAAATGTCTCTATGATGTCGCAGTGGTGAAGCACCACCAACATTTCATTTTTGATACTGGCGGGCTTCCGGACCTCACAGTGCAAAGCATTATGGGAATTATCCAATGAAATTAAACGGGTCACATCTTGGTGCATATAATCCAACGCAACATTGTGATTACTTTATTTGGACAGTCTGAACCGCGAATCAGAAAGATTTCAATCAGTTTGATAAGAAAGTGAACATTTAAAGTATTTGCGGTCACATCTTGACTCTGAGGAACCTTTTCTACCGTCCCTGTGGCCCCTATCGTCTCAGCCCTGGTATTACTGGTTTCATTCACTGCCTTATCAGTGGGGCCTGCTGTCAAACTTAATGTGGTTTTACTCCCAGTGATCAAAAATTTTTTTTAAAAAACGGAATCCAAAGGGAACGCAGCGGCTCTGGGCTCGTCATGACCTGCTTATAGATTTTTCTGGTTTCTGGATCACGAGGCCAAGAGAGAGAGCCAGAAGGGAGCTGAGAGGAGACTGAGGGACAGAGGGACTAACACAGGAACCGGGTCACCCTGGCTACAGTAACGCTCATATCCCCCAAAAAACTGAAATGTACACTGTGATCCAATAAGACTGGTCACATGACTTCGGTCCACTATCTCACGGCAGAGAGAGACCTCAGACCACAGCAGCCATCAGACTGGAATATAATCAACAAGCTTCAAATCGTAATCAATGATCTTAAACTCGGAGCTCAACCTTTTCCGAGCTTCAGCCGTACTTTCACGTCTCCTTGTTCACTGCCGTACACGAAAAGCTGTCGGCTTTGTTTATCATCGCCTACAACCACGACCATCCACTGTCTGATGCCGGTAACTGGAACAAACAAACGCCGGTTTGTGAAAGGATCAAATGCTCACCGTGCAATTCCTCAAAAACAGACGTTTCGTAGTCGCCTTTGATATCAGATGACTGCAGTCAATTAAGCTTTTCCACTGACAAAATGTTTCACATCAACCAGGAAAACAATATTCACTGTATTATTGTTATGTGAGCCTGCCGGTGTTACAACAGCAGCAGTGCTTTTCAGAAAGCCTTCTTTCCGGGAAACCTGGTGAAAACTGTAATATTGAGATTGATCATCGTGTTATTTAAGAGTTTAGTGTGTCGCCGAGTCCAGGAAACAGGTTTGATTTTTGAAACTCAGTTTCTGGTATGTGATAAAACAAAATGTTTTTTTTTAATGCTTGGATTGAATTTCTTTCTCTCTATCAGTTCCGAGGGTCGACATGCACAGAGGTCTAAACTCTCATCAGGTAGGAGATTACTAATGAGACCAACAACGCCAGAAAGACTAAGCTTCGGTTGTTTCTGCAAACAATCATAAGGGAAGTTGCTCTGTCACTGAGGCAGTTGCAGTTGCAGGGTTAAATGGGTCGACAATCTCCAAAGTGTTTTACATTATTTGTCACGTTCACCCATAATATTGGCACAGCTCGTAGATGGGGGATTGAACCTGCAACCTTGAGATTGAAAGAGGACCTGCCATACCGACTGGGAACTGATTAAAACACATTGAACGGTGTGTTATCTTTAAATCTGTGTTTTTTTCAATTCGGGTAAATCCATATATCCACTTTCTACACCACAAAGAGAGAGACAGTTATGCACACTCACATTTTTAAAGGTTGTGGACTGTGGAAGAAAACCAGACTTTGGACTTTGAAGGAAATGCCAGTTTCATACTTTAAAAACCTAAAAATGTAATTTGGGTGCATTATGAATTGGTGTTTTACCTTTGTCACTTTGTATTCTGAGCTGGTTACGTTTATATTCTAATGTTTCATATTCTTTTTCTTCTTCTGCATCCACGGAAACGGACAAAAACTAAAGAGGAAACATGAACATGTGTAATTTAAAAAAAAAATAAAGCAAGATAGAAATAGAGAAATATTTGAGACATGATGTCATTTTATTGTCAGTGGCACTACAACTTAGTGCCAGCACAGAGGGCCAACAGACGTGGAGAATGTTTCACTCTGTTCTGTTTATACACTACAGCCTCGAAAGGAACAGATGATGTAGAAGAGGTTCCGGTTCTGGAGAAAGTCTCCACCTCTGAGTTTGGTTCTGCAAGTTTCTTCCAGTTAAAAAAGGGAGATTTTCCTTTTCCCCGTCTCCTCTGCTTGCTCACGAGGAATTGTTGTTTTTATTTTCTCTGTAAAAGCAACCACAGCGCTTCACTTTTTCCACATATTAAGTTACAGCCACATTTCTAAATGGATTAAATTCATTTTTCTCTCAAAATTCTACGTACAATACCCCACATAATGATGACAGTTCTTGCTGTCACAATATTATTCATTGTGGAAGAACCAATGAAAGCTTTGTTCAAGTTTCTTGCTGTGTCCCCTGCAGCCTCATCAGCGGTGTCATCACCCTCCCTTTGAATCCCCTCTCCCCCTTCTGCCAGTCGCCTCCTGCTCTTCTTCTCCCCTGGCTCGACGTCTGGGAGCAGCACCCCCTATTGATCACCAGGCACACTGCACCATCTCTCCAAACAGCCAAGAGCAGAGAAACGAGAAAACACACTCAACCTCTGATTTCCAACTCCTCAGAGAGAGTCGCAATATTTTTCCCCTCCCCTCGCGGGCCCTTATTGAACAGTCTTTATGCCTTTTTTCAGCCATTCCTTACGCTTTCTCATTTCCTCCTCTTCGCTTTTTGCTTGATGTATGTGGCGTCTGACAAAAGACGCACTTCCTCTCCTCCCTTCAATCTTTTCATCTTTGTCTCCTTCCCTCCTTCCTCGCTTGCCATAGAAGGATCACTGAGACAGAAAACCATAAATAGGCGGCCCGGGCGGCTGCTGCTTCTTTTTAAATCCGCCATCAAAGATATTCATCATCATCATCAGGCGATTGATAATCAAGCACTATTGATGCTCTTTTATCCCTTAAGAGAATCGCGCACTCTCGCATATGTCTTCCTCTGTCCAATCCACCTGTCCCATTGTGCCAGACACCTCTGGCAAGCTTTTCTTTCTCCATGACGACGAAGGAGAGCAAAAAAAAAAAAGAAAAAAGAAGAGCAATAAGAATCGTTAACAATGGTGGTTTTAGTGAACAATCTGCTATTTTTTCCAAACAAAAAGTTTAAAATTCATGGACCTTGTGGAGTTTAAAACTATTCAAATAATGTATAAAGAATAACATATTGTTAGGTAACATTCAGAATTTGTTCTGCGAAAGAGAGAAAGGTCACGATTAAAGGGGAAAGTCACGGTTAAAGACATCTGTGGAGTAAAACTATTATATGTGCATAAACATCACACCTAATTCAGTTTAAAAAGAGCAATAAAGAGGTGATTCTGGCAAAGTGCAGGGTTTGGTCATGACATTGATGTTTAATTAGGAAAAACTTAAAAATAAAGTTCATGACAAAGATGCACAGAGGTGGGATTAAATAACTTTACACTTATTCCTACACCCTTTCAAAGATGTATATTCAGATTAGCACATGTCGAAGACAGATTGTTGCCTGCTCTACATTTGCTTATTCATGAAGATATTCTTCTGTTTGTTTTGTGTCTTTTTTTATTTTACATGTTTGAAGTATTTAGAGAGGAGGAGACTTTAGTCTTTGTGCCACGTAAACATAGAGAGCTCAACATTTTGGGTCCTTTATCACACAAATAGGTGAAAGAGCAAGGACTTTATTAATCCAAAGTTGTCGATCACTGCCTTAAATACTTTGGCGCGTTAAAAAAACTGCTGGAGAAACGGAGCCGTCCGGCCAGTTGTTGAAACATGTTGGAGTCTGTGACACATTAAACAGTCGACCTGGGTTCAAATCACAAGAGACAGGCTACATCCTTTCCCTCCTCCCTCCGCCTCCCTCCGCTGCACAAGCCATGTTGCTTTCATGCTGGTGGCTTCATCATGAGAGTAACAAAACCCAGCGAGGTAAATGAAGGTCAAGTCTCTGTCTCTGTAACTTGCCAACTCTTTTCCGTCTTTAGGGAGATCAACAGAAGCTTCCTGATGAGTTTTCAACACAGTCAACAGATTCCTTTGCAATGGCCGTGGTGCTATTGGCGGTTTACGCGTTTTAGCGATTACTTTTCACACAACTGCCGCTCAGATCCCAACTGACCCTGGACAGGCGGTTCAGCTGTCCAGGGTTCTCCGTGTCAATTAAACATCTCCACTCTATCCGACCATTGAGGGTCAATATCAGTCTCCCATTTACACGACTTTTTCAAGTGAAAACAGAAAACTTGCTCTGAGGCACTAAAAATGGAACTTTCTGAAAACTGCGCATTTACCACTGCCATAGTAAATAGTTCTTCTGCACATGCTCAGTAGCTAGACAATAAGAACAATGTTTCCTCCAGAGTATCGACTCCCAGTTCATCTTCTCCTGGGACTCGGTAGTTTTATAGTTGACAGTCACCGTAATAACAATCCAATGTTGTCGTCTGTCCATATGAATGTCTGTGTACACCCATTGTTAGTGTTTATAGCGTTTTGTTCTCTGCAGCCTGTGTGTGTGGTTTCATTACAAAAACAAACAGCAGCACCTACTAGTGGCCCAACATGACATTTACATCGTTTTTAGCGTTTCTGCTGTTTCCATGTAAACAGACGTTGTATTCAAAACGTTGCTGTATAAAGGTGGAACTTTTCTGAAAGGAGACCACAAAAATGATGCGTTTCCACTTGAAGCATTGCGTAAATGGGATGTTAATCGGCATTTTAATGGTTTCCTGGAGCGCCGCGGGGCTCAGAGGAACACAGGATTTTAGGTTTTTTGTAGCCACAGGCTGTGATTCAGATTCAGATTCAGCTGGAGCAGGAAAACAGAAAGTGGACAGAAAAGTTATTGATAAAAACAAGTTGATGAGAAGGAAGAGAAAGGGAATATAAAACATAGAATAGTGGAAGGAATGTTAAAGAATGAAATTGGCATGAACAAGATCGAATATTCCACTGGTGGGAAAAAGAGAAGGGAGACTTATCTGTGAGACAGTAAAACACTGCCTTCGGGCAGCTGTCAGCAGAGCTTCATCGAAGCATCTTTCTCGTCTCCCTGCCTCTTACTCACTCGCTCCGCCATCAAAATACAGCAAATCAATCACCCTCCCGCAGCTACAGCTCCTCCTGTTTAATTCCCGTCTATGACGTGACATCTGCAGATACCTTTTGATTAACAGGAAGCTGATAAATACAACATGCTCTGGTTTACAAAATGTCGCTCGGAGGGCGTGTGGTTTGGGGGGGGATTGGGGGGGGGGTTTGAGATCCACCATTCGTAGCCGTGCTTTTTGGTTTTTGTCTTCTGGTGGATGAGTGAAGGAATGCATTCGTTTGTGTGTGTGTGTTAGTGTGTGTCAGTGTGCACGCCCGCTCTCATATGTGACCGTGTTCATTTGCATGTGTGTTTCTATGTGTGACAGTTGGTTCTATAAATACAAGGTGTTGAAGATAGCACTTAGGCAATTAAAGGAAGGGAGGGGAGAGGAGCAGAAAGCGTGCAGCACGGGAGGAAGGAAGGAGGGTTGGAGCCATTTTACAACTTAAAAGTGGAGGAAAAAGTATAAGATTAAGAATCCATCTGGCGTCATCAATCTCTTCTTTACAACTAACTACACAGCTCGCTGCTCTTCGTCTCAATTCATCAATGAGATACACGCTAAATCATAGCAGGAAAAACCTGCTGCTCTTCAAGTGCACTGGGATGATTGATTGAGGCGCAGATCGCCTGTAGCACTCGTCTCCCCATCGCAAAGTTTCTCTTCGCACAACGCCGACTTTTTAACAGGGGCTGATGAGGGTCGAAAGCTGCAGTCATCGCTGATAATTCACCCATCTGTATGCTCATATCCAAATATTTGCATGCAGGGAGAGTTGCTCGCCAAAGTAGGTTTCACCACTCTGACCTACTTAAGTTGTTTTAAGCTGAATGATGCCAGTGCAAAAGTATTCTGCCGAAGACAGGAGGCTGTGACGAGCGGCTGAATCTGCAGAGTTTATATTATATTACACATTGTTTGTTGTACACCAGGAAATATGTTGATGAATTTGCAAAAAGGTAACCCATTCACTTTTGATTTCAGCGATCCACTCATTACTTTGACAGTACCTTGTATGGAATGACGACTGCAGAGCCGCCGCTGATCCCCACGATGGGCAGAGACGTCTGAGTGGAGAGGAAGTCCAGGATTTGTGCCACTTCTGCCACCTGAAAACAACAACCAGCATCACATGTAGTTTTTGTAAATAGAGGAAAATGCACATCCCGTGCCAAATTACAGGTAAACCTTGTGAGACTCATTCATGCTCTGCGAATGAACGAAAACAGATAAAAGTCGGCCTTTTATACTTGTATGTGTCAATTTATCAAAAACTCCAACAGAGGATGTGACGTCAAGAAGGAGAGTTCTTGTATCAAGAGAAGAAAGGAACAGTCAATGATAACTTTTAACTTATCCATAAACTTCCTGGAAATGGACAGAAATACGGCGTCACTGAAATCACAACTTTTTCTTGAATTGAGTGAATTGGAGTGTTTGTCTCTCTGTGGTGAACCGGCAAACGGTCTACGTCGACTAGAAAAGGGATGGATGGATTTTTGGCCGCTTAAAGAAAAAACGTTTTGGACAGGTTTAAAGTTTCAAACTCTAGTTTGTAACACTTGTAACTGAATTATTATAAAATTTAGTTTCATGTCACTGAAATAATTGAATAAAAAAATAATACTTTCAAATTAAAGGTATTTTGTATATCCGTTCCCCAAGAAGGGCTGTTTAGACAACTATCTGCCATTTCGTTTGGTAATTTGATGTCCTTTGTCTTTTAACAGTGTAACCCATACCGATGCCATAATTTAATTTCAGCAAAGAAAGCACATGCTTGGTGTTTCAATTAGTTCGCTCTTTGTGATTCAAGCTGGCAGGACAGATGTTTTTTTTTTTTTTTTTACATAAGTGTTTCCTTGGGCAGCTTTAGGAGAAGGATGTGGGTGAATGAACACCGTGACACTTGAGGGGATGTGTTGGCACAAAAAATAAAAGAAGAAAAAAAAAAAGCATAATTTATTTTTTCACCTGAGCGCCAGCACCCGAGCCCACGTCGTCCTCAAACACCACGGCGTGCAGCTTCTCGGTCGCCATGGTGTCGCATAGGCGCGTCAGCAGGTCGCGGGGGTTTGTGTCGTTGACCAGCACGGTGACGGGGCTGACCACCACCGGCATGTCCACAAAGTTCTCCCCACTCAGGCGACCTCTGACCTCGTTCTGGTAGCTGGAGCCACTGAACACGACCGCTACGTTGATGGAGGACTGGAGGAGGAGCGGCCGGGCCTGCAGGGGGAGCGGGGAGGAGATGAGGAGGAGGAGGAGGAGGGAGACAAGGAGGAGGAGGAGCGGGGGCCAAGGATAAGGAAGAGGGTGTCCTCTGGGGTTGGCCATGTTGGCAGCCTACTGCCTGGAAGGGATAGGAAGAAAGGAGAGAAGGAAAGGAGAATGAAAGGAAAAGAGCAGCGGTCAAATATACGCTGCTTCACTTTTATGATGTTTTTGACGTAAGGCCTCATAATCCATCAGCACATATCATCCCATAATTTCCCTCTCCTGGTTTGTCCCCCTCTCTCTCTCATTCTGGCCCTTTTGTATCACAGTATTAGCCCTGCGTTTAGACTCGTGTGTGTGTGTGTGTGTGTGTGTGTGTGTGTGTGTGTGTGTGTGCGTGTGTGTGTGTGTGTGTCTATACCAGGAGTGTGCGTGCATGTAATCCCCCATAATCCAACCCCCAGTGTCATGACTGTAATCACCTCTCCATCTCTACACATCTCTGAATCAGCATAAGCACACACACACACACACACACACACACACACACATACACACACACACACACACACACACACGGCACAGAATGCCAAAAAATTGTCACACACAGGACTTGCCCCTCATCAGTGGGATCAGATTACATTACTCCATCCCGCCTCTCTCTGCTATGATGTCATCAATCCATCGCCAAAAATGTAGGAACTCACACTTGCGTGACAGAAACTGCTGAGTACTCCGACCAAGAGAACCCAAAAGACGGCTGGGTGACAACAGAGAAACTGAGGCACGAAAATCCAGATTAGACTGAAGGTATACGTACACAATATACACAAACCATTATTAAAAACTATTAAAAGAGCATCAAATATAAAATTCATTGTAGGTGTATAGATAAGAATATCCAAACACTATGATGGAGGACCAACGTAAACCCTTTCAGTTTATTGTCTGTGGATTCTGTCCATTACAAACATTGAGGTAAATTGCTGACTTCAAATTGCCCCTCGTTCTGAATATCATTGTTTCTCTCTATTGGCTTTCTAGTGGATGTTTGTCCCTGGGATCAAACCTCCATCGATTTATTGCAGGATGCACTTCACTCCAAACCACATGTAGAAATACAGCATCATAGTAACGCCTGAGCAACGGAATCCCTCAACAAATGATTCAGTGGTGTGAAAAGTTTAAAATGTGTCCCTTATTTACCTTTATTATGTATCAATTATCATGCCCAAAATAGAGATGCATAAATCAATCTCAAAGAATTTGCCCCAATTGTGGAAATTATAAAGTAATCTAATTTTGAAAAATAAAAAACCTCCTTTGAAATTCTGATTAAAAAAAAAAATGTTTGGGTGCCTCATGTTGCATTATTCCACCATGGGTCACCGACATGATCAGCACCTAATTTTAGAAGTCCATTCACTGAACCACTAGCTGCATTGATGGTTTCAACATCTGCATATGGATTAATACGCTTTAATGGAGCATGCTCTGTTTGAAGATCTTCTCTTATTGAATCAATAACCTTGAACCTCTAATAAAGGCAGGTGGGCTTTCATATAGCAAATAAAGCTCTCCATACACACACACACACACACAAACACGTATTGGATAGCGAGTGTGTCGGTTTCATCTGCGGCCATCAGAGACACTCTGATAATTAACAGCACCTCTCAGCTTTGATTCAAAGCAACACTGAGTGAAATGTGTCCCACCCTTCCAACACTTCTCGCGCTCCTGGCATATCAATCATTCATTTTAATAAGGTTTTAAGCTCCTGGGCTTAAGATGCTCGTGGCATTGAATATACAGTTTGAACCTCTGTGGGGCAATACGTCATCTTTATTAGATACAGTGGAATTATAAACCAATCAGTCACTAGGTTAGATATTTTAAAGGTTCTTCTCTAATGTGAGAAAGTGTTTAAACCTTTTCTAAGATTAGATATACAATTGCATCATCTGCGTATCGTGATGTACTTGAAGATTTAGACATTTAAACTGTCATTAAATCCATACACACATGAAGTTTATCTGAGGGTAAATACACGTAAGACCACATTTCAGAATCTAAAATTGGATTGGACTCAAAAGACGAGCAGCTTTTCTCTTGTAAATCCCAGGATTGCTTGCTCACTGAGATCACTTCACTTGTCTCCGATGAATCATTATATCTTGATGTAAGCATACAGCATCTGTTAAATCGCCACCCACTTGGCTTCAGTGGAGATTAAAAGACACACACACACACACACACACACACACACACACACACACACACACACACACACTAGGTAAATGACATTGAACAAACAGCACTTTATATTTTCGATAATCTGTCAAATCACAAAGTGCATTGGACTAATTCTACCAGATCAATATTGTGAACGAGTTGACACCCAGAGGGATGAAAGATCACTAAAAGATGTTTCTATTCTTGGATATATTCATACTTTATGCACAGAAATCACCAAATGAGCCTTGAATCTCCGAACATTTCTGAAAGCTTCACATCTGGGTGTGTCTTAATTTAGCAGTTTGTGCACTAATGTGGGGAAGAAAGAGCTTTTTTTTTCCACAGCAAACTGATCCTTAACTAAATCTTTTACATTTTCTTTTGTAATTTACAAGACGTTTTTTTTGTCTGTCACAAGAGTAAAGAAAGACCAATTCACTGGGTTTTTTTTGAAAGAGTTTGAGCTGGAAGAGTTGAGAACTTGGAAAACAGTAACAGACATGACGGCAGATTTGAAATTATGGCATAAGAGAAAAAAATGTGAAAAGCATGAGAAGGAGACTCGAAAGGACACAGTTGTGTGGCGCTGATGAAAAGCTTGAAACAACAAGAGGACTTAACAGTGACCGCGTGCGTCATGTGACTTTAGAGCAGGTCAAGTGTTCATTTAATAGTGTAATCTCTGCTGAAATGGATCATAATGGGGCCTCAGAGTAGCTGTGTATGTGTGTGTGTTTGTGCGTGTGTGTCAGTGTGTTTAAGTAGTGGTCTGTGGTGGGAGGTGATAGCTATTAGGAAATTAAAGGAGTGGGTCTGTCTGCTCCAGATTGGGGCGAGAGTGCAATTACAACATAGAAAGGATTACGAAGGAAAGTAGCACGCTGAACTATGCAACACAACTAATATTCTAAAAATACAGTGAGGGTTACTAGAGACCATACTATATGAGTATTGGGGGTTTGAACGGAGTGCAGATCTTCTGTGCAGAAATTCATCTTATCTGTTGTCAATAAATGTGATGATGCAGCCAGTTTGCATGTTCTTGGGTTTTCTTTAGTTTCATCCAACAGCCCAAGAACATGCATTTGACATTAACTGATCTCTCAAAGTTAAATGTGTGAGGCAGTGATGTGCAATAAGATGGATCTCAATCCAATACCAAATCAAACCTCGGCTCCAATACTTTAATACCTTGTCAGTGTGTGAGTGTAACTTTCATCTTATCTGGTGAAAGAAAGGATTTAAGGATGTTTTTCTTTCAAATCATAGCTATTAAAAAGACAGCATCTTTTTTAATTCTTCATCTAATTCGTTGGTTATGAGGGGCATTTGCACAACAGTAATGGCGTTAATCACATGTGTCAGACATGAGGTCCGTTTGCCAACACCACAATCGGAGCAAGAGACTACAATCCGGCCAAACCACCTAGACAATTATAAAAATTTATAAAAGAAAGCATTTTCTTTTTGTATTCTGTGCACCACATCAAAGAAAAACTTAAAGTTTCAATTTAACGGTTATTATGGCGCTAATTTACCAGTCAGGCCCGCGCAATATGAAATTAGACTAAATGTGGCTTCTGAACTAAAATATGTTTGACACCCCTGAGTTACACTAACCAGCAGAAAACAGGACCAAAATAGCGTAACAACCTTTAACTTTAGAAGAAAACTGACTACAATGTCACCCCGAGACACTAAACTGGATAAATCAGTATCGAAGATGATTCAATGGATACAGCAGTGATAACAATTAGTGGTGGTACAGTAATAGAAAAGGTACATCAATGCAACATGATGTCTGGTTGTGTTGATTTGTGGGACAACAAAAATATTCCCACAGTACATTGTGGCATCAGCAAGGCTTTTTGGGGGTTCACTGACGCTCCATTCTCAAGTGAAAATACAAAACCTTTCCGGCGTATGGGGTTTCCGTTTACACGACAACAATGATTGGAGCCACTGAAAACACAACTTTTTGAATTCACTCCGACTCCGTCTCCATGTGGATGAGGAAACACTCCTCCCATGCACGTGAACCGCAGCCGTAGTAAATAGTTCTTCTGCACATGTGCGAGTCGATGGACAATAACAACAATGTTTTCCTCCGGAGCGTCGTGACTCCCAGTCCAGATTCTCCTGGATTTGGTAGCTTTATAGTTGACAGTTAACTGTAATAACAATCCAACTTGGTCGTCTGTCCACTAGAATGTCTGAGTATTCGCTATTGTTAATGTTTGTAGTGTATTTTTCTCATGCATGTGTGGTTTTTGTGGAAATGGACGTCGTTTTCAAAACGTTGCCATGCAAACACAAAAGTTTTCTAAACCAAAAATGCAAAAACGATGTGTTTTCACTGGAAACTTCGCCGTGTAAACGAGGCCTAAATGATCGTGAATATCTTCAACCGCTCAACCTCTGATTAAGTGATTAAATTAATCATTTTAAAATAGATAAATATCCTTTTTCAGAAATTGCTACCTCTCAGCTCTTAAAGTTAAAGCAGGTTTCATCACACAAATATAAATGTCTTTTCACATTTACATGAGCTGTAGGACTGATTCATTGTCTTACAATATTTGCCTTATTAATTCCTGTCATTTTTACTATTGTTGTTATTGCAGTTTTTTTTTTTTTTTATCATTGCTGCTTTTTGTTAAAATAACATAATCCTACAGTTCTTCACCTGATCATCTATATATTACTCCCCACAAAAAATGTTCCAATGACATCCTGTAAAATAATACACATATGATACTGTACACACTGTACAGTAGGGAAACATTCAGTTATTTCACTACTTAGCTGGGATATGATGGAGTCCCTATACTGAGTCCCTGGGGGGTGGAGAGGAAAGGAGTACAGAGGATCTACTTGATGGGATGAGCATCATCACCAGAGAATTATCAACACGACTGCCTCAAACTTTGCCGTTTTCCTCCACAACCTTTGAAACCGACTCGCGTGCATTAATTGGGGGAGGGGAGGGGTTGAATAAAAGTGGGCTAGTGAGAACGTGGTACACTGCCAGCCTCTCGTCAACACATACTTGTAGCAGGCGAGGCGTTCTGACAGCTGCAGGGAACATCAGGAATCTCTGGAGCTCATTTATGCAGACTGCAGGTCTGAATCCCAGCGTGGGCATTTATGCTGCCTTTCATTTCCTGAACTGACCCTAGAAATTCCTCATTAGTCATCAACATCCTCTGATTATCCCCCAGATCCATAATTTAATCCAAACTACAGCAGTCATGTTCCCATTGTTTACATGCAAGTTTTATTTTGTATGATGAATTGGTCATTTCACCTATTAAACAGTCAATATTTTGCATTTTGATGACATTTTGATTTGATTTATCGACATAAACTAATAGTTTGTTTCCTCATTAGCTTTCTTGATGAGAGAACATTGCCCTATCCACTTTTCACATGTTCACGTTTTCTTCTCTGACATGTCACGTGTCTCATTTCATACCTTCATTTTCGTCAGGTAGCGTTTTCAGGCCCTGTTTACGTGACAACATTTCAAGTGAAAACTCATCTGTGTGCATTTTCATTTCAGAAAGGTTTTCCATTTACAAGGCAATGTATTAAAATCGATTTCCATTTACACGGAAAAGGCGAGTTGATGCTGTTGGTTGTTTTTGGAATGAAACCACACACACATGCGCACAGAGAAGAATACTCTATAAACATCAACAATGGTGAGTATGCGGACATTCTTTTGGACAGACGACCAAGTTGGGTTGTTATTACGGTGACTTTCAACTATAAAACTACCAAGTCCCAGGAGAGTCTGGACTGGGAGTGATGACACTCTGGAGGAAACAGTGTTCTTATTGTCCGTCGACTGAGCATGTGCAGAAGAACTATTTACTACGGCCGTGGTGCGCATGTGCAGTAGCAACATTTTGGAAAAGTTGCGTTTTCCCCCCAATTCCACGGAAAAGGTGTCCAGCAGTATTCAGAAAGTTGTGTTTTCAGTGACTCCGAGCACCGTTAAACAGAGCTCCATAATGCAATGAAAGGTTACGGTTTTCACTTAAAAACATGTAAACGTGGTCTCTTTGTTCTTGAATTACTTCATAAATACCTTGAAAGATCAACAACAAAGTCAACAAAGCATTTTTCCTAATGTGAACCAACGAAATGTGTTTGACAGTGAAACCAGAAGAGGGAACAGCCACTCTGTCAATACCCAACAGCTCAACCAAACCATAATTTCTCCTGATTTACATCCCTTCATTCATCCTTTGGAAGACTTGTGAGCGTTGCCATGTTAACCTCATAATGTGAGCACATGAGTGTGTCATACTAAACCCTGGAGCTTATTGTGAAACATTTCACATTGCGTCTGCCGCGTAGATTTATCATAATTAGGATTTTAAGTGCTAACATCGCCACCCCGTCTCCCCGTGGGTTCCTGCTCTCCACACACGGAGATGTGACAGCTTTACAGGAAATCGTTGCGGGCCGGACGCATCGGCTGCGATGACTGATGCTGACATGACGGGGGCACTTCGAAAGCGGCTTGGCCGCCTGCCACTGAAACGTATGGCAATCACAAGTCCCATTCATGGCACACGGAAATGTCCCAGCGCTCTAGTTAAAATCTACAGCTACTTGAGGAAAATTACGACATTTTTTAAAATGCTTTAATTTCTATATCACTCTGGGATCCTCTTTGGTAAATTTTTGAGCCAAAATTCTCTACACCAATTCATGGTTGTGGGGAGAGGCAGACAATCACAGCCACTCGCATACACCTATGGGACATTTAGAATCACCACTGAACCCTCTGATGCATGTTGTTGGACATGTAAGACTTCCAATCCGATTTGAACCAGTAATGTTCTCATTGTGACGCCTTTTGGAATGATTCAATTAACCCTGAAATGAGTGGGAAAGAATTACTTTTTTACGAGGTTGTTTTTTTTTTACTGTGTTTTTTACTATCTTGTGAGGCCTCCACTTTGTCAGTGGCTCTGACGGTTCACAGACGCCCACACATTTATCCTGACGGTCCTGCAATGGCCCGCAAACCACTGCTAGGGAACCAATTGCCCTATGTCATATTGAGATGTACCTGTAAAGAAGACAAGTGAAAGCAGCAACCTGCAGCTTTACAGGACCTATTGATGAGGAGACACACTAAAACATCCATGGTCTAGAAGTTAATGAGGTATTCTCAGACTGAGGGGGGAGGAGCATTTCACACACACCGAACAAGCCACTGAAACTGAGTGTTAAATGCTAATATGTCCTATTACAGTTGTTCCACTTATAGAAACAACTGGCTGCTCTGTTTCTGTCAGCGGCAGATGGAGGCTTTCTCTTGAGGAAACTCTTCATGTATGAAAACTAAAAGTCTGAGTGCGCACGTACTGTGAGACGACACTCCCCCGAGCTGCTGTCTCTTTTCTATCTATTGCTCCATATCTGTCCACGCTGCTTATGTATAAACTATGAATTTCTGGCAGAGGATCAAATTAAGTGGCAGAGTCGGGGGTGTCGTGGAGTGTGTGTAACCTATATAGACACACAAACACACACACACACGTGTGTGTGTGTGGAAATGTGTGAGAGTCTTACCTGTGCTTTCTGCTGTCATCCAACTTTAACTCCTTCAGTTCCATCGCTGCTTCCCTCCAAACGTGTCTTTATTTCTGTCCTTTCCACCTGGTTCTCACCTGCTTCCCTCTCTCCTCTCAGCACCTGTAGGAGTATGTATTTAGAGTCTCAGCGTGGGGTGTGTGTGTGTGTGTGTGTGTGTGTGTGTGTGTGTGTGTGTGTGTGTGTGTGTGTGTGTGTGTGTGTGTGTGTGTGTGTGTGTGTGTGTGTGTGTGTGTGTGTGTGTGTGTGTGTGTGTGTGTGTGTGTGTGTGTGTGTGTGTGTGTGTGTGTGTGTGTGTGTGTGTGTGTGTGGCAGCTCCCCTTGGAGGACTTCACAACGTGGCAGCAAGTGTATGTGATCTCCCGTTTTTAAAAACAAAACAAAAAACAAGCTGTCTCCCTGTGACTCTATCACTTCTCTCTAGTCCTCCTGTTCTGTGTGTCACGTCAAACACTTTCACAAGTGGTCATGAAAGTGAAGACAGGACAGCGAAATGGGACAGGAGGGAAAGTGAGGGAGAGCGAAGGTGAAAAAAGAGGAGAGGTGTTGGGTGCCTCTTGTTGAGCAGGCGGTCTCGCCATGTGTGTGTGTGTGTGTGTGTGTGTGAGTGTGTGTGTGTGTGTGTGTGTGTGTGTGTGTGTGTGTGTGTGTGTGTGTGTGTGTGTGTGTGTGTGTGTGTGTGTGTGTGTGTGTGTGTGTGTGCGTGTGCGTGTGCGTGTGTGTGTGTGTGTGTGTTGCATATGTGCATGGACCCACTGTGTTTAGCTCTCTGTCTGTATCCCTCCGGCTTCCCGCCGTTCGGCTGAGACGAGGTGGCGAGAGGGGAAGAAGGATAGTCCTCGGACGCCGGTGACACTTCAGTGACGCTTCCCCGCCGTCTTTTCCTCTCTCCCCCTCTCCGTCCCCTCTTTCTCTTTTTCCCTCTCCCTGGCCGGGGGTGAGACACACAACAGATCCATTGGGAAGTTAGAAAATCTCACAGACGCATGAGGAAGGGTCCCGTGTGCGCCGCTGCATCTTTGAAAGCAAAAGTTTTTCCCTCTTATTTGGGTCCAGTTACCAGCAAATGTACTCCAGCAGTTAGGGATCCCCCTCAGTGATGAAGGTGATGATGATATGCCTCCTCCGGTCCTGTGCGATCAAATGGGAAAAGATTTGGGTCTGCCACCCCCCACCAGCCCAGCTCCCATATGGAAGTGAGGTGATCCAGATGTTGGTTGCCGGTGGGAGAGCAGGAGCGGGACAGATGGCAGGTCTGTGGGGTCGGGCCGGCTGTGCACTAGCAGGTCCTCATCCTGTTGCTCTGATTTGGGTTTATTTTGCCAGCAGAGTTTCTCTCCCCCTCTCTCGCTCTCTCTCTCTCTCTTACCGTTGCGCTGCCGCTCATCTGCCTGTGCTGTTCCACCAATAATCCCGTGTTCCATTTCCTCTAGAACTCCATCTCTTCTGTATCTCTCTCTATCTGCTCTCACTCCATCACAGGAGGGGCTGCATGTGAGTCCTGATAATAATGGTGCGAGGATTTAGCCTGCCTCCCTTCCTCTCCTCCCTCTCGCTCACTTCAACACAACCCCTCCTCCTCTCCCAGCCCACTTTTGCTCCTGTTTCCTCAGAATTATTCACCTTCTCTGTGTCACCTAGCCTCTCCCGATATCACCTCACTGGAGAAATCTTTTGGGTGACGTGCATGATCTACCGATTGCACTGCGCAAAAAATTGACCTGTTATTTGTGCAAAGACCCGTTGATCGTGTTGACCAAATCTGAACCCTGACCCTTGGAACTTTGTTATCACCCATGCTTGTGCCCTAACCCCAACCTTTAGTGCTGCGCGATCTACAGATAGCGCAAACAACGTATCTGCTATTTGCACAAAGATCTGTTGATCACGCTGCCTAACCTTAACCCTAACCTTAACCCTAACCTTGACCCTAACCCTTCGCCTTGTGACATTGACCAATGTTTGCGTGATCTTGCGACCGTGATACGCAAATAATGGCTCCGTTGTTTACACAAAGATCCATCAATCGCTCCGCCTAATCCTAACCCTAACTGTTACCGTAGCCCTAACCTTAACCTCTGACCGATCAAGCGCTACCTGCTCTAGTTAAGGAGCCATCATTTGCATAGTGCAATTGCCCATCACCCAAAAGCGTTGGACTCTTTCATTCCTCTTCTCTGCCTTTTTCCTCCCTCTCCATCAATCCTGAAACGCTGAAGATCTCATAAGGCAACACACCAGCATGTCTATTTGCAACATTTCGTTTCCTATTTTCAATTTTTACCAAACTTCTTTCTTTTCACATCCTGTTTTACTGCTGGCATTCTCTGCGGACAGCAAAGAAAGAATTTCAATGTACAGGGGTTTCCTTCAGATGTGCACGAGATGATAAACTTTGACTTGAATTGAATTGAACATGAGCAAGATTTCAGACCGACAACTCGCACATCAGAATCAAGTGAGGCCTTTAATCAATAAAGTGGATGCGGACCCATTTCACTCTCAATTATCAATAACGATATGTAAATCTATGCTGTTGCACGCTGCGGCAGCAGCTGACACCAACAGGCTCAACAGACTCATCAGTCAGGTCGGTGACATGGTGGAGATGGACTCTGTACTGGCGGCCTCAGGAAGGATCCGTTCTGCTAACCCTGACCCGTGTATGTGGAGGATTTATTCTCGCAACCAGCCTCACCATTTTTCCTTTTGTCCAAACAAGTTCCTGATGCATATTCACAAATTATCCCGAGTATAATAATTTACTTTGTGAATTTTCCTTCACTTGTTAAAAAGATCAATAAATATCCACTTCTGGTATCGTCATGACAACAAGAAATGGCCAACCAGTTCAAATAAATCCTCAAATATACAGTAAACAACGTCGTCTTAAGAATCAGAATCACTTTATCAATCCCTGGGGGAAATTCTTTGATCGTCCATATAGTAAAGCTATCATCAAAAAGATGAAACAATGCATGTAAAGCCAATATTGATTATACTTAATTGATCATACGTAAAAGACAGTAGGAACACAGAAAAACTTGTGGTCACGAGCCAATGAACCAATGAAAATGTGGCTACTTGACTTTAACGGCGACGTCGTTACTTCATTGACAAAAAGATGCTCCATGTATTCATGAACAAATTACATTTTTTCTGACATTTCCTCATCCCTATGTGGGAAATCATGGTTGTATTTGTTCACTTAATAATTCAGCTAAATAATTGTTTTTAATCAATTCCCATGCCTTTAAAACATTTGCGTAACTTGTTGTTGTTGTTGCTGCTGCTGCTGCTGCTGCTGCTGCTGCTGCTGCTGCTGCAAAGAAACTTTCAAAATCTCTTTACAGCAGAATTGAAAATTGCCATTATTTGTCAAGCTAAAATCCACCAAAAGCACAATAGATGTGATGTGTGGCATCGTAAAAGGTGAATGTTTTAGAATTTAGAATTTATTTCTTGCCAGCCATCACAAATAGATGCACAAAAGTTATTAAAAGCACAATTGCTGATTTAGAAGCAGTAAAAGCATGAAGAAAGGTCCTACAAATACAGAAACCTTGGAGGCAATAGGCTACACATATATGCAAATAAGCAAGTTAAAAGCTCGAAAAGGATGTAAAGTAAACTCCAGAGTTCAGAATATTCAGTTGTAAGGTAATTTTGATTAAGTATGATAATCACAATTTATGTGTGTTTCTTTATTCTTTATTTGTACTTCATTCTTTGTGATTAATTTGAAGTAATCTTTGCTTTCAAGTCCTCACACAATTCATAATTTTCAGCTATTTCAGAGATTTAATGAATAAATAGATAAAGAGTGTTCCAACTGTAAAAAAAAAAAAAAGAAAAAACAAGCCCACAGACAGCACATTTTTTTCTGGGAGTATCAGCAGGATAAACACATAAAGCCTATAAAACCAACGGGATGCAACAAATACAACAGTGGGCCTGGAAGTGCTACAGCCAAACAAATGCGTCTCTCAGTGTTGTGTGCTGTCTGTCTCATTCACAGATCAAAGAGCTCCTGGTGAAGGCAATCATCCGCCAGCAAGTAAACTGAAAGCTGGAGCGAAATGAGACGAGAAAAAAAATAAATATAAGGAAAAAAAATAAATAAATCCATTATGAGTCTCGCATCTTTCGCTCTCCAAACAGAAAACACTGAGTTTTCAAGTGATGTGGAGTGGGATCGTGGTGAAAGTAGTGAGTAATGCAGAGTGCGACAGAGAAAACAGCATCCCCCCCCCCCCCCCACCCCCCCACCCCCCATCTCCTCATGGCTTATACTTTTGACATTAATTTAGCAGGAGAGAGACAAACAGTTTGGCTTTGCTCTCCTCCCTCACTCACGCCACCCGACAGGCATTTCAGAGTTTTAAAGAGTGCTGTCTTATGCAGGTTACCATCACTCTTAATAAAAAGCTGTTTTCTTCTCTTCCCTCGCTAGGCAGCTCGGTCAGGTGACAAGCCTTTTAACACAGCTCTATAAATACAGTGGAGTGTTAAAATAGAGTGTTTTTAGATGTGAGATGCGTGACTGAGGTGTTTATATCTGCATGGGACGTGTGTGTAGTAGATACAGTCATACCTCTGATGAATGGGAGCAGACAATGGTGGACAGATGTCTGGAGGGATTGTCAGCAGCTGGACAGTGGGTAAACCAACCAGCCGGGAACATATGTTCTCTGGACAGCAGCCCGATCATGTCCACAGATTAACTCAGATTGATTTGGCGCCTAACAAAATTATGTTTACAGCGAATGGCTCGCTGGCTGACAGGCAAACAATTAACTCCACAATTTTGTGAGTTGTCAAAGAGGATTTATGCTATATATGCGCCGTGATGATGTGGATTTGTTGAGGAGCGATGCAGCAATGCGACTGTCAGCAGCTCCACAAATGACATGCACGCTGTAGTGTATTGGAAATTAACATCTACAGCAAGCATTTTTTTTCAGTATCATGTTTGGCTAATGACGTAGGACACTGCTTCCCATTGTGGCCATTTCAAAAGACCTCAGGCCAGGTAATGCTCCTCAGGGTCCGTGAATCATCCTTGTGGCTCACAATTGTGGTATTAAGCCGGAGGTCGGGCTATTTATAAGGTTAGTTGTGCAACCTGTATTTCATTGGTTGTCTGTACAATAGCAGCAAGGATACCTCACCAATGGAACCAAGGTTTTGAGCCAAAAGAAGTTTCTCCAACACTGTTTACCATTCGATTTGCAGGGTAAAGCTGCGTATTAAAAAAGGAAAACATTTTTATTTAGGTTCTGAGAGAGATGCAAAGACGACTAATTATCTTTTCCCTCTGGAATTAATAAAGTATTTCCTTTAATTTTATTCCAATCTAATGACGCACTCACTCTGCACATTGGGCATGTTTTTTAAATATCTGTGTGAGAGGAGTCAGGAAAAGAAGCTGAATGGTCGACAGACACATCAAACAAAAGTGTTTTAACTATTTAGAAATAACCAATTCAAGGGGACTGGGGTCTTTCTATGAGGAGGTATTCAGTTTGTTCACACAGTCTAAAAAAATCCATCCATCCATCCATCCATCCATCCATCCATCCATCCATCCATCCAAACAGTGGACAGGTCACCAATGTGGGTCCATGAAAGGGTTGCCAGATCTGACATACAGTTTCCAACTTAAATGCAACTTAAAACCTGCCAGCCTCAATAAGAACCTGCCCAAATCTCAACCTTTGAAGAAACTCATGTTAAAACTGCAGAACTACGACAAGCGTAATAAAGAACAGCCGATGAGCACACAAGTGCACTACATAAAACAGAAAAAAACAATGTTACTCAAAAAGGCTCTCCAAGAAGCCAAGTGGGTGGAAACCTGCCCAGTCTGGCAGCAATGGTGCACGACCTTTTGTGGGAGTACTGATTACCTGCACAGGGATAACATGCAAACTCGGCAAGGAAAAGCCATCAAGCCTGAAACACACTGAAATAAATGAAATAAAAAGAGGTTTTCATCCTGCAGAGCCACTGCTGTGCACAGTGTGTACATCTCTGCTGTCTACTTAGCATTTAATCAGCTCCACCTCCACCTCAGTCTCCACCCGCCAGCTCCGGCTCTTGTCTTCTGGTGGAAGATGTCTCCTATCATCACTCCCCAATCTCTCTCTGTGTGGAGGATTACACTTGCGCTTCGGGGAGCGATCGGGTCGGAGTCTCGACACTCAACTCGAACTGTGCCGCTGTGCCGTGTGTCAATAAACTGAGGAATAATTTTACAGATTGGGAACAACCTCGGAGACAGGAGCTAAAATAGAATGGAAGTGACACCTTGTGAGAAGAACAGAGGAAAACCGATTAAATTAACTTGGGGGGGGGGGGGGGGAGAAGGCGCTGAATAAATGGCTTGTCGTGTTACAGTATGACTTTTGAATATCAGTGATAATAAGTGACTCTTGGTTTGGAAAGATTGAATAGAAAATGCTGTCATACTCTTGACAGCTAAAGCCTGGTCCCTTCTCGGGCCTTCAACCTAAGCTGCTCTGAAACTGACAGGAAACTAGTGCAGACAGACAATGTTACGGATAATATGATTCATCTATAAGTTAGATAAAAGCCTGGCAGGGATGAAGTGGCCACGATGGTATGAAGTGCAAGAAGTTAGTACAGATTCTGATTAAAGATAAAAGTATAGATAACCTTCTGGAGTGCAAGGAGAGAAAAAAAATAACTTATTTCTGAAGCCTGAACATAGTGACTGATAAACGACACCTCCGGGCCTAAATAAAGAATCTGACCAGATGAGACTGCTGCGTCGACTTGTTACTGATAATGCTGCTGAGAGTGATCTCAATCTCCAATTTAGTGGGGGGGGCTGAAGGAGGCTCGGAGACATCCAACACTTATTATCCAGGTCACAGTGTCGTCAGCATGACTGCCTTTCACTGAGACACAACACGGTATCATCCGCATAGCAATTAGACGCAATTTTATGCTTAGAAATGATCACGCTTACAAACTACGTAGCCTGCAGGAAGAATGCAAATTTAAAACAATTCAAGCAAAAAATTGAGCCCTGGGGGACAGAAACAAGCATGCAGAGCCTGGGATGAACCGAACTCTCTGTATTTGAGGAACACATGCAGTATGTGTACACAGAGAGAGTTTGGAAATGTTGTGAAGTCAGAGTCTGTGTCAGCCCACGTTTCCAGACAGGAAACTATCAGGTGTGCTCTCTTGAAGGAATCGCTTCAGTCTGGGAGCATTCCAAGCGAGAATCAAACTGAGGTGTCAAACTCTTTCCAGTTCGTGGGGCACGTAGAGTCCCACTGGATCCCAGCTGGGCCAGACCAGCAGAGCCAGAATACAATAACTGATGACGACCCCAAAATGTTCTTATCTAGGGCCCCGTATACATGACGCTTCAAATGAAGCCGCATTGTTTTTGCATTTTCATTTGAGAAAAGTTGTGTGATTATACTGCAACATTTTGAAAATGATGTCCATTTCCATGGAAATACAGGAAATGGTAACGTAGTTTTCATGTCGGGCCAGTAGTAGGTGCTGTTGTTTCTTTTTCTAATGAAACCACCAAGTTGCGTTTTTCAAAAAGTTACACCTTGGGAGCCGTTTGTTTCTGTGTCTCCAAGCTCTGTCGTCGTGACCGTCTCAAAACACAGCAAAAGGTTTCAATTCTCACTTGAATGTAAACTAAATGTCTTTTTTTTTTTTTAAAAACATCTAACAAGGCTGCAAACTTTTGTTTCTGCGTGTATGCGCACACACATACGTGTAGCGCAAAAGATTTATTAATTCAGTGACAAATTTGGGCCTTTTAGATATTAGTTGTACAAAAAAAATTACTTTTAACATGATGATGTGATGGTGTGACAATCCTGTCTCACTAAATAGAGATGCAGTTACACAGAAGCCAGAAAATGTAGATATGGGTTCAATAAGACGCCTCACGATGTTCAACAGATACATGTTGATTGGGAAGGAAGGAAGGAAGGAAGGAAGGAAGGAAGGAAGGAAGGAAGGAAGGAAGGAAGGAAGGAAGGAAGGAAGGAAGGAAGGAAGGAAGGAAGGAAGGAAGGAAGGAAGGAAGGAAGGAAGAGAAAAAAGGCAATGTTTTTCTAAACTAATCCCGTTGGGGAAATTCCTTTTTTCTACATTGATTCATTAAGGTGCAGCAGGGAGCTTATTGGGGTCAAGGGTCATACAGTGGTGACCTGTCAGCTGTGGGATTCGAACCTGCAAACATCCAATCCACCTCTGGCGATTACTAGTATCATTGATCCAGTTCTGGTTATTAAAAGACTCATATTTGTTATGAGTTTGTCACATCAATGAGAAATGACATTCAGTTAAAGGTGGTAGAGAAAGAAAGTTGGTTCTTATTTGCATGTGCAACAACACCAAAGTAAATACGCTCATCGATTATGTTTATCATTCTACTCTGTTTGCATGAGGAGGTTTTTCTGCAGCTGAAATCCAGATAGCAGCTCGTGGCACGGGGTATCTGAGGTGTGTGTGTATTTGTGTTTGTATGTAGCTGTGTACACTGCTGAGGACAGATGTTTAAACAGCCAATCATCACTCAACGAGCAAACACAGCGTGCGTGCGTGCGTGCGTGCGTGCGTGCGTGCGTGCGTGCGTGCGTGCGTGCGTGCGTGCGTGCGTGCGTGCGTGCGTGCGTGCGTGTGTGCGTGGAGGAGAACACAGAGACAGACAGTGAGACTGAAGAGACAGAGGAAGTTGACATGAAGAGGAAAAAGTAAATAAAGCCCATCAGCTCATGTTAGAGAGCAGCCATCAGGGCTGAATGCAGATTTGTGATTAGCCCACATTCGTGGTATTTTTATCGCTCAATGCGACTCTTTGATCACAGCTACGTGTCAGAAGTGGAAGAATCATCTTAAGGGACGTTTTCTCCCAGAGTGCCGGCTAAAATAAGAACTCCTCTGGGCTCCTCTGGCTGATCTCTCTGGCCGCTGGCTCATACACCTTTCTAAGCATTCAACCACTCTGTCTGTCCATATCTTCATCTCACCGCTCCTCCTCCTCCTCTTCCTCATCCTCCCTCTGATAAGGACACATTTGAAAGCAAAAATAGCTGGAGATCAGAAAGACATGAGAAGTGTCAGATCTGTAAATAAATTGGGTCTTTGTTCACATTGTTTGAGGTTGGCTGGCATTTTTAAAGCCTGCCAGGTATTAATACCATTTCTCCTGAGACAAAGAGTGTAGGCGTGGGTGTGCATAAGTCAATGTGTGTGTGTCTTTGTGTGCATATTTTTGCTGTGCACAGGGATACAGACAGGGAAGTATTCTTGTGATGCTTTTTCACAAAAGGCAGAGCTGGCAGATATTTTCCACTTCTTATTTTGTTTTCTGAATGAAATCCCCTGGACAGCCAGACGTGGTCGTGACCAAAGGGGTCACATCGATGCAGAGCAGAGCAGGACGTTGAGTTGTCTGGGCGAGGACAGCGTACACCTGGATACGTCTCCAGTCCATCCCAGGACAAACACAGAGGCTCCATTTACACCACACTTTGAAGTGGAAACCGATTGCTTTTGCACGTCAGTAGCAGAAAAAAACTGAAAATGAAGTCGTTTTCATGTTGAGCCATTAGTGCGTGCTGTTCGTTGTTTTTGTAATGAAATCTCACACACATGCAGCAGAGAACAATACTGTATAAACATTAATGATGACAGTACACAGACATTCATATGTACAGCTGACCAAGTTGGATCGTTATTACAGTGACTGTCAACTATAAAGCCACCAAGTCCCAGGAGAATCTGGACTGAGAGTCATGACACTCTGGAGGAAACATTATTGTTATTGTCCTACTGAGCATGTTCACAAGAGCTAGTTACTACGATCATGGTGCACACGCGCAAAAGCAAGCAACATTCCAACACAATTCTGACAATTCTGGCAAATCACAGTGCCTTACAACGAAATATGTTAAAGCAAAACGATAATTTTAGAGGGTTTAAAAACGGCATAAAAAGGAGAGTAAATAAAGTAAATTCTTTACAAAGATTTAGGTAATAAAAATCAGTAACCACTTAGATCCTTTGGATCAACTTTCTGTATACACGGAGACGGAGCCCGAGCATTTTCAGAAAGTTGTGTTTTCCTCCATTTTCAAAAACGTCTTCCTTGGGAGCAGTTTTCAGAAAGTTGCATTTTCAGTTTCCTGTTTTCACTTTAAACAAGTTTTTTTGAAGTGCAAAAACTGTTGATTTACCGTTGCTTTTATTTGTGTGCGTGTGTGTGTGTGTGTGTGTGTGTGTGTGTGTGTGTGTGTGTGTGTGTGTGTGTGTGTGTGTGTGTGTGTGTGTGCGTGCGTGCGTGCGTGCGTGCGTGTGTGCGTGCGTGCGTGCGTGCGTGCGTGCGTGTGCGTCACAAGACAAGACAAGACAAGACACACTGTTGCAGCAGACTCTAAAATGTAATGAAATACATAAGTAAATCATAGGAGTAGATTTTTTTAGGGCATCTCAATTTGTTTTGGTGAAGGTGGGGGCGGGGTCGGACACATACGTTATGTGTCCTGGTTTATGTCGGGTTATAGACAGAAACCCCTATGAACAGGCTCCCCAGATAAAAGAAGTGCTGAACTGGAGGCTGCATTAGCGGCAGAACAAAACCCAGATGTGACGATATGTGGGACTTCAGATCTCTGTAACCGCCGGCAGGGAAAAATCAAAGACTGAGTCAAGATCAGGTTTGGAGTGGATGATGTGTCTGTGTCTGATCCCAAGAGAAATAATCTTTTTTTCTTTAATGATATATTTCATCGACTGAGATTTGAAAAAGGATCATGTGTAAAACATTTTGTGGTTGTTTCCCATTGAACCTGCTGCAGCGGGTTTCAGTCACAGAATAAACATGTTTTTTTAATTGACTTTCTGAAGCAGAAAATAATCCCTGTTTAAAAAAAAAGAGAAGAAGTTGGTGTGACTACAACATAGCAGATTAGAGTGTGTGATAATAAACGTTCACTTTCTGCACACAGGAGTGTATAGAGGTTTGCACAGGAACATAAATCACCTATAAGTATCCTTTGTGTTCGTGTCCTCTGTTGTTTGAACATATTTCCACCCTCCTTCCTGTTTATGTCTCCCACACAAAGCGCTTTAGTGGTGTACCTCTTATCTCTCGTTGTACCACCACAGGAACTGAAAAGTCTTTCTGAAGACACTTGATCAATCGATGTTGGGCATTGTTGACAATGTATTTTTCTTTTTCGCGTAAGCGTTTTCATTCGACTCGGGTTAGGCTTGCCCTAAAGACCGAGGGCACATAAAACAAAACTGTTTATCTGCTTCGTGGGTTAGAAAATGTAAAACGTGTGAATAAATGTGTGTGTGTTTGAGAAACACGGTGTGCCGACAGGTTTATGGCAGAATTTATGAAGCTCTCAGATGATGCTGAAAGTCCCAAAGGGAAAGAGAAGGAAATCAAACAGTAGAGGAGGTTTGGAAGGAGTGTGGATGGAGAGATAAAGGCTAAAAGGGTGGAAGAGGTGAAAAGAAAGAGCTGTAAAAAAGATGACCTGAATATAAGTTGAAGTTTCAAGGTCATTTCTCATTTTATTTCTCGACACACACTTGATTTTTTCTCCTTGGTTGATTTTACGAGGTGGGAGGTCAGTGGTAATTATCTGCTCTGGTCAAACCCTGGAGGTTCAGTGAGACACACACACACACACACACACACACACACACACACACACACACACACATACATACATGCGTGAACAGTAAACCAGCAGACACACACACACACACACACACACACACACATACACGCACACACACACACACACACACACACACATACACACACACGGGCACACAGAAATATAAACGCAAGCACACAGACACACACACACACGTATGCATGTACAGTAAACCAATAGGCACACACACACACACACACACACACAGTCACTGCAGTGTTTCATTAAGTCTCTGATGGGGTCGTTCATCATGTTACCATGAGGTCACACACAGCGGCGAACACACTGCAGAGACAATGTGCACCTGCAGATGTGTGTGAAGCGCATGTGTGTGCAGCTCCCTGTTAAATTGCACATCAAATCAAGATGTACACGTTCGTCATTCACAGAACAGATTGTTTCAATAGCAGAGCCTAAACTGATAAAGTTGTATAAGTAGAAAGAAACTAAACAAAAGTGAATGTTTACATACATTTTTCTTTTACAGCATTAAATTGAATATTTGCATTCCGGCTCTATATTTTTGTGCTTTGAATGCACTTTCACGCTCAAAATACTGTTTTTGGGTTGTTGGGGGTTTTTTTGCGCACATGCAGCCAAATAAATTAAAGCAACAGAGGCAGCAAACACATCATGAAGAGATCAGACAAGTCCCATCAAACTGAGGCTCTGTGACCCTAAACCACACACGATGCTCAACAGCATAAAGATTAGAGCCCGGATGATGTATGGGTTCTGGTAAAACTCATTCAGGTGTGGCATCGAACTCCAAGGGCTTCATTAAAAAGATGATTCCCCACAAATGTATTTTAATATATGCACACCTCAGATGAATGTTAAGCGCCTTGAATAAATTTCCTCCCTAATGCTAGGCTAATGTATGAATGGACTGCTTGTGAATGTCCCACTGTGGGTATTGTGAGACAGCGATGGGACGGTTGTGTTCAGAGACACTGGAAACACACACAGTCAGATCAAAGCTCGGCCCCGGCCTCAGATCACGAACCTCGGCCATGCTGCTTCCCTCCAGCTCAGTGGCAGAGATGAGGGACGGCAGAAATTATGTTTACAAGGAGAACACTCGTAATTGGAGAGCGCAGCAATAACTGTGTTGATATTAGACCCAAATAACGTCCATATCGTGGTTTGAGTCGAGTTGTAGTTCTGCAACAATAGCAAAGGGCTTTGATATTGGGATGTGCATTGATTGTTTTTCAATTGTTCTGAAATATAATACAGAAAAATAATAACAAAAACCCGAATAAATGAATGCAAGCTGTTCTGAAGACATCTGGATGGTTTCTAAAAATCTGCATTCCTCTTACTGTGTTATATTGCCACCTAGCGTCTGGACACTGTCATCACAGTTGCTGCATCTCCAGCATTTACATGAAACTAACAGCCTTTTAGGATATGATGGAGCTTTACAGATTTAAAGACGAATGTTGAATTCTATTCTAGATTTAACAGGAAGCCAGTGAAGAGAAGCTAATATTGGAGTGATGGGATCCCTCCTGTTTGTTCTTGTCAGGACTCTCACTGCCGCGCTTCGAATCAATTGAAGACTTTTTAAACAGTAATTTGGACACTCTAATAATAGGGAATTACAATAGTCTATTCTGGAAGTAATGAATGAGTGGATTCATTTCTCTGTGTCACTCTGAGTCGACATGTTCCTGATTTTAGAGACAATCCAGGTGAAAGAAAGCAGAGCTGCAGACTTGGCTAATGTGGAGTTGAAGGATCAGTCCTGGTCAAAAATAACTCCTAGGTTCCTCACATTGCTACTGGAGGTCAAAGTAATATCATCAAGTATTACTATATCTTTAGATAATTATTCTCTCAGATATTTGGGGCCAAATGTAAAAGCTTCTGTATTATCTGAGTTCAGAAGTCCAGGCTTTTGTGTCTTTAAGAAAAGCTTGTAGTTTGACAAGGCTCAAGGTCATCTGGTTCATAGATAAATAGATTTGTGTATCATCTGCATATGGAAGTAAATGGAGTGTTTCCCACAGGTAACATGTATAATGTGAAAAGTACATATCCTAACACAGAACCCTGTGGAACTCCACGTTTAACTTTAGTCATCGTTATCATGAAGTAGAATCTGTCTGATAAATATGATGGAAACCAGTTTTGCACCGTACCTTTGACCCTGACATGTTCCAGTCTCTGTAGTTTGGTGTCGTACAAGTTCACTGATTTAAAGAGAAACAATAGGAAAACTTTTTTGTTAGGACAATCATTTATTGAGGCACTTGACACAAGCCATGGAATGTACCAGTCAAATACACAAATTAAAGGTATTTTTCACATTCTTGCATCTGTAAACGTGGTAAAGATAATACATTCTGACATTTTGTCCATGTCATAGTGTCTCTCCCGCCTCTCCTCGCTCAGGAGAGACGTCTCAGGGCAGTGTGCAGTACACAACAGCTACACAGGAGTGTACAAAACAGCATCAGACCCAAATACAAAACTCCGTTTTCGTCCTGCAAAAAGAGCCCGAGCAGCAGAAACATGTGGACAAACTGCACATGTCCCTGAAAGTTTTCAGTCTCTTTATGTGATGTGTCAAAGAGGCGTGAGACATCTAAGTCTATATTGCGGCACAAGAACATTTTCCTACTTCATCTCATATACAAATATACTGTATAGACACATTATATGTGTGTGTGCGTGTAGTATCTGTGCTTTGGCTGGTCCTTCTCCAGGATGTAAACACGATATTGTGTGTGTGTGTGTGTGTGTGTGTGTGTGTGTGTGTGTGTGTGTGTGTGTGTGTGTGTGTGTGTGTGTGTGTGTGTGTGTGTGTGTGTGTGTGTGTGTGTGTGTGTGTGTGTGTGTGTGTGTGTGTGTGTGTGTGTGCGTGTGTGTGTGTGTGTGTGTGCGTGTGTGTGTGTGTGTGTGTGAGAGAGAGCATAAAGCTGCTGCTGCTGGGCTACACTTCATTAACACACACAGAATGAGGTTTGAAGGTGAAAGCTACAGCTCAAGCCTCAAAAGCACCTGAACTTTTTATACACCCTGTTGGCCTCCCGCAACTCAGCTCGTGTTCACGTCAGTCAAGGTTTGAGATGATAAGGTTGCAGTTAAAAAACAATCCCCGTGAAAGATGTGCACTTGTTCCAAATATTGTTTTATGGGTGAAATTAGGCTAAACACACGTCGTCTGTTTGGGTCTGTATGTAACAGATAATACTTGGTAAAATAATTGTAGGTCAGATTCTCTTGAGTTTTAGCAACCCTGGGGAGATATTTATGTAAAATTATTCAAAGAATTTGTCATGATGGGGGTTTTATTCAAACACTAAGTGGGAAGTGGAAATAAGGCTTCAAAAGAAGCTTTACACTTGCAGACTGTGGGATTCCCTGTAGCGCAGGGGTATCAAACATAAGGCCCGTGGTACTAAACCGGCCTGCCAGAGGCTCCAAGCAAATAGGAGGAAAGAGTCTAAGAAAACTGATTTTTTTTCTCATATTTGCTAGGAGGAGCAAACACAACACAACACTGAGACCCGAGCCGAGATCCTGGTGATGCTGTCATGAAAGATAGCAACCGTGTTGCTATCAAACCAACCTCAAAGCCTTGTTGTCGGTGTGAGTTTGTAAGAACATGCATAATGCATCAGTTATACGAGGCGTTTTGGGGATAATTCGCTGTATTGGCAATATTAAAATTGTCTGTGTTGAGATCGTAGTCCTTTTCGGTAACAATTGTTTGGTGCTGCGAAAATATGGATATTTCATAACATATACTCTGCACCATAACAAAGAAAACTTTACAGTGTAAATTTAAAGCAGGCTCTATTCGGCCCGTGAACTAAAATGTGTTTCACACCCCTGCTTTGAAACAGGCCTTAAGATGTAAATAAATAAGCTATTTCGTATTTGAGGTTAGTGGGAGGCAGTAGCCGATCCCAGCTGACTTAGAGCGAAGGCAATGTCCACCCTGGACAATTTATTACAGGGTGAACACATTCACATCCACGCCCACAAAGTATATTCACTAGTTAGCCTCAAACACAAAACGTACAAAAAAACAAACGTCAACTGTGTCTGAAGTGTGGAGAGAAATCAACAACAAAGAGTCATTGTGAAGGTTCAATAGATTTGTAGTTTTCTTTGGGAGGAGTAAAGTTTGCATTAGAAAATGACTGGCAGGTGAAAATTATGAAAAAAATACTGATCACTAGAAGTTGATTTTAATCTTTCAAAAATTCTAATCCCAGTCCAGTCTCAGTGTGCGTAATAAGGGTAAACAGCGTTGGATAAACAGAGACATTTTGAAGAATTGATTAGTAAATCCAGACCGTGCACGGACCTGTGGAGCAGAGGATTACAGCAGCTGTGACACTGCCACCTTTCAATCCACCAGACGCTCAAAACTTTTTCTTTAAGGAGACTGTGAAGTGATGCTTTGTCCACGGTCGGCCAACAGACGTCTTCATACCATCCCACATTGAGTGTTTGTCCTCATCTGTGTCATACATCATGGTTCGGTCCTTTAGTTTTCTACCTGCCTGGTTAGCCGGTGCCGTTCTCTGGACTGAGACTCTCCCAGGGACAGATGATCTCTTTGGCTCTGACTCCTCGAGACGCAGCTCTGTGCTCCTCGTCCTCGTCCTCGGACTCGATGGGGTAGATGCGGCACTCTGGAGGAATGTCCACTTTAATCTGAAAGAAACTAAAAACAGCGTTGAGATCGTTCGGTTATCTTTGAATACGTCCTGACAATCACATGAAGACCCACTCTTGCATGTATGCGGCTCTTCTTTTTTTTTTATCCTTGTATGATGCCCTGATGAGATGCTATTGATTAGATCAGGGGTGTCAAACACATTTTAGGCCAGTGGATCAGATCAGTACAATGGTGCCATAAGAACCTTTAAATTTAAACTTTAAAGTTTTTCTTTGTTGTGGCGCAGGGTAGCTATACATGATGAAAACATCTTTATTTTTGCAAAAGCAAACAATTATTACCAAGAATGACTACAATCTCAACAAAAGGCCAAATTTTAAGAAACCTTCTGTTGTAAAATATTGTTAAATGTCCAGAACATTATCCTATATCTGTTGTATTATGCAGGTTTTCTTTTCGTCACGTTTTCTTTGAAATATTTACAATTGTCTTGGTGGTGTGGTGTTTAGCACCCCTGATTAAGATAGAACACCGGGATACATTTATGGACCATGTATTTGGTTGAGTGGAGAGCACTCCTAATTCAAAGCAGAGTCTTCAAGGCAAATCTTGTCTTGGCCAATTACCATTAAACGCATGGTTGAGATGTTTTAAAGAGACTGTAATACCTGTAGAAAACCCACACACGCACGGGGAGAACATGCAGACTCCACCCTGGGCTCTTTGCCAGATCACGTCTGACTGTCATGGAGCTTACTTGCCAATCCTCCTGGGTGGAGCCTGACTGGGTTCGTCTGGGCTGATAGGCTGGATGCGGCTGCTCGTCCCGCCAGCCGAGTGGCATTTCGGCGAGAAGCTGGCGAACATGGCGGCGGGGGTGCAGCCGCGCTTCAACAGGCGACGGAGGGACATGGGCATGCGCGACTTGGACGCGTTCCCTCCCGCAGACGTCCGGGCCTCTGGGTTTTTTTCAGCTTCGCGCTCACCGGCCTCCGAACGGCAGGTACTGTCCAGGGCCACACTGATGGGGGACGGACAGGCCGGGGTGTGGGCCAGGAAGGGCAGGGGGGGCGTGGTGCAGTCACCCGTGGGGGAGTCAGTGATGCCGGAGTAGACGGCGAGGTGGGGGACAGGGGTTGTGAAGCGGCACAGCTGTGAGGTCAAAGGGCAAAAGACACAGGTCAGAGGCAGAGGGCTCTCCAGATGCACCGTGCTCCAGACTGCAAGTAGCCGCTTCTTTTAGTTCAGTTTTTCTCTCAGATTACTTCAGAATTACCCAGATTTTGAATTCCAATAACAAGAAAGCCTCCTGATATCCAGATTAGAGCTGTATGGTATTAGTTACATGCAACAATGTTGACAGTGTGACTTATGATACATCAACAAAGGCTTAAGTATACGCTCTGTATATCAGACACTACTGCAACGGTTGTTTTTTTGCCAATCACATCACGTGTCTGCTTGATATTCATTTTGTGCTTCTAATTGCTGGCCTTTTGCCACCAGGTATGATGAAATGTTGATATAATGAAGTGAAATCTGCTGTCAGCAGGGCTTCATCTATTGACCTACAAGTTGAAATGTGCAGAGCATGCATGCACAGTGTATGGAAACAGTTTAGTTAATGTATGTGGTGTCCAAATGTTGTTATCCTGGGGACGGTGAATTTTCAATATGTTGTGTTGCTCTAGTGCAGATCATGTTAAAAGATTAAAATCTAAAGAAATCCGAGCTGTCGCCTCTCACTCCTCGAACGTGAAACCCACTGGATTAATTGTGAACTGACACTAGAAAAGGTTTCTCTTAGTCGAAGACAATGCTGGTCTTATTACACAGTCTGCAAATGTCACACACGTTACACAGTCTTGCCTTTTAAGTTATTTTCAGTTACAAGTAATTTTTTTACTAAATATGTGCATTCTAATAAATTTACTCCATGCTGTTTTTTCAAACGGAACGCCAGAAAGAACCCTCACGCCCCTCTCAACAACATGTATTGGACAATTAAGGCTTGATCACATCTACAAGCTCAAAATCAAAGGTTAAAATGTTTGCATGAAAATGTCGAGACCCTCTGTAAGCACGAGGAAAATAATTTGTTTAGTATCGGCTCCAGTTAATAAAGCAACTCAAAGTGAAAACAGCGATCATGAGTCAGTTAATAAATAAATAAAAAAAAACAAAGATGAAGAAATGAATCCCCGAATGAAAAAGAAAGGCTGAGTGAGCACAGAGTGAAGACAAACAGAAAAACATGAGATGGTTCTGTGGAGGTTTTTATTTGCTTGCGACGGACAACAAAGACACAGAAAACAGTGAGCGAACAGAAACGCTGAGAAAAGCAAAAGAAATACGGTAAACAAAAGCTTGAACAGGCGGAAACATGCTGCAAGTCGTTATGAGGCTTTTGAAATACCTAAAAGATCTGCTTCAATCAGAGTCACAAAGTTAAGATATTTCCTTACTTGCAACCTCTGGAGAATAGTGAGTGATATCCACCTGAAGGTTTATTTAAAAAGATCCCAAAATGTGTATGCATGAGTAAGAAAACTGCAAAAGAAGATTCTATATATTCATTTTTAATCTACTTTTCAAGCACAATCTGTGCAACGAAGTATTGTTCACATTTGAACTATTTGGTCAATAACTTCACTTTCCTCTTAGAATGACCCTCACGGGATTTCTGACATTATGATACTGCAAATAACAAACAGCAAAAGGTGTTTTCATTATCAGTTTTTTTTATATATATAAAAAAAAGTTCTCAGCTTTGGACGTGAACTTAAAGCTCATTGGAGGAAGACAACTTTTTTTGACAAACAACACTGAAAGTTCAAGCGCGTGTATAAGGACTTTAGAATATGACTGAAAAGTATTTTTGTAAGTGAATTCTACACTGATATCAACTGAAAAGTGTCACGCATTAATAAGAATTAGTGATATTTATTTATTATAAGTATTAGAAC
Organism: Lipophrys pholis; assembly: GCF_963383615.2. Taxonomy (NCBI): domain Eukaryota; kingdom Metazoa; phylum Chordata; class Actinopteri; order Blenniiformes; family Blenniidae; genus Lipophrys; species Lipophrys pholis. Next base: position 13,251,152 of record NC_137635.1, read on the forward strand.
ATTTAAAAAAAATACTGCATGTTTTTTTAGGCTAATCAGTGAAAATGTCATTGGATTAAATAGCTTTTTGAGAAGCTTCTAAATCTTTCTTGATGCAACCTAAAGTTAATTAATCAGCGGCGGTTCAGGTTTTGGAGGTTCGACGAGAAGGCGGCAGCTCCTTGCCGTCCTTGCCCTGCTTGCTCAGCTTGCTCATGACCTGTGTGATGTCGACGGGCGCGTTGGCCGCCATCTTGGCCCTCTGCTCCTGCTCCTGCTGGCGGAGGATGATGGGGCTGAGGCTCGGGCGCCTGTTCTTCGAGTTCTGCTCCAACTGGGCGTCGCTGGGAAAACAGAAAGGAAAGAAAGAGACGAGTTATGGATGGATGGATGGATGGATGGATGGATGGATGGATGGATGGATGGATGGATGGGAGGGAGCAAGAGAGGAAGGAATGGATGGATGGATTAAAATTTGATGGATGGATAATAGTTGGACAGAAGGAGGGAGGGAGGGATAAAAAGTTGAATGAATGAATGAATGGACGAATCAACAGATGGAAAGAAGGAAAGCAGGTGTAAATAAGATTGAAGTGCTTCAGCCAGAAGAACAAAAAGAGGAAAACCTTTCGCTCCCCTCACTCTCACTAACTCTTTCTTTCTATTCTTCATCCAAGCGTGACGTTTCAAACCCTGCTTCTATTCCATGTCCAACAAAGGCCAACTTTTTTTTAAGGATTTTCCCAAATGTGACCGGTGGTTGTTGGTACCCGAAGAAGTAGACGTGCGGGAGACGAGCGCAAACTAACCTGAACTTGTGCTCGTCAGGACAAATGGCTTTCTTCTGCGCGTCCTTGAACACTGGAGATTTCAGATAGCGGCCGTACGAATCCTGCAAAACATTCAGGACCTCAACAGGTCAGCGGAGTTCCGAGTGAGCGGGTGGCAGTGAGGTCATCCGGCGTGTTCACCGACCTTCTTCATGAGCATGTAGATGTGGGTTTGAGCTGGGTCCAGGACGTATCTGTGTGGGTGTCTGAGGCCGCTCACTGTGATCTCCATCGTCTTCCCGTCGATGTTGATCCATCGCGGCGCTCCACGGGCCAGGAAAGTCCTGATTTATAAAAGATGGAGAGATTTCTCAATACGTTTGAATGTATTTTAATGTAAGCTTCAATGTGAAGAAAACAAAGTCACGTTCCTGACCATTGTTCACAACCATACAAATCCCTCAGAAAAGACGAATGTTTTCTACAAAGAGAGGAAAATAAACTTTACTTGTAGATCTGCTCCGCCTTCTCCTTCATCTGTGTAGCAGTGCCCCACTTAAGATCCTCACAACCTTCCCAGAAAGCCAAGTTCTCACCTGAGAATGAACATAAATCAGTGAATCTGTCTCTTCATGCTTCAAAATGACAGTTTGGCCTTTTCTTACTTTGATCTTTGAAAAGATCTAGATATGAAAAGCTGGAAGACTTTGTAGGTGAACCAGAAATCCATTTTGTCAATTTAAAAAACAAGAATGCTGAAATCATGCAGCCTAAAAAGTTACAGGCTTTGTCCAACATTTTGAAAAACAATGGAATTTCAGATGGAATGAGGGGTTTGTTTTGTTTTTTTTTAATATGTCCGGTTGGTCATAGTTGGTTTTGTAGAATGTGCTCACACCTGTTTTCTGCACTAAAAAAGAGAAAAGAAACTGCAGTTTTTCCTTATTTATCTCTGTAGGTCCATGTGTTTTTTTACACCGCTCTGCCTCAGTGGAGGTCTATCTAACCTAAACATGTCCGATATAAAACATCCCTATGACCACAGCCAACGTACCGCTGAACTCTTTCTTCAAGAACATTCTGAAGTCGTCTCGTCCTCGCGGGTCCGACAGCAGCTCTCTGAAGCTGAACGTCCACCTCTCCACGCGCATTTTAGTGGGTATCTCCACGCTGCCGGTGAATAAGCACTTCATCAAACGACCCGCTGTGGTCGATGTGTGATGTTTGCTGGATTGGAAACGCTGAGCTAAACTCACTTGTGCATGTTTAGAGACCAGTAAGTCACGTCGTCAGTTTGCCAGGGGTTGCTGGGAAGACACCTGGAGAGGAACGGATCGTGACTGTGGTAGGTGGCGCAGTTCTTCACCAATCTGCAAGACAAAGTATGGGACGTCTTAATACAGTAATAGACGTTTACGTTCACACTGCAGACAAAAGTGGAATAAATCCAGTTTGTTTTTCCAGGCCACTGTCAAATGTGGTAGATTTTAAAATTGTCATATTAATAAGAGACAACGTCTTACGCTCCAATGGAGACTGATGACTTCACTCTGGGCCTCATGATGGCCTGCTGGGTGAAGATCATCTACAGGGAGCAAAGGGAGACACGACATTATACGAAAAACAGTGTTTGACTGTCGGTGGATTAAAGAAACAGGCTGATATAAAAGTCTAAGTCTCACTTACGATTCTCTCATAGAAGTCGGGTGTTTTTGTCTGTGGAGGAGAAACATATATCAAATACCAAAGAGTCACTGTTCTTTAGATTTTACATCTTCCATATTCAGTCCTCCACGCTCCCAAAAACCTGTTGCCTACATTTCCCACAATGCAGTCTGGCGGAAAAAAAACTGAAGACGCCAAAAGCAGCCGGTGTAGTTTACGCAGGCTGCAGATGTGGATTCCAGTCTTTTTTTACTCGACGCGACCAGATGTTTTACATTCTCTAACTTGTGCTTGTAGGCGTCGGCCGACGCCGAAGCGTTTCTCACACATGACTAAACTCCGGACACACAAACGGATCTCTGTGCAGATGTGGCCGCGCTCTACAACATCTGTGAACGGGCAAACGTTGTCCAATCAGTGGAGGTTAATCATGGATGAGGAAGAAAGCAGAATGCATTTCTCCAAGCACAAACATGAAGTGATGTTTGTGTGTGTGTGTGTGGGGGGGGGGGGGTTAGAGAAAGAAAGCCATGGGAAATGCCTGCAGGAGAGGAGAGAAGAAGAGAAAAGAAGAAGGGATTAATTTTACCATAAGAAACAGCAGCTCCAAAACAGAACGTCTTTTACAGGCCTGACATCTATGCATCAAAGCCTCTTACTGAATAAAAGCTGATTGACAGGAACTAAGCCCTAAAGGTCACTGCGACACTCACCTGTTACCTCGTCTGCGTTCGGATCCACTCGTCGATCCAGCCCGTAGTCCATTGCGCTCACCGTCCCCGGCTGCTCGCAGAAAAAAAAAGAAGAAAAGAAATCCACTAATTACACAAAGTGTGTTTACCCAATGACAAATTCATTAAAGCAGAGGGCTGCTTTGCAATGCTGATCACACTTTTCCAGCAACCTCGAGTCCCATTCAGGTGGATTCATCGATGGGACATAACAAATACACCCTGAAAGCTGTTTGTTTGGCGTTGCCACTCCACATAAAGCAGTTTTTAAATCCCGTCTCAAAACAAAAAATTTTTCTGTGGTATTTTATAACCAGATTTCAGAGTCATACACAGTATATTTCATTTAATTGTGTTATATCGGGGGGGGGGGGGGGGGGGGTTTAAGTGGCTTTTAAAAATAAAAACATGAACAATGCTTGAGTATCTGCTTTGAATCTAAATTGACTAATTATTCCTTCCACCAGTGTGGTATTAGGTCAATTTTTTTCCATTTCCTGTCCATTTGTCCTTCATGTAGTCACAGATTATGGGTTAGTTTTTCCATTGTATAGATTGATTCAATAATCATGAACCATTGGTCGTTTGTGGATGGATCTATCTTGCCCCAGTTCCTCATAATAGCTTTTTTACATGCCACTAGTAGTATTTAATCAAATATCTATCATTCACCATCACATTCTTTTCAGTGAAATTGCACATAAACAGAACATTGAGGCAAATTGGAATCTCATAACGCAGTATTTATTGCAGCTTTTCGGAAATCACTGTAATTTTCTGACATTTCTAAAAGATGTGTGAATGATCTACATTAAATTCCATATTATATTTTGACTGATGTGGTTAATTTATTTGACTGTTGCCTAGATGAAAAGCATTTAGTTTGATTTGATTGTTTTTTAACCACAAAATGGGATTCAGCTGGATTCCTGCAGCCGTGTAAACACGAGACATTTCTGAAAACGATGCGATTTCACTTGAAACATTGTCACTTCGACACCCTCCCCTACATAGTGTGCTTAACGTAATAAAATGACCACAATATAACACACACATGCAGACCTGCTTTGTTTGTCCCCCCGTCGGTCCGGGAAACTGCCGCCTTGTCGTGTGTGAATCATCATCTTGACACAAGACTCATGATGCGCACAAGGTGCAAACCACTGCACCACATTCTCCCATGCAGCGTGAAATATTAATCGGGTGTGCCCTTTTCCTCCGACTGGACATGTAACGATAATGAGGCATCATGGGTGGAGATAATGAGATACCCTGGGAAGTACGGCGCTGACGAGCGGTTTATTTTCACACGGTCCTGACGAGCTACTTATATCTCGACGAGACTGCATCCAGTCTTCATATGTGTGCGTGTTTCCTTACCGGAGGTCTGTGAACCACCCAGTAGGCTCTCTCCTGGCAGTCAAACACCACACGGTCGGGTTTCTTCCTCTCCTTTGCTGCCCTGAAAATCCCACACAGACACACCGAGTTGTAACACACAGTCCACCTTGTGACACGAGTCCCACTTCTCACACACTCCCACCTGTACTGTTCTTTAGCCTGCATCACTATGAAGTCCCATTTGTGATTCATCCACTTGTGCAGACGGTTGTACTGCTCCTGAGGGTATCAAACAGCCACTTTGGTCAACGCCAGCTGCGACAAAATGAATTCTTCTCGTGTGTCTCGGCCTCTTTCTGACCTGTTCGTGGATCTCCAGGATTCCTTTCTTACGGATGTTTCTCTTGGCCAGGTAGATGGCTGCAGTGGTGAAACAGAAGTGTCAACTCAATGTCTGTGACAGGATGAGATGTGCGACGACTGCGGTCGATCTCACCGTAATCTGTGTCTTCGACGGGCCACTGCTGTGTGGGCCAGAAATACGGCGTCTGAGGACAAAGGGCACCGTTTACATTGAATTGCACAATCAGATGTTGACTCGATGTACCCAAATCGAGGTGGTTGACAACATAAGAGTTCAGATTCTGTGGGACAAACAGCTGCTGGGTAACCAACACGAATAGTGGTGGTCGACCAACAACAGTGATAGATGCTGCAGCAACATCAGAAGAGAAACGGTTGAGAAATACCAAGAGTTGAAGGAACAGCTGGAACAGATGTGTAGGGTTAATTCTGTCAAAGTTTTTGAATATTAACTGTTGATGAAATTATTAATTATTTGCTCTATCCTTTTATTGGGAATTTCCTGCATTTTAACTTGATTCCATTCTTGCACATGACTGCCATCAGATGGTGCAGCAGCATGCGCCTCCACTTTAGTGCATCCACAACACGAAGCTCAATACTCGCAATAGAAACACAAACCACTATAATGTACCTTTAAATGAGCTCTGAAAAGTAGTACTTCATATTCTCGGTATCCAAAAGTTTGTACACTTGCTCTCACTCTTACTTACCTGAAAGCGATACAGGGATGCATCTGGTTTGATGACGAGACGTTTGTGGTCCTGTAGAGGATAGATGTATCCCAGCGCCACAAGCATGGAGCCAAAACTTCTTGCTTCTGAAGACAGAAGACAGAAATGAGCTGCTGAGACTTTTCTCCTCCTATAGGTCTGATTTATGCCGCTTACCCAACGTGATCGAATATTTAAAGACAAGTGTGTCTCTGTGATTTTCATTAGGAAGGTATCGTCCTCACCTTGCGTGTCTACCAGGAGCCGGTCTGCTAACCATGCGATGATGTCCTCGCCTGAGGAGGAAACAAACAGAAACATGAGCTCCAACAGCAAACAGTCATCAAGAAGGCTTGATCGTGTGAGTGTGTGTGTGTGTGTGTGTTTGTGTGTTTGTAAACATCAGACAGCTAATGAGGAAAGGACGGAAGAGAGGAGGGCGACTGGAGCTTTTTAAAACTGGGGTGTCAAACATCAGTGATCAGATGTCAGTGACGCTGCCATGAAAGTCAGATACCTGGTTTCTATCAAAGTGGCCTTAAAGCCAAGCTGTAAGGGCGAGTGTGTAAAAACATACATAATGCAACAGCTACAGGAGATGTTCTCAGGACATTTCATTGTATTTTGCATTGTAAATTTACTTTATGTTGCGATTGAGGTATTTTTTGGCAGTAATTGTTTGGGGGGGTGAAAATGTAGACATTTTCATGATGTATATGCTTCACCATAACACCATTATTTATATTTATTTAAAGGTTATGATGCCAGTATTTCACCGGTCTGGCCCCCTTGCCCGGAGAGGAGAGGACAGGACAGGACAGGACAGGACAGGACAGGACAGGACAGGGAGCATATAATAAAATAATAAAACCAAATAGTCATGAAAGGGAAAAAAGGGAACAGAATGAACAGAATATTATCTGCAGCTGGCATATCTGCTTATTTTCATTCATTCAGCTGCCCACATTCAAAGCTTGCAGATGACGTAGAAGTCTCAGTTCCCTCTCCTCGTCCTCCACCTACACTCAGTTTATTTCTCTCCTTTCTAGCCTCCGTCTCTGCTCGCTCACTTCCTCCTGCCCCCTTCGATCCTCCTCCTCCTACTTTTTTCCCTCTCCCAGACTCTGAGACGGAGGGGGTTGTCATGGAGATGAAATCAGTGGCGCTCCAGTTTGAGCCCGGAGCTCTGGTATCCTCCAGTGAGACTATGCAGGCCGCCAAATAACACCGAGTGTGTGTACGAGTGTGGGAGTGTGTCCTCCTCACCGGTGATAGCATGCGGTATTGTTGTGATAACCAGTCGCTGAGGCTGTGACTTCACTCCCGTATTGGGGTCCTGCATCTCCAGCAGCGTCTTCTCTGCCTGCAAAGTGATATAAGAGGGGAGGAGGTGTCATTACAGCGGCTGATTGCTCGGGGCGCCGAGGTCACATCATAACAGGTTGACGAAGGTTCGTGAGGGAAAGCTGGCAAGAAGGGAAACTCTAGAATATGACCGGAAAGCTTGGATTATTTCAAGATAAAATGTCATTATTTACATGATAGGGACCATGATGACGATGATCGTCATCATTATCATCATCTGGAGCATGTACAGCATCAGCTTTAACTCTTATTCTGCGTGCAGTTGTGCCTCTGGCTCACAATCAAAGCTTGTAATTAACACTGTCTATCAGAAAAAAAGATCCAGGTTTTGTGACACGGACCACGTCGCTATTCAGATCAGAAAATGATAAGAGGTGAGATGATGAGTTTGTTTCATGTCCTGATGTCACAGCTTTCGTTTGCCCCGTGTGGGTGGATTGCGATGAGTCACTGCCCTCCAAAATGTTTTTTAGTTATCCCATCATCTGACTCCACAGCTCCCACAGAGCCCACAACCCAGGTGTGTGCAGGAAAATCATTTGTTCAGTTGGCATGCAGAACGGGAGGGAGCGAGGCAGTGAGAGGGTATTTGCAGCTGACTCTTGGGGCTGTTTGAAGTGGCTTTGTGCTTTGATGTCATCCTGGAGAGGCTATGAGCTCCAGGCTGAGCCGGACCAAAGTGGGCTTTCATGGACCGAAACGCAAACCTCTCCTGGAAATGACTTCTTTAAACATTCCCCTGGAGAGTGTGGCGTTGTGTGTTCGATATTTTTGATCAACGGGCTCTCATAATAATCATTTTTCTTATCATTTCCGTGGGCCAAATGTTATTTCACAGCAACAAATATCCAGAGAATTTAATATGCGAGATAATGATTCAGTCCCAGCACTGGCCATTGGACCATTCTGCTGTTATCAATACAGTGTGTGCGTGGATTAACTTTTTTCCAGCAGCTGGTAGGTGTAGATGAAGCACTGATACTGATCCAGGCTTAATACTTATTAAACTGAATGACCTTATCACTGTGAAGAGGTTGAAAGGAAAACACTGCCTCACATTTAATGTGAAAGGCATACAAAGAAGTGCACGGAAAAGAAGATGGCATCTGATTGTTTAGTTTTTTTCAATGGCATGCATAGTTATTTGAGACCCTTTTACTAATCAAATGTATAGTTGAAATCGATCAATTTAGTGTGTTCTGTTTTAGTTTCATTTAAAGCAATCAATAGTTCAAATGGCACCTTTGGGATTTGTTGTTTTGCAAAAAAAAAAAATTATAATAAAATGGAATCTTTTGACTGAAGCATCCACGAACCACCTGTGGAAAATCTCAAGTGAGACACTAATGTTGTAATAAGAAAACATCTAAAAAAAAATTTGAATGTTGGAAATATCAGAGCAAAACTCTGAAACATAATTCTATAAGTGAGAGATCCAGTGATCCACGGACCGCTTTCAGGTACATATAAGCTCTATAAGCCTGAAGACAGGTGTGATCTGATTTCTGATGAGAATAATAACCTACCTTTTTGAGACTAGCCATCCGTGGTCGGTACCTTTGCCCATGGTCCCGGAGAGTGTTTCTGATGGTCATGTTGTCTGATGCTTACAGTCAGTGCTGCTGTACTGTCGTCTGTGGTGAGCCTGTGTCGTGTGGAGAGATGGTTGAGTACAATCGTCCACGGTGATGCTGCCTTCAAGTGTCCCACAGGAGCTTCAACTGGAAGCTCGGAAATTGTAGTTTCGATTAAAGCTACTTTCTCGTTTTTTCATTTATCGTGATCATACATTCAAACTAGTTAAATGAATTCGATGGAAGGTGGTACACGATTAAAACCAACTGATCCCAAATTGAAAATGATAAAAGTCTTTCATATAATGCAGAAAATACAAAACAGAAAAAAATAACAATTTAGTAAGATAAAGTCCAATCACACATTTTTCAAAATTTATCATACTGAAATATTTTATTGAAAAAGATATAATCTTACAACCAATCATTAATATTGTGCTTTTACAACGTTATTCCTTCTTTATAAAAGCGTTCCGTTGAGTTGGTTTTCAATTTTCCTGCTGCTTCTGAAGGCAGCATTCATGGAGCTGGATGGGAATGGACCAATCAGAGCACGTCTTTTGCTGACGTCGTTACTAAGCTTCACCAGCAGATGGCGACATACCACTTGCAGTCAATTTACCTTCTAGTTTCATTTATTTTAAATCATTTCAAGGTTTTTTTTGCTTTATTGCCCATGAAATGACACAAAGGGGAAAGTAGCACCTAAATGAATCGATCAAACGAGGTGCTTAAATGGACGTGGTGGCAAAAAACCGCGCAACGCCTGAGCGGCGGCACTTCCTGAGTTTAGGGAAGGGGCTTGGTCGTGTGCCCGCGCCGCGCGAACGCGCATCAAATTAGCATCGATGAAGTTTGTGCGAACATGGCGGACTTCCTGCCGACCAGGTCCGTGCTAAAAGTTTGCCTCCCCGTCTGCCTGCTCAACAGCGGCGAGGTGGAGCAGCTGCGAAAGTCCAAGGACATCGACCGATGCCTCTCCCGGGAGAAAACGTACGTGAAGCGGCTGGTGAAGATCCTGCTGCTCGGCGCGGGCGAGAGCGGCAAGTCGACTTTCCTCAAACAAATGCGGATCATCCACGGCCAGGACTTCGACCAGCAAGCCCGGGAGGACTTCAGAGCCACGATATACAGCAACGTTATCAAAGGTAAAATAAAATCAAGGATGAAACCACCTAAACTCGCATTCAGTGGCCCCGGGTGGGAAGCCGCATTGAGACGGAAAGTTCCCCCACATGTTGGCGAGAGGACATCCAGAGAGAGTCGGCACACCCAGACCAACCGCGTTTCTGCTCAAATCTTCCTCTTTAGGTCTCCTGCTCCCCCGAGCCTCAGCCTACACAACAGCTTCCACGTAGTTCTCGTAAAAAAATCAACGATCAATCTCCGCTGCTTTGTGTTGTGAGGTGTTTCTTTGTTTGTCCACGGGACTAAATAACCAGTAATGACCCAACTAAACTGAGCTGCTTTTAATTCGCTCTCTTTCATTTCAAGCTTGAGCTTAAAAACAAAGTGTAATTTACTCATTAAAGTCTCGCATTGGGACCATTTTACAAGCACTGGCTGTTCTGCCCATCTTTATTTTCTCTACAATCTACATCTAAATTCAGATTAATAGAAAATAGCAGCTATTATTTAATTTATAACCTGATTATATCTGTAAATGTCAAACTTTTTCGTGACTCAAGTGCTTTGCCAGTTCTTTTACACCTCCCAGCTGTGTCATTCTCTATTTTTAGGTTGATTACTTTCTGTTGTGAACTGTGAATTAGGGAAACGTTACACATTTAAGGCAAAAGCTACCATTTGTCAGACACGTTAATGCCCAAATATTTCTTTTCTGAAGTGAAACCTGAGTCCCAATCTTCCCAACTGTCAATATATCCACATATCTTTGGTAATTAATCATTTCAAATCTATTATTTTCCATAAGATTCCATTTCAAATCCAGCTTCTTCTTCTTTTTTTATTACCTACAAGATCATAAACTGATATAATAAATGGCTGCAGATTTGAATGTGCCGAATTAAATCAGTTTCTGTTTCTCATCAACCTCTGAGCATTTGTCCTTATTTTTCCAAATAACTTGTGAATTAATTAAGAAACCTATTTTCCAGACAGTTTAAACATACTGTATGATTTCAAACGTGTGGACCAAAGCGCGGCAAGAAACAAAGTAGCAACATTCATTAAGTGAAATGTGCAAATAATCTATTTGTAACTTTTGGCTGTAATCATACTTGAATATTGATGTTTTTGTTTTGTCAACTCCTGATCTGTCCCAGCAGGATTTCTGCACAGCCAAATGGGTTATTAAATGTTCCCTTGCTGGGGCAACATGGGACGATAAATAGGGAGCACATGGAACAAAATAAACCTTGTGTTCATGTCGTCCTACAGCCTCACTAAAAAGCTGGCGGAAGTAACGGCGCCAAACGTAGGACGCTTTTCTGAACGTCGTTTCTCTTCGCGTCCTCTGCAGGTGTGCGCGTGCTGGTGGACGCCCGGGAGAAGCTGCACATCCCGTGGGGCGACCCGGACAACCAGAAGCACGGGGACAGCCTGATGGCGTTCAACACCCGGTCCGCCAAGATGGCCAGCGGGCAGCTGGAGACGCCGGTGTTCCTGCGGTACCTTCACGCCATCAAGGCCCTGTGGGTGGACTCGGGCATTCAGAACGCCTACGACCGTCGCCGGGAGTTTCAGCTGGTGGGTCGACCCGCAGACACACACGAGCTTCACGTAACAGACGTGGCAGGCGACGGCGGGCATTTTGGCAGCTCATAGCGAAACGCACGGCTCCGTGTCAGAGGGGGTTTCGAGTTGTGCTTCCGAAAGTAGAAAGTGAAAGTACTTTTTTTTTTTTTTTTTGCACACCCTTTCCTCTGTCCTTGAATCTTTAGATCAGATTCTGGTGTGGCGCTCTCTCGTCCCCCCCCCCCCCCCCCCCCCCCCCCCCCCCCCCCCCCCTCTCTCTGTAAAGCGGTCAGACATGTGATTGAGTCAACTTCCTGTTTATACCTCTCCCCGGTCCTGGGTCTTTGGCTGTCAGCGTCGTGCGGCTCTGTGACGTCCGTCCCAGAGAAACAGCTGGAGTCCAGAGGAGCTTCGCACGTTCGCTCTGAGTTCTTCCGCTGCTCTGATTTGCTCTGATGCCACTTTGAGAACCTTCTTCTCAGAGAAGTCTCCCCATACCAACTAACTAGAACAGCACTCGGAGATATTGCGCAATCGTTTGGGGGGGGGGGGTGTAACCTCATGTTATTGTATGTTGGGTCATGTGATAAACTTTGCAGTGGACTGAGTGAGGACACACTTCTCCAAGTGATCACATAATGGCAGAACCCCCCCACCCCCCTGTGGAAGTGGTTCTCGGTGGCGTGTTGTGGGCTCCGCTGGTGTTCAGACAGAAAAAGGGGGGAATACGTGTGATCAGAGCAGGAATGTTGATCTGGAGTTAAACAGCTTTATGCTTACAAACAGCCCTGGCTCTCCCACTCGCCGCTATTTGCACACAAAACACAAAGAGTGTCGCACACCTCAAGTTACACAAGGACACACGCGCTTTGTGTATAACCAGTTTAGTTTTCAATTTGAACAAACTATCGTTGAATTTAACGCACGTTCCTGTATAAGTGACGCAAATAGGAATGGCAAGAAAATCGTTGCTAATTGCGGGTTTTCTTCAAATCTCGTTGGATTTAATGTATTTGGGGGGGGGGGGACGCGTGGTTTGTGATGCAGTAAGGTTAAATTAAATTCAGCTTGCTCTTTATAGTGAATGAATTAGTTTCAATTCATCTTTTATCAAACTTCCCATCTCTGGTGACGACAATCCAGCTGTTTTCACAAAAGTAACCGGTTCAAATGATTCATACAATCATAATGATAATAATGATAATGTGCTGGATGTGTGTGCGTTACAATACATCAAGAAGAGCAGATGGTGGCAGTAACATCAGTTAGGCTCCATCTTTATTTATAATACCTTTTTGATTATGAATGCAAAAAGAACATTTCGGACACTTTTTGAAGCTCAACCACAAACGTGCGGAAGCTGCTATCGATCTAAATAATAGAAAAAGTAAAATCTTTAAAGATAGAATCTAGAAAAAACGGGATCTGCCAGCTTTTCTCTGTTTATATATTAGATAAATAGAGAGAATGTAATCTTATTGAGCAGAATTGTCCTTTTGAGTACGTTTTCAGACTAACATCAAGGGACTCTCAAATAAGTCAATCACACTTTTTGGGGGGGTATTCTTAAGTTTCTATTAAATCTCTTTTAAAACTGGAATTTTTAGTTAAAGTACATTTGTCTTTTTTTTTTTAAAAGACTTGTACAAAAAAAGAAATGTGTTCGGATTTGTTTGACGACGACGATGAATTAAAAAAAATAAAAATTCTCGTCTGAAGCCTTTAACTCCAGTGTTCCGTCTTTCCCTCTGCTGTCGTGCGTGAGGACCACTTTGTTTCCCAACAGCAGCGTTTGCATCACAAATCACCGGTGCCTTCAGGCTCCCTTGTAATCGTCATTGAAAACACATGTACAGAGCGAGAAGTCGCTTTCTGTGGCCGAGTTCACCAAAGGTCAGCCGGTTTCATACATCACAGGATATTGAACCTCTTTTAAATGCTGCAGATTTCAAGCTGCAGACGTTTTACTCTGAGAGCAGGCGTCGACTCGTAAACAGGAAAAACTTGGGAGTGTTTGCTCTTCTTGTTTCTCTTCTCCTTTTTTTTTTTTTTTTTTTTTTTTTTTTTTTTATATATTTCTGAATCTTCACAAAGTCAAATCCGCCTCTCCAGAGTTGAAATAGCTTCACTTCTGTCTTGTCTTTTCCTTTCTGTGGCTGCTGTGTGAGCAGCGCGACACTCTGCTCCTCCCCGGTGTAATCTTACACACACACACACACACACACACAGGTTTTTCAGGTCAGGTTAGTTGGGTTTTTTTTTAAGATCAAAAGGTGAGAACAGAAGCTTCCAGTTGGGGAAATGGCCGGTTCGTCACGCTAGAACTACACCCGACGGGTGGATTTTACGTTTGTGTTATCAATGCAAATTGCTCACCAACTGATCCACTGCAAAGGGCGTGGCATGCAAAGGTCGACCCACAGCAGATCCCACAGAGGAAGAAGATGCACGGCCGGGGTTTCTTTTTCTTTTCTGCACCCGCTTCTGTGTTATTTTTTTTTTGTGTTTTTTTTTTTTTTTTGCTTTATTTCTGTGCGCATCACCCAGTCGCACAGATAAAGGAATGCACCTCGGTTATGGCCGCCCCGTGTCTGGACTTGTACAAAGTGCACAAGGCAGCGTCAGAGCAGTGCAGGGGAAACAAAATGCTCCTACACACACACACACACACACGCATGCAAAGCCACCAGGCCACGCTTGTGCATACATCAAAGACACACTTACACGTGTCTGCTGCTGGATTTTTATCGTGTGTGTGTGTGTGTGTGTGTGTGTGTGTGTGTGTGTGTGTGTTTTTAAATGTGCAAAATACAGCCAGTACATTAACCAGAATCCTTCCTCTGTCCTGTCGCAGGGTGAGTCAGTGAAGTATTTCTTGGATAATCTGGATAAGCTCGGCGAGCCGGTAAGTTGTTTCTGGCCGCACTGCGCGTTTATAACGCAACCTGTACATGTTATAGCTCATATTGCAACCAGGTTTTGCTTCCCACGTCGGTGTGGTTTCGCCACAGACTATCATGACATGTGGCCGAAGTAAATGTCATTTATACTGCAGCTACAGTCGAGTCCGGGCAACAAACAAATATCAACCACATGTTAGAAGTTCTATCGATGGAACATTAACGGTGTGAACGTTCTCAGATTAAAGCTAAATATGAATCGGGTCCTGATCGTTTCACTTTAGATCTTTTCTGGTCATTTACAAAACGTTTATCATCTGACTGTATTTATTAAGATCTGATAAATTATACATTGTGGGGGACAAAACTTCTTTTTGGATGTTTAAATGTGTTTTATTGGTTTTATTATTAACATGTTATTGGATAATCTTATTTCAACCTGTTTTCCACCCGACAACCATCGTCAGTTTATCTAATTTTACACTAATTCTATCATTTGTTGATGGATAAAAACAAAGGGTTTTTTTTTATCTCTTATTTCACTCAAGATCTTGCCGGTGTTGAGTTAGTTCTAGTGGTTGTCATTTCATAAATATTTACCTAAATTGTCTTCAGGTTTGACTTGAAAATGGAGTCCAGATGTTGGTGATGCTGCCCTAAAGGATAGCTCCCTACCAAACTAGCCTCAAAGCCCTGCTGTCAGCAGGAAAGAAAACAAACAAACAAGATATTTGTGATTCTTGTTTAGAAGCTCCTAAAAAAAAGTCTTCTCGCTGCTTTAATCAAAGTTGAAATAACCTGAGATGAGGTGTCGGGCGGCGGTCTCTGGAAATGTTACCATGGGTGTGGTTGTGTGTCTGCAGGATTACCTCCCCAGCCAGCAGGACATCCTGCTGGCCCGTAAGCCCACCAAGGGGATCCACGAGTACGACTTCGAGGTGAAGAACGTCCCCTTCAAGATGGTGGACGTGGGGGGGCAGCGGTCGGAGCGGCGGCGCTGGTTCGAGTGCTTCGACTCCGTCACCTCCATCCTCTTCCTCGTGTCCTCGTCCGAGTACGATCAGGTGAGAACGCGCCGCCACACACACACACACACACACACACACACACACACACACACACTCGATAAGTGGCACATTAGTGGGTTTGTTCTAGGAGATCACGGAGTTTGATGAGTTTTATATAAACAGTGATTTGCAGAACAAGAACTGTCGTGTGCCCCGTGGAGGTTTAATTCATTTATTATATGATATATTATCAGTGGAGCAGTTACTATTCTCTCTTAACCACTGAAAGATCCAGGGGAGGAAATAATTTTTTGTTAAATTAGATTTCATTATGATATATAAACAAATAAAAATCTATGATGGAAAATATATATGTATTTTTGAATTGTTTTATTTTTTTTTTTAAGATTTTTAGTTTTACTTATTTTTATTAAAAAGGTATACCGTGGGGGTTGGTATTTGGAAAACCACAGCAGCTTGCCTCAGACTTTGAGTTTGATACAAAGCTCTGAAGTAATGAGATTACTTTCAGTATATCAGAGCTCAACGTGCGAGTAAGATTAACTTGAGAGCGTTAACTTCCGCAGAAAATACTTCAATTTGTGTTATTGTCGCGGCGAATGTGTACTCTCCGGTCGGGATCCATGTGTGTACTGGACTAATGTCCCCGGACAGAAACAAAAATATTCAACCAGAGTTTTTCTTCCTTTATAAACCTGCTGAAAACTTTTTATTTATACTCTTAATCTTAAAGCTGCACTTTTCTTTTTCATGGAGGGAAATTAGCTCCCAAGATTATTCCTCGGGATTGTTTGGTTTGTATGTTATAGAATATTAAGATTAAAAAGCTTCTCGCCTGACTCCAAAGCTTTGTTAAAACAACAGAAATCAGTCTAATAGTTCACAAAGTATTTGAATAATTAAAAAAAAAAAAAAAAACATTGCTACACCGTTTATTAAAGAGACAGCTCCGCTGTAATGTTTGGACTATTGTGCTTGCACTTCTTAAGGAGTTGTTGTTTGGTAGGAAATGCAGCATTTTCCATACACAATAGGACCTTCCCTGTAGGGACAATATAGTTCATTGTTCTATATGTTCTTTTACACAATATGCCCATGTGTTTGAACAAAGTTTTAGAAAAAAGTATATTGTTTTTGTTGCAGAAATCAGACTTTCTTGCAAAATTTTTTTTTTAATATTTTTATCCGAAGCTATTTTTGCCCTGATAGAGAAAACTTATGAAAAATTATTATATTTACATTTATCACATTGGAGTTTGAAATGAATGCTATATCTATATTCTTTGAGCGGTTGTTTCTCAGACACAAGCAAAACTACCCAACCTCATTTATTTATTTATTCATTCCGCAGTTAAGCATTGAGCACTTGACTTAAAAAAAACGTAGATTATTGAGGAACAATTAAGCAGATTTTAATTTTTTTTATTTTTCTGGGCAGTAAACAAACGTTCAGCTGTGACCGCTGCCACACAGCCGCTGTGGAATTCTTTAGTTTCCAGTGACACAAGTTAAAGCAAATCCTTAATTCTTCTCTGCTTTACATACATAATTACAATAATAATTGTACACTGGACTCTGGGGAAAGCATGAACGAACTCCTCTTGGGTAGATGAACAGACGTATGATCACATAATGGAAAACAGGCGACATGAAATATCTGTTCCCTGACGTTCAGGAACGTTCAAACTTTTTTGGTCATGTTGATCATTTTCCTGCTTCGTCACTGAGCTCAGGTTTCATTTATGTTGCAGCGCTTTGGAAAAGTTAAGGTTTTTTTTCTGTCATCAGTGGCTCCGAGCACTGTCGTGTAATCAAAGTCTAGAAACGCATCAGAAGTTTTCTGTTTTCACTTGGAAACGTCGCGTCGTACACGGGGCCTTCGTAGGGTCGTCTTCTGTGCCGTTAGAGACCCCCCTAGTGGACACCACAGAGCAGCGCAGCGCGGGGTTGATTGTAAAACGTCACCTCAGACCTCTTAACGTCCACGCTTTGTGTTTTTTCCCCTTTTCTTAGTGGTTCATCTCTTCAGTCATCGATATGCACGTTTATTTTTGTCGCTGTTGTTCGCTGAATGTGGATCGTTGCTCCTCCTCCATTAACTAGCTGCTCTAATGAACAGCTGTCTCGAAACTTTGGGTTTCGGGTCGGATGCACCAGAGTCTTTCTTTATTTATTTATTTATTTAACAAGTATTAATACCTGCGCATGAGAATCACAAAAGAATAACTAAGATGTCTAAAGTTGAAAGCTTAAAGTTTGCTAGAATTCTCGTGAAGCCCGCTTATAGAATCAAAGTTCTTCTCGGGGGGGGGGGGGGGGGGGATCATGGCCCTGTTGTGTTCAGAAGAATTGGAGCCCCGTGTTTGGTTATCGTGTGACGCTGTAACCTTCGCCGTGGGGTTGTGATTGAACATCTGGTACATCTGCAGTGGTCGTTACTCCACTTTGTCTCCTCCAGGTGCTGATGGAGGACCGACAGACCAACCGGCTCCGCGAATCGCTCAACATCTTCGAGACCATCGTCAACAACCGCGTCTTCGTCAACGTCTCCATCATCCTCTTCCTCAATAAGACGGACCTGCTGGAGGAGAAGGTGAAGAGCGTTCCGCTCAAGGACTACTTTACCGACTACAGCGGGACGGAGCACAGCCTGCCGGACATCCAGGCGTTCATGGTAGATTGCTTCCGGGCCAAGCGGCGCGACGCCACCCAGAAGCCGCTGTACCACCACTTCACCACCGCCATCAACACGGAGAACATCAAGCTGGTGTTCCGTGACGTCAAGGACACCATCCTGCACGACAACCTCAAACAGCTCATGCTCCAATGACCCCTGGCGGACCTGTGAACACGGAGGACCTGATTGGGGACAGACCACCCCAGAGAGCAGCCTCAGAAGAATCGCCTTCAGATGTTTTTATATTAGTTTTTAACTCTCCTCTTTGAAGAGTTGGCCCTCTTGTTAGTTCAGGATTTCAACGGGGAAGAGTCGGTTGGGCAGACTGTGCTTTGGGAATCTTGGCGAATATCCGACCGCCACTTCTGCGACGGCACACGACGCGCTCGGGCTCTTCGGTCGCAAGGTGCCGGTGCTGGTGCCAGTGGAAGTCGGTTTGACAAACCATCGGCGTGTACTTAGTAAATAACAGTCAAAATCATGTACGCTGGGCTTAAATTACCAGTTTGTGTCAAAGCACTGAATAATTGTAATCCAAATTGACTCCTTGAATGCAGATTTACCCGGAACGAGGGTTTGCTGACGTTATATTAATCTAGTGGTGCCACCTGTTTGAGTTCAGCTGCTTCGGCTCGTCAAGCTGACGGACCACAGAAACCAGGGGAACTGTTCCAACCGGCTCCCGCACGGCCACCTTGTCGGCACGGCGACGGCTCGAAGAGGGCATAACCGTGAGACTGAACCTACGACGCCTTTCTGCATCATTTCCTAGGACCTAATCACTGTCAGTCTTCTTTAATACGTTAAGTCTTTTCTCGCTTCTGATCGTTCGGCGGGCAAACAGATTACCTTTGTTGGCGCTCGGTTGCAGGCGTGCCAGTACGTGAACATACAGTCCACTGTTTTCTCAGGGTTGAATCAAAACTGGTGGTAATGCTGATGTGATTGTTGAACTAACTGAATAATCTAACCTTTAATCCGGGCGGCGCAACCTCCTGAGGCTGACCCGGAACCCTTCCCCTGTCTCTTTCATTTTCAAATCGATGCCTTGTCTGAATGACTGTTAATAAATGTACAGAGAGTGTATGAATATACTGTAACCAGCATTGCTGTGGTGAGATGTCACCCATCATGTGAGAAAATCTGAATCGGCACTGAGTTGTGGCTTCAGGCATCTTTGAATTAGTAAAAATAAAATAAACCGTTTTATTTTCGAAATTAACACGAAAATGTAATATCTATATATATATATATATATACACACACAACTCGTGTGCGGATGATTTGCAGGCGCTGATAAAATCTGACAAATTAAAGCAGTGCCTTTATTAAAGTTTAAAAAAAAAAAAAAAAGCTCACCAGAGCTCAGGTGTGTCCTGTAAATACTGTAATCTGTTGCCTTGTAAATAATATTCAGGTTTATCTCCTTATATGTAAATGGTTGTAGAAATGGCTTTTTCTTCCAATTCTGAATGTTTGTTTGTTTTTGTTTTTTCAAATCACAGCTTTTCCAATGAAGATGATCCTTTTGATGTAGATGTATTTTGTAATTTTTCTTCCTTCACTTTTTTTTTTTTGTTTGAAATTCATTCTCGTGTCAAGTCTCATACCACTCTAACCCTCAATAAAATACTTTTCTAATGACATTTGTCCAATTTTTGTTCATGAAGAAAAGGCCACCATCTCTGGGTGTTTGACTGGAGCCACTTCATCTTGCTCAGATTGAAATTTTAATTAGCCAGTATTTCAAAGCAAAAGATGCATTCAGCTCTAATTTTGTCAGTTGCTTCACTTAAGCCGTATTTGATGTAGATTTCTTTGTAAACTCTTATTTTTGGTGGATTTCATCTTTCACAATTATTTTTCTCCTGCTGCTTGCGCTCAAAATGTAAACACTTAAACTTAGTCCTTTTGTGACATGAATTAATTAAATGCAGACTCACTTGTAAGTGATAAAAAAAAAAAGTGATTTCTTCCAGAAACTAAAGACACTAGTGTGATGACTCCAGGACAATATCTATAGTAACATACATATACAAGCCTTAATTTAGTCTGTTTTGTCCATCTACTATATACACGTGTAACATGTCATGCAAGTTAGTACATTTCAAAGTGCTTCAAACATGATTTTAAGTATCTTACATGAAAGTTGCATTTTATTGTAGTTGAGGGTTTACTGTATGCTCTTGATTGTATCGGTCACATAGTCTTTGATGCGAATGTCAACTCATCCACAAAGCCAACAAATGAAGACCAACCAACATGAAAAAGGCAGGAATATAGTTAAATGGATCCAGAGTCAAAACGTTACGCTGTGGAAAGATTAAACCCTAACTTTTGTGGGGGGTTTTAAACAAATGGCTTAAACCTAGCATGTCGTCTCATCTTGAGACGACAAGCAACAGGTTATGAGTTGTTGCTTTGAAAATAATAAAAACAAAATTAAATGTGATTACAAAGGGAAACTGAAACAAACATCTGCATTGTTGTGTGGTTCTAATGGGTTAAAACTAAATAAATAAAAAATATAACCGGTATGTTTGGAGATTTATAGCGAAACCGGAAGTACGCGGAGTGAATCATCTCAAAACCAATTGACGGACCACACCTACCAAACGGAACTTTTCATGTTGATATAGAACTATTGAGCGTAACTCTACCAGGCATCAGTTTTAATCCATGCTAAACAATTTTTGTATTTAAAGTCAGACATTATTTGATAGAAACAATAAATAAAGTGATTATTTTAGTGATTTTCATTCAGGCTCCAAAAGCGCCATCTAAAAGAAGGGGACCTTTCTGCTCCCATTGCACCACGACCCTTTAAGTAATATTTAGCGCACAAAAAGAGTTTTAAAGAGACAAACAGAGGATTAATGTAGCAACTAAGAACGATTAACTAAGTTTTCTGCTCCGATTTCCCTCCACATGATTGTTTTGAGTGGTGAAATAAGACCGAATGAAGCAGAATGAGCTCCGGTAAGTGTCACAGAAATGTCTAATTCAGAAAAACCACGTGGTACATCAATAACAGACCGTACGGTTTATAAGTTTCCTCTTTTTAATTAAGTGGGCACAGCTGCATTTTGAATAATATTACTTAAAATGTCAAGGTCACGCCTATAAGTTAATGTATGCATATATGTATTTATCTTAATGTGAAATAATTGTATCGCTTATGTCTGTTTGTATGGAGGCACTGCTTTGCAACAGCTCTGTCAAAGAACACAAAAAGTTAAAATAAAATAAAAGGGTGTGTGTGGTTGGGTTCTTGTCATTTTAATGTCGTTTGTATCCAAGAATACTTTAAAGTCACCACTACATGTCCCATCACAATAGAATTACACATATTGGAAGTTTTCTGGTAAAACTAATGACTCAATTGGTTTTAGCCCAACTTAAAACACTACAGAGACGTTATTTATTACTAATGTCCGAAAAATACAGTTGTCATCTATAAGAAATGCATTTATTACACTCATAATATGTGTGTTTGATAATAGATACTGTCGGTTTTTGTGGATTTGCTATACACAGCGCTAATGTAAAAGCAGTCTTGCATAAATAGCTTCCTTTTATTTTATAATAACTATTGAGAACAGAAAGAGATGGCCGCGTGACTAATTTAATAGTAATTCTTCAATATTATATGTTGAGTCAAACAAGTGAAATGTCAGGAATAATTTAAAAAGTTTGACAAAAAGCTGTCTTTGAGCATATTTTGTGTTACCGTGGTGACAATTGGCTGTACTGGGTCTCTTTGTGCAGAACTTTTCTGTGGATCACATTGTATATTTACAATTCCCTGACTATCTATTATTCCAGCTCAACAATCTGCCTAGGGTTGTCTTTATTTAACACTGGTGTATCTGTTCCTCTGCACAGAGGCGTGTCCGTTCTGTGGGAAATCGTTCAAGAGGCTGAAGACTCACCTGCCGCACTGCAAAGCAGCTCCAAACTCCAAAACACCTCCGAGCAAACACAATGTCAGAGCATCCGACTCATCAGTGACTGCAGGCGTACCAACAGAGAAGGTAAAGAAGGTGCCACTGTCGTCATCATCAGAATCACTGCGACCATCTTCTCCCCTGCTTACCACTTCTCCATCAACGAAGAAGAAGAAACTAAAGTCAGCTGATCAGCTGGACACCACCACATCTCTCCTGCCTCCGTCTCCACCTTCAAATCCCACCATCCCCAAGCCTAAAAAGAAAAGTCTGCGAGCTTTGATAGAAGCTGCAAAGTCTGACCAGCTCACAGGAGGAGGACCAGAAGACCCTCGTTCATTTTCGCCCCAGAGCCCCAGAGCCAAAGCAGACAAAGGGAGCCTGCAGTTTATTTCTGCAGATGCGAAACGCAAAGATGCGCCGAAGAAGAAGGTCAAATCAAAGAAAGTTTCTCAGTTTCTGGAGTCTAAAGTGAATGAATGTAACACAAGAACACGTACGAGAGACCCCCTCTGGGTGAACGATGAGGCGGAGGCTTTGACTGTCAAATTAAATCCGCAAGTGAGGATTTCCCTCCAGAATGTAAAGGCCACGTTGGGTCGCGCTAACGGCGCCCGCCGGCCTGAATGCGCCGACAGCCCGAGGAGCCGGATGGGACCAGATGCAAGGGAACAAAACGACGCAGTGACAGCAGCAGCTCTGTGGGAGCAGCTGCAGCCGCTCAGGAACAAAGACCCAAAGTCTAAACAGCAACACTCCATCCAGCTGCAGAGAGACGCTCCTCCTCCTCCTCCTCCTCCTCAGCCACACACTTGCCATCACGTGGCGGGACTCCTCGCTACGTCCCCGGCCCTCGGTCAGTTCCCCATGCCGCTCCGGTTCCCTCTGCAGAGTCCGCCTGCCAGAGCGGAGACGCTGCAGCTGCAGGCCGACAAACAGAACACGGCTGAGAAGCCGACAGAAGGTCAGGATTCAAATCACAAACACGGTTTCCAAAAACATTGTCTCAACAACTCTCACAGCGTACGTCATTCCCTTGTCCAGTGGTTCCATGTTTGTATGGAGCATTTGTGGGATGAGCAGCAGAGCTGAGTACGAGGTTTGCACTCATGAAAAAGACAGTTGTTCTTTGTTGTTGACTCCTATTTAGTGTTGTTTTGTGGATTTTATGGTTGAGATTTATTAATTTTGACAACAGAATCCTCAGTACCGTGAGGAAGAAACACCTTCCTCCTCGTGGAGCTCACGCTGTAGGACAGATTCACGGAGGGACCACGAGATCCAAACATTTGGCCGTGGCATTGGAGATTTGGCGAATGTTCCAAGGATGCTGCTCATCCCACAAATGCATGTTTCTTACAAAACGTGGCACCAAAGAGAAAACAATTACATTTAAATGTCCTGTTTGATATGTAAGAACCACCTGAAGAAAATAAACAAGAAAAATAACTGCACCTTTTCACTACCTCCACTATAACCATGAATTATTCTAAAAACACTGTATCACTATACAATCCTTTACAAGTATAATCAGTTTTTCATTCATATGTTTCTACATATAATACACACTGGATTTTACATTGGAATGAAATGTTGTCTGGAAGCATCATTCCAACAAAGAAATAACACTTTGGAGGATTCTAGAGAACATTTTTAGTTTATTTAAGTATGTAAGGAGGAATCATCAGTTTGGCATAGATGCACAGTGCTGGAGTTTAAAAGGTTTTACAAAATATTTCCAAAATGAGGTGTTTAATATTTACACACTAATTGTTATCTGAAAAAAATGTTTTAGTTCTTTAGACTGTAATCAGATACTTTATATTTGTGTATATATATATATATATATATATATATTTATTTATTTCGAGTCATTTAAAGCAGTTTTGTGGACTTGAGCTTCATCATTTGAAGGTAATTATAGTGTAGCGGCACTTTAACCCGTTTAAAGTTTGCTCTGGTGAAGATGAGCAACTTGGGTTCAACGCATATTCAGGTAAACAGATAAATCATATCCAGTGTGCAGCTTGTCTTTGGACATATCAATTCATTTATTGATATAAGATTCCAACAGTTGAACAGTTGATGCCTCTCATTTCTCTTCTACTCGGCCCAATACTGAGTTCCCATAATTCCTGCATGTGAAACTGACAGCCTGCCTGTCGGCTCATCTGTCCTGCACACCTGGATATCATTACATATATTGGCTCCCCACATTGCCCAAGCTCCCCCTAGTGGATGGACATAAGTCCTGCAGATATGCTCAGCCTACAGGGGAGCACAGAAAACACACTTAAACAATAAAAGTTTCCTATGAAGTAAGTTTCTGACCAAATGTCTTAACTTATTCTAGACTCTGTATGCACGTGGTGGTGCAGTGGTTCACGCTCTGGCCTCACAGCGAGAACGTCATTGGCTGGAATACTGACGCAGCGCAGTCGCAGTCTGGGACAGGTGACCCTGCGAGAGTTACCCGGGTGGCTCGCCTGCAGGACGCCCAGTCGCCCCGGAGAGGTGGTGGAGCTGCTACACAGAGGTCAGAAGGGAACACATAATAGCCACCAGAAGATGGCGCCAGCAGGCCTCTTCTTCATGTTCTCCTGTCCATTATCCAGGCTGGCAGTGGTATTACAGGAGGTACATTGACGTGAAGAACGGAGGCGTGGCCGGCGTGGGGATGCTGTTGGCGGGATACTGTGTGCTCAGCTACATCTGGAAGTACCCTCATACAAGTGAGTGTGTGGATCACAATTTGCATTTCAGGAGAATTTACACCATGTGTCCTACTTTGGTACAAATGATCTTGTCTGACAATTGAACTATTCTATTGCCAGCAGGTTATTTTTTTTATTAAGTTTAATCTTTATAAGCCTTAAAATAGATATTAAGTCTAATGGCTGCTATTGATGATGCAAAAAGATATGATTAGTTTCATTTTCCTTACTCTTTCTACTTTATATTTTTGTCATAACTTGACTGTTTTTGTTTTTTCTTCAGAGCTTGATCGCTGGAGGAAGTATCACTGAGGTCAGGAGACATGAAACTTTATGCTGCGACAGAAAGAAGAATCAGGAGTGTTTTTAGGTATCAATCATCCTCATTGAGAATTTGCAGAGAATTTATAAGACAAAAACTGTGAGCTCTTTTTTTTTTTTTTTCCTTTTCAGCACTTTTTTACAAGACCGAACAAATATTTCTTTTTTTGTTTTTTTTTGAAAAGTGGACATTCAGTGACCTCAAGGAGATTTTGCAGTGCGGTCGTTGACATTAATCTTAGGACCTGCTTGAATATTTATGGAGATTTGTTTGTAAAATGGCATGACGGTAATGTGTTTGCTGTTTTGTTTGGAGCTTATTTATCCTCGACGCCGTGGCTCTCATGATTTGTCTGATGTGTTCGTCGCCGTATTTTGACTTATTTTGTTTTGCACTGCTTTTGGAAGAGCTTTCCTTCTCTTTTGTAAAATGTAGTGAAGTCAATTCCATCTAATGCAGGGTTGTCGAACATACGGCCCGTGGGCCAAAACTGGCCAGCCAGAGGCTCCAATCCAGTCAAACCACAGAGCAAATTGTAACAATAGATTTTTCTTTCACAGATTTTATTAAGCGTAGGAGACACAACACAACACTGAGACCCGATGCTGCCATCAAAGATGGCTACCTCGTCGCTCCAAGCCATACTATAGGACGGCTATGGGAGAGGTTTTTAGGACATTTCACTGTATAACATCAAAAGGTTCCAATAAAATTGGATTTATATTGAGACTAGTGACATTTTCTGTAGTTGTCTGCGGTTTAGCAGAAAATGTAGACATTGTCGTCACACGTCCTCTGTTCCACAACAATGAAAAACTCAAACTTTAAAGGTTATTACGGCACTGTATTACCGGTCCGGCCCACTCGGGATGAGACTGGTGTGTACGTGGCCCCTGAAGTGAAATGTGTTGACGCTCGTGTTCGCGTGACAAATGCCTCGAACAATACGTTCGTGGTTTTGTGATCTTGGAAAAATTCTGAACTTTTACTAACTGCCACACATTTATGTCTCGTCACAGCGAGGGTGTAGAGTATATCAGTTTTCGATTCAGTGTGGAGTTTGCATGTTTTCTCTGGGTCCTGTGGGTTCCTCCCACAGTCCAAAGAGTTGTGTGTTTGGTGAATTGACTGTTTGTCCTGTGAAGGACCGCTGACCTGTCCAGGGGGGAATCGGCCAGTTTGTCATTGTTGGGTGTTTTTTTTTTTTTTTTCACTTTGTGTGTTTATTTATACAAATAACTAAATGTGCATTTTAAGTAAGACTCCATGGCACTTAATCCAAGCTCGTAAAACCAGTTTGATTCATGCGTTCGGGCCCACGTTGAGTCCCTCAGCGTCCACCAGGTGTCGCTGCCGGGTTGTGCAGCCGCCCCTCTCGGGGTTGGGCAGTCTAAAGTCTGCTATGCAGGGTTTTCTTAGCTCTTTTGTGCACAAGCAGGCAGGATTAAAGGGGACCAGCAGATTTTAAACGTGATAAAGTGCCGCTGTGGCAGCCGCGATGAAGAGAAACATGAAATCCGAATGTTCCGACCTCAGGATCCGTGAAAAAGATGCTATCTGTGGATAGCGGAGGCTGACAAATCTGTTTTTCTTTTGCAAATGCTTCCTCTGTCACATGATGTGATTATGCATGCTTCGTCCACCAGCGCCAGTGTGTGAACCCTCTCAGAATTGTAATGGAGGGACTGAAGGAGGCTCTGAGCCGGACCGCACCGCTCTGACTGTAATCAAAATCCATTTATTGTCTCCGCCGCTGCTGTAGTGAACACACATTTTAGCTACAAATGAAGAAATGACTTTTTTCTAACATAACACAATAAAAAAATCATTTCAATCTTCTCGACTTTCTTCCCCCCCCCCCCCAACATTCGTTTTTTTCTTTTACTCCGTACAAAAATTATAAATATTTTGCGTTTAACTTTTCAGTTTTATACAAAAAAACAACAAACTGTACAAATCAAATGGGACGTGAAACAATAGTGAAAATGCAGGCGGAAACAACAAATCTCTGAGAGCGAGAGAGAGAGAGAGAGAGCAGGATATGCATCCAGAGAACACAATGTGGATCAACCATTGCTCGATATGTCCTAAAACGTAATGTCCTTGTGGATGGAGGCACAGAATCTTGAAGCAATTACTTGAAAGTCTCACTTGACCCTCGTTTGTCATTGGAACTGTGCCAGTTTCTTCCTCGGTGTGGGAGACCGAGGAAGGCCCGGCGGAGAGAAAGGCAGGCTGCGATGGCCACTGGCACTCAAACAAAGAAATCTGGGTTTTCTATCCCCGTTTTAAAAAGGCCTTCAGTCTACTACAGTAGCCTATTTAACAAGCAAATTTCACAGACGTGTTGGTAGGAGAAAGGCTCCAGAATCGACCCTGCCAGCTTTTCAGAAGTTCCACCTCAGCTTTGGTCCCGTGTTTGGCAGGAGATCCTTTTTGTTCACACACTGCAACATTTGCTCCTAAAAAAAAAAAAAATGCAATTTGGACTAACTTCTTCATTGAAATGATTTATCACAGTAAAAACTTTTATCTCTGACAATGAACTTAAAAAAAATAAAAAGTGGACATGTTCAGTCATCGTAAACAGAGCCGCCGTTACCCAGCTGATAGGAAACGAGATCTCGGGTGGATTCTGGACGAGACTAGTCTCTCCTGTTAAATTTTGGTTGTGCTGATGAGAGCGTGAAACAAAGGAAACGTGAGAAACACTTAAACATTAAGAGCAGAGGTGGGTAGTGCTGGTCCGACAAGTCAGTGAATTTGTCAATATGAAGCTCTGTGTGTTTGTGTTTGTGTGATAGAGAGAGTGTGTGAGATTGTCCTGCCTTTGCCAATAATCAGCTGGCGTCAGCCCCCAAAACCTCAATTTGAACGGATCAGAAGTGCCCACCTCTGTCTTCTAGTTAAATAAGTCCAACAATCCAATTACATTAAAGTCGTCAGTCAGTGTGTGTGAATGCAGAGCAAGACAGACACCCATCAACTTCTCATACAGATATACTCGAAATAGAATTCTATGCAGAAGGCAGACAAACAATCAATGAACTCATTATGGCATTGAAACACCTCACAACAGAGGCAGCCTTTTTTTTTTTTTTTTTTTTATTCAAAAGCTGTTCCTTAAAAATAAAAATAAATCTAAATTAAAATATTTATTCTAACATATCATCCTCAATCTGAGGATTTCTAGCTCCACTGACACAAACTC
This sequence comes from Lipophrys pholis, assembly GCF_963383615.2. Lineage (NCBI taxonomy): Eukaryota > Metazoa > Chordata > Actinopteri > Blenniiformes > Blenniidae > Lipophrys > Lipophrys pholis. Next base: position 13,279,149 of record NC_137635.1, read on the forward strand.
ACTGTAAAATTATTAAAGTGGTTTGGATCAAGATTTGTCCTGTGTGTGTCGGGACTTGCATACCTTTAAGGTATAAAAAAAAGAAAACAAAGAAAGAAAGAAAATGTGACTGAAGTGAGAAAGGTGTGTTTATGTGACGAGTATGATGGTTTTTCTAGTGTCATAGAAAGAGGTTATCCTTGTTGCAGGCAGCCGAAAGCAGGCAAATAGGTTTTGGTTCTGTTCCAAACATTCAAATTCAGCTTCGCCTCAAACTCACTGAAGTCCTGACACAAGCTAAAGCATCTTTAGTGCAACTTGTCCGTGTGAATGTGTTTCTACAGATCATCTACACCTCGGAACCACAAATCGTCTTAAAGGAGACCTATTATGCTCTAACTTGTAATGTTCACATGAAATAATGAGGTTGACTGCTTGTTAAAGTAACTTCTCATTCTTCTGACAGCTGGTTTGGACAAGCTGAAGTTTGACTTCATCCTACAAAAGGCACAGCTTAAAGGATGACGAGGCTGGTGTCAAACTACCAGGACTAAATTATGTCCATCAGCGGGCCAGGTAAGAATATTTATGACTACTTAAAGACAGTGTGATCGTAGAAACCCTTGAAAATGGGCATAACAGGTCGCCTTTGACATATTGTACAAAGGTCTGTGTGCGCGCTGCCCGTGTGTGTGATGCAAAAAGAAAATGAGTGAAATAATGTAATTGAATAGAACTTCTTCATGTAAACACTTCCATATAAAAACCTAGAATCAGGCACAGAGTCGTCACTTTGTCCCTCCTCCTGCCCCCATAGGGAGATCAAACTGGCACAAATCATACACTGATGCATAAAGAGAGGAAAACTCTTCTCTCTCAAAGCCCGACTGCAGTTTTAAAAGAACGCTAAAAGACATCAAACAACATTTTGAATCTGTTAGTCCGTGGGCATTGCACACATTCCCGGATCTTTATAGGTAACGGTAAGTGCTTCGGTTCACCCCCCCCCCCCCCAACACAACGACCCCCAAAGAAAAAAAACTTCACACATGCTACATAACTGCATATCACAAACATGATAGACCTGAAAGAAGAGTTCACCTCTCTTCACACGGTTTAGGATTCAAAACAGAAAGAAAGTGAGCGCACGTACAAAATCATTGGTTTGTGTTGAACCGAAAGCATCTGTCTTAACATTCGAGGATGCTGTTGACTGCGGCCTCAAGGGCAGAATCTGTGTCAGAGTGAGGAGGCGAGCTGAGCTGAGGTGTGTACGGGGGCTGCGTGGGGTTGGGGGACAAGTCATGTGGCACTTGGTAGTGCGCCTGCCCCCCCGACGCCGCTGCAAAACTTGACGGTTTACCTTGCGGGAGGCTGCCGGCCCCGTAATGCTGCCGAGATCTCTTCAGTTCTAGCACACTCTTGTTTTCTAAATATGTTAGGAGGGGTTTCTCTGTTGAACCTGTTCCTCCAGTACCGCCCCCTCCAGGGTCTCCATACCCGGGCTGGGGGTCTGTCCTGTATGGAGGCTCTGTGGAGCCTTGTTCTGATCGATTCCAATTACAACTAGATGCCGATTGAGGAGGGGGAGGGTCCTGGAAAAGTTTGGACTTCATCCCACAGCAGAAGTCCTCCAAGAAGCTGTCTGCAAAACAGAATAAAGAAATAATTGCAACAGCAAAAAAAATCTTAAGCTCAACAAAGATTTCAATTTGGCTCATTTCTTAGTACCTGGATCCACGAGTACCATGCGCTTGTCTTGTGTCAGGTTGCCGCGCTCCTCTTGGTTGAAGGTCCTGTCGATCATCACTATTTCTGACGACGGACTAGAACGCTGCGAGAGACGGAGAAGAAACCTGTTAATCTGGTGCGTGTCACTACATGACACTGGTAAATGTGTGCAGAGATGCGTGCACCCACCTCAGCCTCCACCATGAGGAGCCGCCTGTATTTGTTCACCATGGCGTGAGTCCGATTCAGCACCTGCGATGCGACTGCCTCAAACTCCTCATCCACTGGAAATGAGAAAACACGATGACACAAAGCTACTTTTCTGCAGCGCCTGTGAATATGAGTTTATCTCCGGTCTGTACCCTGTGAGAACTCGTCCTGGCTGGGTGGCGTTCCCTGGAACACGTGGTACGGCAGGAGTCTCTCCAGCGCATCATCAATTGTTCTAAACGGACGTCGATCGGGTGTCTGAACTCCAGCGTGATCCTGTCTCACTTGTTGTAAAATCCTTTCAAAACAATAAAAGTTATGAGTTGATTCAGTGGCTGAATGACAAACCAACTTGGAGCACTTCACTCAACTTGACAAATGTGTGACGTCAAACAAACTCACAATTCTGCTCTTGTAAGTGGTTGAGCGATGGGCCTCGTCTGTGCAGGAGAGAGAAAGTGCGCAAAGTTATATTTCCATTGGGACATTTCCTGTCAGCTTGCGTAGTAATAAAATTTACTTGAACAAGTAACACAAATACCTTACGTACCTCAGCATTTAGTGCTGCAGCTGGTAGCATGGTTTTCATTACTTGGACAAATCATCCAAAGAAAGCAATTAGATGAAAGTACAGCAGACTGCACACAGAAATATTATACATGAGGAACCATCATGCAATAGCATAGAAGCATTTCTTACCATGGATGTTGCCGAGATGTTTGTAGTCTTGTTGCTGTTCCTGCATCACATTACCAGTTAAAGGTGACAGAGAAGTGCAGTTTTGAGTTTGAGTCACTAGCAGGCGCTGCACAGGACTAGCAGATACTTGGCCTTGATTACCAATCCCAACCGCAGCCGGCCCGACCAGAGTCAGTCGCCCAGGCGCGCTTGACGTCTGAACAGGGATGGAGCTTGCACACGAAACGCCAGTCCATGTCTGTGTCACACCCCCTCCAACCTGACTCCCGCTTACTATTCCCTGATTCAAAATTAACTGACCCCCTGCTTGTGTGGTAAAGTTCTGCCCTGCAACGATCTGCACTGTGTTTTGACTGGCAATTAGGGCGCTGGAGTTTGGGTCTGCGGGGCCGTTGGGAACGGTGCTGGACGGAGTGAGCGCCAATGAGCTGGGGAGTAGGAACTGTCCAGGTTGTATGTTTGGCTGGGCCTGCATTTGTTGCTGCTCTGACGGCGGCTGCACAACTATGGAGCCATTGGCTGCATACTGTCCACCAGGAGGGGCAGTGTTAGCATTCACTACATTGGCCATGGTGGTAGGAGTGGGCTGAAGACCAAGGCTGTAGACAGTCTGAGCTCCAGTTTGAAGGGGTTTGGGCTGGATTGGTCTAACCAGTGTCTGTGTTCCTCCTGGGCCTCGCTGAATGATGATGTTTTGAAGAGGGATGTTTTTGAATGGCAAGCCAACCTGCCCTTGGGTAGGGGCAAACACCTGCCCCCCAGTCACTGTCCCAGTTGGAGCAACAGACACACCCGGCCTCAGCACGATCTGAGGAGTCCTTTCCAAGTTGCTCAGAGTCATCACGCTACCCGCCGCTCCAAACGAGCCCAACACCTGGATATGCTGGGTGGAGCCATTGGGCAGTGGAGACATTCCTTGCAGGAGCTGGCCTGCAGGGAAAGCAGCTGTTGCTGTGGTGACAACACCCACACCGCCTCCATAACCCCCAGAAACCAGCTGGGAGGAGAAGGGGACGGGAGCCTGCACCAGTGTGGGAGCAGGCTGGGAGTCCAGTAGGGCCTCCTGAGCCAGCGTCTGCTCCGTGATGTCGGCCTCCATGAGGGACTTCTGCAAGATGTCGAAGGGTTGGTCCTCACCTCCGAGATCCACCCCGCCAGGGGAGGTGCTAGACCCCAATTCGTCCTCGATAAATGAGAGGCTGCCAGAGAGCTGGAGGCCTGCTTCGGCTGAATCGTCTCCAAATTCATCCATTGTAGCAGAGCCATCCTTGAGATCTGTGTTGGAGCTGGTCTGGTGGGATACACCACAAAAAGGAAGTGAGCAATATTCTTCACAAATGAAGAAAAAATACAAAAACGTTTTGTTACCAAGAAAATTTATTTTTCTTCACTAACAGCTTGACTTGGCTTTCAAAACTTTCATGCGACTGGACACTGACCAAACCATCAAAATTACACTTATACTCCAATCCTCTAAAAAGCCTGAGAAAACACAGCTCAAAGACTGAGCCATAGTCCATAACCACATCTCCAATCACAGACTATAATCTGCTTATGTTCTGGTCGGATCCAGGTAATCAGCAGTACACTCACTGTGTCATTTGTGAAAAATGATCCATCAGACCCATAAGCTGCATTTGTCACATCATCCTCTTCAATCTGCACATGGTAAAAATTAATGTTTTAAAAAGGCAAACTACTGCAGTCGACAGAGCATCAATACAGTCCATTAATGTATACACAATGTTGATGTGTAGATGGGAGGTTAGTCAAAGAAGCTTTGATTTAATGAATATATTCGGCAAGAGTCACTCACAGACTTGCTGTTGCTTCCATGGAGATAATCATTGAGTGCGTCCACATCTCTGACAGGGGGAAAGAATAGACTTTAAAGGACGTGAAATACTTCGACATGTCCTAAAGATTGAGTTCACTGACCAAAAATACTTAAAGTAGATAATAGCTTGTGGAAAAAAAATTTTTTAAATCAAATTTAACAACAGTAATCATGTTTGCAGATATTTTAGGCTTTGAAGTGAAATAGATGTTTCCTAAATGAATTGTTGAACTCGTATTCCAATTATTTGTGTTGGAAATTATGCTTTAAAAACTTTTTACCCTAATATATCCAGAAGATGGCGATCGTCCTCATCATCCATGACACCTGTGAAAGTATGAAGGGATAGCAGTTGAGGATATAGAAGTACTTAAATTTGAATGCTTTAATGAATTGATCAGCTGATTTTATAGCTTTTTCTGTGAAATTATTCTTGTGCTGTAAGGTTTCAAACATGTCTGACTTGTATGTTTGCAGTAAGCACATCACACTCACAGATTTCCAGCAGGAAGCATGGATTCAGTCATTTAACACCCTTTCTTTCCTGTTAGAGGGCTGGGCTGCAGGGTGAGAAACTACATTTTAGTGAAATTGCAAAAAATGATGAGATGGAGGCGTGTGAGAGTGTTTGAGAGGTATGTGACACAGAAAATAGATGAGCGTGTGAAATAGGGGTGTGGAAGTAAAGTGGAGGGGAGGGCATGTTTGTTATCCAGTGTATAAGGACAGGATGGCCTTCATTCCCTCCTACACCAAACTCCCACCCATTTACCCTCCTCTGCTGTCCCACATTGGTTGTCTTTTGTGTCTGCACAGTGAAAATGGGCATTCAAGTGTAAATAACTCCAACCAGAGGTTGTTACATTAAAAGATGTGTTGGCTTCATGTTGGCTTTCAGTGCTGCAATTGAAATTGGACAAAGAACAATCAGACTGGTGGTCTTATCATGTGATTTAGAAAGGATTTGTGAATGTTTAAGAGTGCTAATAAGTTATTTTGTTCATGCAATTTGGAGCACTTTCACAAAATGGTACAATACTGCTCAATCGGGGTCATGTAAGTATTGGAACACACCTGGTATGAGGCTGGGAATCTGGGATATATGTTATTTGAGTGCTGGGAAACTTGTTTGTTGTGTATTCCTGCTACAAAATGGCTGGTCCATGCTGCAGGCTGCCTGCAGAGCTGAACCAGGCTCAGCCTCCATCTTTGATTCAGGGAGAACAAAGACTGTCTGCACCACTGAGAGATACTTGGAATAAAACGAAATAATCCCAACTACAGATTATATTCCGTTTGACTATGAGCTGTGAGCCTGTTGTCCTTTCACATTTGATAGAAAAAAAGGCGTTCTTGGGACACAAGTTAACGATTAAATTGCATTTTTATTACAAAACACGTCTGAGATGAGCCAGGAGACTGTTAAATTAATCAAAACCAAGGAAAACGTCACTGTTTTGTTGATAAATTGACAGAGACGCGACAAATTCAACGGTTTATTTGGGTTAACGTAAACAAAGCAATGTTTAAAAACAGCTACGCTTTTTTAGAGAACAAAACATGTCGATTTTCTCGTCTGGTTTTTAAGTAGAAGCACTAGTCTTCGTTTGTTTCGATTAAACAAAACCGTCTTTTTCGAAATATTCGAGCATTTAGAGCAACAACAACAACAACAGAAAATCCCCCAAATGGTCGAGGTCTGATCTAGCATGCCCGCCTCGGTGGAAGCTAGTCACCGCTGCCCCGGTGCTTCCACCCGTTAACTGTTTAACAAAAAAAAAGAAAAGGAAAAGGACGGGTAATGTTCAGCCGGCGAGTTTTATTTCCAAAAATAGACCGAATCGACAGAAAAGATAATCGCGTTCAAGCAGGAACAAACGACGCAGACGCGCAGCTCTTTCTTCCTCCGTCGCTGAGGGGGAAGGCTTCATTTTGTCCTCGATGCGGAGGGGAGATAAACGGCCACTTTAGCGCGGATGTACCCGAGGGGAAGCGCTCGACTCTCGGGCGTTTTCTTTTCCGTGTCGACTCCCGGTTCGGGGGCGGCCGGTCGCCATGTCGCCGCATTTCGTGCGTTTAACCGCCGGCCTGCGCTGGGTTTAGCTAGCCGCGGTGTCGACGACGCGGGTATGGCTGAAAAACGTCGGCGAGAAGCCGCTGGAAGGGCGAGAAGGAGCGAACCGCGGCCGAGCCATAAATATTTATCCCGATTAGCATAACATAAAGACGACTCGACGAGGCAAACCCTTTTTTTACTCCTGTCTCACTCCTCTTGAAACCCAATATCTCCATTTGGCAACTTTTAATTTGCTCCCCCTCCTTCTCCTCCTCCTCCTTCTTCTCCCTCTCCCACTCATATATTTTCTCAGTGTCCCTGTTCTGTCTCGAATAGATTTTTCTCTCCGCTCAGACTCTCTTCCCTCCCTGAAGGAAGGGAGGAAGGAGGCTGTGTGTGTTTTTTCCTTGAAATTTTTATCACAAAATTATAATACACTCAAAGGGAAACTCACCGTCATGAAAAAGCAGTGCCTTGTCTACGGGGTTTCCTCGCCATGGCCGCACGGGTTGTTGGGGTAGTGCACACACCGAGTTCAGCAGTCCTCAGAGGCGAACTCGCCACCTCATACATTTCAATGGAAAATGCACAAACTACGACATTAAACATTCTTATTCCTACGATAATTTTTTTTTATTACCCCAGTGAATTACTGGTAAATATGGTTAGAATTAATCATTTAACAACGGCAGGGGGCGGGCCTGGGAGGGAGCCACACCTTGATGGGGCTCAGGTATGAGAAAAGTTAAGTTTCAGGTTGAGTGGCATAAAAAATATCCTTAAATATTAAATACATGAGCAACCAAAGAAAGATCTAGCTCAAATAAAGTGGCCACGTGATTCTCTGCAGAGGAAATGTCTTAAATAAAACCAAATCAACCAAAAAAAAAACTTAATGTAAAGGCAATCACTGTTTTTGCTGTGAATGAGTTTAATTGTTAAGTTTTGTAATCTATAAAATGGGTTTCAAGTAATTTTGAAACTGTTGTCTAGTCAAGTTTATTTTGGTTATTGGAATTTAGAATAGACTTGGAAAGTTCATATCCAGCTTCATATATGTAAATGTAAAACAGGGGTGTCAAACACATTTTATACACACTATTTTATCTTGAGTGGCATATAAATATAATTACATATCAAATACATATTAAAAAAAAAAAAAAAAGGAACTCCGGGCAACCAGTAGGATCTATCACAAATAAAGTAAACACACAATTAGATTAGATCATACTTTATTTTTCCCACATGGGGAAATTCAGTCATCACAGCAGCTCCACATTGCACAAATAGTGAAAGACAGTTCGGATAGGTGCACACAAAAGACTACACGATAGATAGATAGATAGATAGATAGATAGATGTACAGGAGACCTAGATGGGGGGAAAATATAGTAGCAGCAGTAATATTTTCAGTGTTCAACAGTGTCAGAACAGTGGTATTTACACATATTCAGTTTGAGGCATGTGCAAAGAAATGTCTTAATTGGAACCAAACCAACCATAAATTACCCATATTGATTAAAACTGTGGCATAAAACCGGCCAATTTCATCTTGAGTGGCATAGAAATGTCATTAACTATTAAATACACAAGCAACCAATAGTGCTATAACAAACTTTAAATTTAAAAAGGTTAAGTTTTTCTTTCTTTCTCAGATACCTCATTAACCGTTATTCATAGTTAACCATAACTATACATACTGGGAGCAGTGGGCATTCACAGTGCCTCCTGGGGGTCAGGGGCCTTGTACAGGGAGCCACAGCGGTAACATGTGGAACATCAAACATGCAAACCAACGAAAACAAGCCCACTCCTCTGACCTGGGCCACCACTGTACTGGAATGTGAAATTCCAAATATGCTGTTCAGTTGTCTTTAAATTCAAACGTTGTGGGTTTGACCCCCACCCCCTGCCCCACTCCACCCTATCCAGGTTTCTAAATCTATTGCGTAAAACACTGAACAAAACAAAGTGCATACGCACTTCTGAAGCAATGAAAATATCTAATCGAAATCCATTTACCATATAAAATACTAGCGAGATGAAAACAACTGAAATAATTGTTCATGGATCGTGAAAGAATCAAAGAACACCAGAGAAATATAAAAGTGTGATTGAAATGTTACACTAAATAATAAGAAAATCCCTAAACTTTAAAATAAATCAAATCAATTGTACAAAGATGGGTAGGTGTGACACATAAACAAATATGAATAGGCATTATAGGCAATCACAAATTTGTAAATTAAACAAATGGTGTGAATGCTGAAGGCATTCACGTTATTGTTTTTCAAAATTATTATTAATCTGACATATTCCCCCTTGCAATCTTTAACTGATTAGAAACATTCAAATATCCTAATGTATAATAATGACATTCCTGCTATCCTGTATGCTTTTTAATATATTTTGAACTTTTAAGCTATTGCAATATTTCATACAGTCCAATCCTATACAAAGTGGATGGGCGAGACACCTCATGGAGGGGAGATATATATATATATCTATATATATATTAGTGCTGTCAATCGATTGAAAAAAATTAATTAATTGCAACATTTTCCACAATTAATTGCATTGTTTTTCTACTGAAGACTGAAACTTAATGGATATTTATTCAGGAAAAAACACAGAATTAATGTTGACTCAACACACAGAGACTATATTTAAATTCAAAGACTATTTCTATAATGTCCTTTTAGCTTTGCGTGAATGCTGTTTCTCTCCGAGATTAGCAAAATAATGAAAACATAAATTAATAAACTAATAAACATCGAACATAAGTCTGGGTTTTGTAAGAGTGCAAGTCCACCACTTTGACAATTTGAATATTTCTAGGAACAAAGTTGTAAACTTATTACATGAACAAAGTGGTAATGATATACATAAACACACACACATACACACGTGTGTGTGTGTGTGTGTGTGTGTGTGTGTGTGTGTGTGTGTGTGTGCGGTTTAATAGGCTAAATGACGACAGAAACACAAAGCATGTGAAGTATTTCCAGCATAAACAGTTCCATTAATAAAACTGCATGCCACAAATTGTCTAAGTGTTTTTGATGACTGTTTGTTCTACTTTGAGGGCCCAGAACATACGGGGGCCACTTGATGGTCCTGGACTTGCATTGGCTCTTGGAACACTTTGAGGATCCTTGACTTATGAGGATCTTTTAATAGTCCCGGACCTACATTTGCCCTTTGAGGATCCTAAAAACACGGGAGTCTTTTGAGGGTCCTGAACTTATATAGGAATTCTGAGGCTCCTGGAGATATGGGGCCTTCTGAAGGTCCAGGACTTAATGGGGGCCTTTTTAGGTTTCTGTGCTCAGGACTCTGTATTCTCATCCGTCTATAGTTGCTTTGTAGAAAGTAGTGCCTATTTTTATTTAATTTCATTTGTACAATGTTTTTGTTTTGTTTTTAATCCCAGTCGGCGTCCTGGTGCAGTTCATGCTATAAACCTCCCATGCAGTAGGTGGCGCGAAAGGTTCTTTTTGTTTTGTGTTTTACGTCCGTTAAACCGACGAAGAACAAACACTTCCACTTTAACAACATGGACGTTCCGGTGGAAAGCGGTGCTGCAAAGATGCAAGAGAGGCTTCAGAAGCGGAACCAAGCGAGGATAGATAGTGTAGAGCGGAGAAATGAAGATAAAGAGAGCTGGACTGTATCCGAGGAGAAGAGCGAGTATTTTTCGCGCAACTTCCAGAGCGAGCAGGCGTCCATCGAGGAGCTGCTGTCCGGCTGCTGCGGAGCGGAGCGTACAATCGTGACCCAGCACCTGGAGGAGGCCACGACCAGAACTACGCAGCTGCAGAAGTTTCTGAACGACAGCGTGTTGTTTTTAACCCAGTACGAGTTGCGGAAAGCTCAGGCGGCTCTGCAGAAACTCCAAGCCTCCCTCGAAGAGTCCAGAGAGGAATTCCTGCCAAAGAAGAAGTTCGCCTTCAGAGCTCGAGCCAAAGCCGCAGATAAAGTCCAAACACAGGCAGAACCAGCGCCACCCGTTCCAGAAACAGTCAGCACAGAGGTAGACGGAGCTGCAGTGGTGCCTGAACAGTGTGGCTTCTCCAACAAGAGCAATGACTTTATCACCAAGACTGCTGAGGAAATCCAAAAGCAGGATGTCCTGTTGACTCACCTCACCAACTGCAAGGTGCGTCTGTTTGGCTCCCCCAGCACCCTCCACCTGAAACACATAGATGGCTGCGAGATCCTCTGCGGGCCGGTGGCCAGTTCAGTTTTCATAGATCACTGCAAGAACAGCACCCTGGCTTTCCCATGTCAGCAGCTGCGGACCCACAACACCACGGACACACAAGTGTACCTGCACGTCACGAGCCGGGCCATCATTGAGGACTGCCACGGAGTGGCCTTCGCCCCCTTCACCTGGTCTTATCCCACGCTGGAGGAGGACTTCGCTGTGTCTGGACTTAACAGGGAAAGGAATAACTGGAGCCAGGTGGATGACTTCAACTGGCTCGCTGCAGGAAAACCATCACCTAACTGGTCTGTCATTCCAGATGAAGACAGAAGAAACAACTGGGACACTTAACAAGACCCTGATGGTTGAATTTACAATGAGATGTCACTCGAAGCATGAGACTAACAGTATTTAGTCTGAATGCACACTGTTTCGCCATTGTTTATCAAAACTGAAGTTGCACTTATGTATTTAATTGTGCCGAAATAAAGATAATGTACCTCAACAAATGATGCAATCACTGTTTTTGTAGTGAATGAGTTTATTTTTTAAGTTTTGTAATCTGTAAAATGGGTTTCGAGTAATTTTGAAACGGTTGTCTACTGAAGTTTATTTTGGTTAGTAGAATTTAGAATAGACTTGGAAAGTTCATATCCAGCTTCATATGTCCATGCCAGTGGGTGTGTGGACTAATGTTTTATCAAATCAGCTGATGGGTGTCCACAGCATTTATCAGAGGAAATGTAGGCCCTACAAGGGTAAAATAAAGTAATGAGCTGCTGCCCTAACTGAGGCATCTTTATTGATGACCAGTTTGAGGAATTCAACAATAATAATTCATAATGGGATGATGAAGTTGTAATGGTATGGCATTTATGATAGCAGGACAAGGTTTTTCAAACATGGTTCTGTCTGAAGAGAATGTGAATTGATATTGTAAAATAATTTTTTCAAAACCAAATAGTTCTGCACCTGTACTGTGCAAAATGACAAAGTACAACTAGAATGTTGTGGGTTTTGCATTTGGATGGGGTTCAACAATGTCCCAGTAGCTGTGCCTTCAATTACCTGATCACGCTAATAGTCCTTTAATCCCATTTAGGAACAATGATCTTGTTGACTAGAAAAAAAAAAGAAAGGAACAGATGCAAAACACCTTTATATTTCAAAGTACTTTTTCACTTTGTAGAGCAATAATTCTTTATGTCTCAGGGTATTATCACAAATTAAAAGTATAATTTTTAAACCATGTAATTCAGGATAAAAGACTGATAATCTACATCTATGTAAATTTTGCAGAAAATCATTAGATATTTAAAACTACCTCCTACCAAAAATTTGTAAAGATAAATTATAGAAATAATGTATGTTTACAATCAGAAGCATTTGTTTTCTGCATTGATATTGATAAGAATGCTATTTCTTCTTGTTAAACAATAGAAAATCAATACATTTCAATACATTGACTTTTATGTTTAAATAGACTTGTTATTGCTTTGACGTTTACTCAGATTTGTTGTTTATGATTCATAGACAATATATGATGTCATAACATACTATACTGTAGCTTTAAGGAAATACATGCATTAATGTATATTAAAGCATTTAAAGAAATGCTAACTATGTAGAATACATCTGAGAAGTGTCCATATAGATGTGTCCATTCATTTATGATTAATGCTAAAAGCTCCATGCAATGATGAAAAACAGCAGATTAAGACAATAAAATAGTGAATAATGGCAATAGACATGAGGCTCACAGGCTCCGAATAACTTTTGGCTACTTTATATTAGGAAAAGATACCATTTTGTCTCTTAATGCAGGAAAAAAACTACTAAATTTTGGCTTTTTCCATGTTGTTATTGAGAGGTATTAAAACTGCGAAGCTTCACTCGATGCAACATTCTGTAACACTGAATACAAAGAAGCCGTTCCAATAATTGTTTTAATTGCATTTGGCAAGCACTCAGCTCTGCAGCTCTCGTGTTCATCCACCAGGACTGGGAATAGAAGTCATTCAGGCAAAGAGTCTGACTTCTGTTTGCGCCACACACTGTGTTGATAATAACTGGCAAGACATCAAGTGATAAGAAGTAGGTTAATACAAGTGCTATAATGCTTTAAGGGGATTTTCTACAACTATCTCATGATAATGTTCATTTATGTGTGACCTCATGTTTTATTCTGTGTCTGGAAGGCTTTGTGTTTCTGTCAATGGGCTACTGGAGCGCCATTAGCTCAAACCATTTACTCCAGTGTGAAGACATCCGGTTCGAGTTGAACTTGTAGACCTGTGAATGTGTTAGCTCCATTATTAGCTCCACTTTCATGACCATGGTGTCTGTCGGCCGAGGCCATTACAGCTCCCAGTGCGCTCGATCGGGGCGGCCGTGACCACGTGAGCATTCAAACCAATTATGGCCTCAAGCAGCGGCTTATGATCAGGCTCATCTTGTGTGGAGGGATTTCTGTAAATTGGATCAGGCTGCTTACAGGGGCTTAGCATGACGTACTGCAACTTTGAGTTTAATCATGAGGATCCTCAGCAATCCTGCGGCTCTCCTGGAAAACAGAGCATCGCGATTAGCCTCACCTGCGTGCCGAGGTGGAAAAAAAAAGTCTGCAAAAGTTGTGAAAACTGAAGAATATGACTTTTGAAGCTTCTGGCACAATGGGAAAGGAGGAAACTTTGAAGAAATAAGGCTCCAGTGTTGCTCCGGGGTCCTCCTGACTCCTTCATCTCTGCTTGTTTGCCGTGGGATGGATTACAGGCTGAGCTGACTCCCCTGTCCCGTTGGACTCCGCGATATCAAAGAGACAGGAAAACAGGAATTGTAGGTTGGCATTATCAGGAGCACTTTCTGAGGGGCAATCTTGGATTTCTTTTTTTTTTGGGGGGGGGGTGGATACTCTTGCAGTGTAAGGTGATAACCTGCCTCTTTTCTTCCCACCCAGGAAACTTCACAGGTTGAACGATGGCTTTGATGTTGGTCAAGTTTGATCTGAAGAAGCGAGTGAAGCTCGCTCAGACTGTCTGGTTCATGTACTGGTTTGCGGTAATGGCCGGAGTGCTGGTCTTCAGCATGGGCCTGTTTTTCAAGATCGAGCTGCGAAAGCGCTCAGAACTTATGGACAACAACGAGAGCCACTTTTTGCCCAACCTACTCATATTGATGGGCCTAATAACATGCGGCATCAACGCCTTCGGTGGCAAAGTCTGCTACGACTCGCTGGACCCGGTGAAGTTCGCCAAGTGGAAGCCCATTTTGAAGACCTTCTTGGTGTTCTGCGTGGGCTTCAACGTCCTGCTGCTTTTGACGGCCCTGATGTGCTTCCTGATGAGGATCCCGCTGCAGTTCACCCTGGCCGAGGGGCTGAGGAACGGCATGAGGTACTACAAGGATACGGACACACCGGGACGCTGCTACATGAAGAGGACCCTGGACCTGATGCAGATGGAGTTTCGTTGCTGTGGAAATGACAACTTCAGAGATTGGTTTGAGATCCAGTGGGTTAGCAACCGCTACCTGGACTTCAGTGCGAAAGAAGTCAAAGAGTAAGTTGAAATAATTTTTTTTTTAAATCAAGTGTTTTATGACATTTCAAGTCCGTAGTGATTTAAGAGCAAATCAATGAGGCGAGGGTCGCCGGTGAGTGCGGGTGCACTTGGAGGCTGTTCAGGTGGGGTGCTTTAGGGGTCAGTATAAGTGGATTTGAGGTGTAGGTAGGTCACAGCAGGTGAATTATTTACTTTCTCCCACTGGGGATTACCATCGCTGAACTGATGACAGCTGAAGGTTACAGTGGCGAGCTGGGAGGGCGTTGGAAGTTACTTGACAGTTTTATGAGGGAGGGGCTTCAGTGAGTTGGGACAGAAACATTAACGGTCAAATCAGCACATGCAAGATCAAGCACATATTCACAGATTTGTGGTTATCTTTTCATTCACTACATGTGCCGCCACAGAGATTTTGTGTCGCAAAACTTTGAGTAAACAGTTTTAATCACTGAAACATTGTTCGTGTTTAATCTGCAGGATTACTGAGCCCTGTCCTTGTCCTTCAAGCATCAGTGTCCAGTTCAATCAGCAGAAATCCTGGCATGACACCAGGAGTCATTGTATTAGCGAGTATTTGAAACAATAACAAGACTCTATTAGACTCTGAGATTGGAATATCATCTGAAATACCATCATTGGAATTAGTAATGACTTCTTGACTATACATTTTAATGCTGTATGCTGGTGTCATTAGATGTTTAATGGACATTATTGATTCACTTTTGACCCATTTAGTTTTTTGTGATCCAATCCAACTTCTTTCCTACGACTAGAATCTACTTCTCGGACTGAATGCCGACCCCAAAATGCACATTTATGTTGCTGCTTTCACTTTTGTTGCAGTTGTTTACACCTTATTGTCTCTGAATACGTGCAGATCATCAAAACTAATTAGTGATCATAGTAACAATAATCAGTCTTGTCATGTTGAATTGATCAGATAAAGAACTTAGATGTGTTGAGATAATGAAGTGTTGCTTGTTGGATTGCTGTATGCAAGCGGTTGTATTTAGTTTTATAAAGATTATTGTTTTTAACTAGCGGTGTCGCAGAGATGCTGACTCAGCACGGTCGATGTAAAATTGTGCCAAGCCTCAAAACAACACAGCTCATCTGAGAAAGTAAAGGTGGACCATAAAGTTGCTATTTATACTTCAAGAGGTCTTAGCCCACTTATGACACAAATATAGAACGACTGGTTTGTGACCTTTAATCTCATTCAGCTGTCTCCTCCAACCCATCATAACATGACTCTGACATGACACGCTGCCTCATCCCTCTCAGCCGCATCGGGAGCAACGTGGACGGCCAGTACCTGATGGACGGCGTGCCGTTCAGCTGCTGTAACCCCAGCTCCCCGAGGCCCTGCATCCAGCTGCAGATGACCAACAACACCGCCCACTACAGCTACGACCACTACACCGAGGAGCTGAACGTGTGGAAGCGCGGCTGCCGCGACGCCCTGCTGTCCTACTATGGAGGCATGATGAACACCATCGGAGTGCTGGTGGTGCTGGTCGTCATGCTGGAGGTCAGGGTCGCGCAGGGTTCACGCACAGACACGATGATGCTGCACGCCACTTCCTACTCAACTCACTGGGACATGTTTTGTCACTACTTCTACTTTCTTAGGACTATTTAGATCAGTAATATTTGATGTGAGGGAAATATATATAAAGTATAACGCTCACATTCAGCAGGTTGTATCTTTTGAAGTGCGTCCAGAGAATTGGTGCACTTCAGTTGTACTATCTTTAATCCATCCTAATGATCACAAGAGCCATTTAGAGCCATTTGTACTGATTAGATTGCTGATATAAACTCTCCAGATTGCTCCTTAGTTTTTCTGATGAAACAATCTTTTGAGATCTCTTCCATTCAAATTCTTTAAATATGTAATTATTAGAATTATTTAAATCATAATTTAATCATTAAAAATTGAACATCATACTTGGATACCAACCAGACCATCTATCTATCTATGAATCTACACACGGGACAGTTTGCCAGTCCTTCACAGACGTCCACACTCGCATTCTCACACCAATTCAGATTTTCTAATTCGCTTATATTTACACGGTGGAAGGAAAGTTAAATACCCAGAGAAAACACACAAACAGGAAGAATATCCAGAATCAGTCCTGGGGAAAAGAAAACATTCTCACTGTGTTGCCTCCTACCGGGTCAAACAACTGGAAATAATGCAGTGACACAAACAAACTTTAAACTCAGTTTCCATTCCGACAGATTGATATCTGGAATGTGAAGCGCTGATGAATCGTTAAAGACTAAATGTAGAAATTAGCAAAACATCTTCCTGACTCACTGCACTAAGCCACAAAGGAATCTTTCCCCAAGGCAGCGTGCTTTAGTGAAACATTTCAAAGATGTGACTGGCCTTGACCCATTTGGCATCACGTCCAGGCTCTCCTTACTTTCCACTCCCATCCTCCTCCCTCCCAACACAAGCACTATCCACTTAATGCCTCTCCTTCCCAAACAACTCTTATCCTCTTTACCTAAATATTTTTCGTCCTGCACTACTGTTGGGTTACCTTATGCCACCTCTGGCATGTACGGGTGTGCGGCTTATCAACAGCATCTCACCTGCCACTTAGACCCAAAGGGTAATCCCGTCGCTGCCACATGGCATCTTTTCCCTCTTCGACTCTCTCCCCGGCTTCCACCGCCAACATCTGCTGCTGTTATTGAGGCCGATTCACCTGCCATCACACAGAGTAGACTCCAGGCGACAGTAAATGGAGCCGTTCATCATCTATGTCCTGGAAATCCAGCAGGTAAATCCTCGTTCTAAAAACTTGGATTAAGGTGGCACATGGAAGCTGATCAGACTCGCAGTTAGAGGAATCCCAGATTCACCAGTAGTTATGCAAGCGTGTCCACAGATAGTGGGCTCAGTGACGAGGTAATGGGTTAATCTACTGGAAGCAGCCGCAGACCCACTTCCTGGAGCTCCATCTTCAGTCTTCTCTATTCACAGAGTTGCTGTTCGAAAGTAGATATGTATTTTATTTGGGGGGGGGGGGGGGGTTCTAAATATTTGATTATCTTTTAAGTAATATTGACTGTACACTTCAATTACACACCATTCGTAGACATCACATGTCTGTCTAACATCACCTCATAGTGATTCCTACATGACACCATTTTGGGTGCAGTTTATTTTCAACCAGAAGACATTCGCTTTTATGAAGAAGCCCCAACTGAACCCATCAAATGTCATTTCCTTTCTTGCAAGACTTTTAGTCACACAGTAATTGAATTATCCACGATCTACAGTTAAATGGTGGCTATTATTATTGGTGTAAAGTGACTCCTGTTATTCTTCCACCACTTTCTGGTTGGTCAGGGTCAAACCACAATCATCAGGTTATCTCGTTGCAACGTGAGCAGTTTATGATTTAGCAGCGTGAGTTACAAACAACAACCCTAAAGCCAATCGGACCATTGGACGCCCGCGGGGCCACATATGTTCTTTAGATTGACCCGTTAGGACTCACCGAGAAGTGAGGAGTGAAATAGTAACACCGATGCAGTATTTCCAGTGTATTAATTGCTTTGTCATGAGCATACCTTCACCCATCTGCAGTGTATTTCAAGATTACAATTTGGATCGCTATGAACAGACAAAATCAGCTCATCAAACTCATGTCACACACCGTTTAGTCTGCGTGGTGGTCTGCCTGTGTTTGTGCTGTGGTGGACTATTGATGTGCCAAACCTAAATGAATCAAATCGGTATAAAAGTTGCTTCAAAGTAGAAATATTCTCAGAACTGAGCTGAGATCACAGTATCCTTCATCTCTCGCCCCTTTCTTGTCTCGCAGATTGCTGTGACCATCGGTCTGCAGTATGTCGACAGCTCCCTGTCCACCCTGGCGAACCCGGAGGATCCAGAGAGCGAGAGCGAGGGCTGGATCCTGGAGAAGACCGTGAAGGAGACGTTCACCGACATCATGGCCAAAATGAAGTCCGTGGGCAAGGGCACCAAGGTGGAGGAGGGCGGAGAAGCAGCAGCTGCAGAGAGCTGAGCTGAACCCGCCTGAACAAACTGACACCTCTCCCACCCGCCGAGGATACAAAAGGGGGACGTGTGAGATTACGATTTTCTTTTCTTTTCTTTTTTCTTTCTTTTTTTTTTACCAACATTTGTTTTGTAGCCTTTTACTACCCAACATATTTGGTCCTGAAGTCATTTCAAAAGGACTCATCACGAGGTAAACAACCTGTACGTCCATGCATAGAGCGGTAACAAGTAGGATGAATCAACCAAAGAAATCCATCTCGAGCTCCAAGTTTACTTCACAGCATGTCTTTTTTTTTTTAAAGAGACCTCGGGTGACATTAACAATTGCAAATGAGCCTTTTAAAGTTTGAGCCTCCAAGCCCCATAATTTCATACAGCCAGGCCTTGCAAAGGATTTCAAATTGTCGCCCCAAAAAAAACAAAAAAAAAACAAAAAAGAAAATGATTAGGTTGATTTATGGTTTCTATGGTTTATGGAGCAAAGCTCCACAGTCACTCAGCTGAGGAGAAGTGTGAGGTGAGAGGCCTGGAAGTAAAATTGATAAATCATTAAAAAGCAGAAGTACTTCTACAAAAGTGATTATTAATTTATGGAGTGGTCGCTTTGGTTTTTGAAGCTCTGAGAATAAATATAATTTTTTTTTTCCTTAAAATCATTACAATGAAGTAATCAGTGGGACATATTTAATAACATCACGTGTTTTCCAAGTACTTTATTGTTTTCACATGCAACCCACCTCTCATGGAAGCCAATTGTTGGTGTCGTGTTTTGGCCTGTAGCTGCTACTGTATATAGACAAAGCCAAATAAATGAACCCCCGCACTCAGCTGTGATGATATCACCGTCCACCTCTGAGGGTCGGACGCTCCTGAGATGGAGTGAGAATGTGAATCAGCATGGATGTTGCAGGACATGTTGGAGAGTGAGGCACGTGGATCGGGGGTGGGGGGGGGGGGGTGCGCCCAGCGCAGACACGAGGGGCGACTCCAAAAACTCACGGAGGGCGACTGAAATTGGCAGCTAAATCTTGGCTCCTGACCCCTGTACTGTAATCCCAGGTCAACGTCAATGTTTCCCTCGTGCGTTCACACACACACACACACGTATGTATGTATATTCAACAACCGGATGGCTGTATTTGTACATAGTGTAGAAATGGCGGAAAATAAAATTTTCTTTCTTTTCTTTTTTTCTAAAAAGAATGTAATTAACATTAACGTTTCATTTAAATCCATGTAAAGTTGTTTGGTTTTTTTTTTCCAACATATTTTTTTGGCTTTGTGTGTCTGTGTAGAAGAGATTATGCGGATTGTGTACATAAATAAAGGATTTTAGACATATGTTCCAAACCTGAAATATTGGCTCTTGTTGTCTCGACCTTCAGCTGCACAGATCAAACAGTCCAGTGTGCTGGGAGGGTTCCTGATTAAGTCAATAGGATGAGGGCAATTAAGGCATTACAGCTTTCACATGGACATGGGATGACTCTTCACATGTCTAAGGCAAGGGTGTGTGTCCGTGGGGGCTCACTCTTCGGATGCATCCAGAACTAACTTAATGCATGGGTGTGTATTTTGACATCTTCTCTCGGAAATATACAGCCTGAAGCTGCAGAATGAATCAATGTGACGCACCTTAAATCCACTCGGGGATGAGTTTCGATAAACATTAACCGGAGAGGCACAGTTTATCCAACCCTTTGAAAGACAATCCACTAATAACGTGTGCATTTGAAGTGAAATACACACAAATCCTGCCACGAGACACGGGAAGGCCTGATATTAAATCCAAGTGTGGCTTAGTTAGAGCAGATGGGCGGGAGCCGCGAAGAGTCAGCGGGAAATGGTAAAGAGGCCAACTCCACGCGGTATTTTTGTTGGACTAAAGCACATAACCAGTGCTGAGTAGATAAGAGGCGTAATCGGCTTTAGATTAGCATGAGCCCCTCAACCAGGTGAGCAGGTGATGTCCTGCTGCTGGACGCACGTCACGACAGACGCCGGGGAAAACAAGAGAAAGCAAAGAGCAGGAGCAAAGCGAGGCGAGGCCACACATTCTGCACGAAAGAGTATTGTGGTGTTTTTTTTCTTCTGCAATTCAAAGCATGAAAGAAAAGGATCTGGATCCAAAAGCGAACAATTCGATCTGCTTGTCGTGTGGATAAAGATGAGACGGTCGTCATTCCTTTTGATGCAGTAGCTGAATACGTTTTATTTTGTACTGATGACATTTGTTCCAAAAATAGGCGGCTTATATATTTTTAAGTAACGTATTTGACCAAACGCTTTAGCTCCTTGGGCAGTTTCAAATCACTTATCATTACCTTTCTATTGACTGTGCCGCTTTTTCATCTGTTGTATGTGAACAGCTTGGAGTTTACAGGGTTTATTGGGGGAAGTCAAGATACTGAGGCAAAAACAGCTTTTAAACATCATTATTTTTGTCCTCTTCATTTTGGCTGTATTGGTACAAAAATATGTTTGTTGTCCATCAGTCTTTTTCTTTGTTATTCAAATTTAAATCTTTCTAATAAATCGGTTCAAAACTGTGAAGAAATTACATTACTCTGAATCCATTTGGGGAAAGTAAAATAAAAATGGTTAAATCTGTTGATTAACCTCCTCAAAACTATCAACATGTAATTATTAGGACTTCACACTTTACACGCCAGTTTGATTACATGATGCTGATACGTCGGGAACATAATGTTCTGTTTTGAATGTTTATTTTGAAAATGTTAATTGTGGTTCTCAGACTTGTGCAAGTATTTCAAAATAGATTGTTATGAATGTGTTGCAGGATTGAAAAGAGTGGTTAGAAATGAGGAAGCAGCTGATTGTGATGGTGAGTAATGAGGAAGTGAAACTGAAAATGCATGATGATATTTTGTGTTTGTAAGAAGGCACGTTATTGGTTCTCGGGTAACATATTGTGAAATTATAAAATGCTTCAGATTCAAAGAAATATTTCAGCCATTGAACCGTCTTTCTGTGCAAAATAACACCTTTTTTATGTTTTATATTTAACAAATTGTGATTTGAATTGACAGGAATCAAAGAGTTCTCACAGAACATACAAAATATATCAAAATATATTATGGTTATATCAGTTTTTGTCCTTGGTGGCTTTCGGTGGTAAATGAACAATTAGTTTCAGTACTAATTGCAGAAGTATTCATATCATGTGTAAAGGTAAAAATCCCATTTAGTTTAGTGACACCTAAGTAGAAATTGTAATCTCCTTTGAGAGCATCTGAGGCTGCTCCCGTCAGGGGTCGCCGCAGCGGAGCAGGTTTACACCGGGTGACCTTCCTGACGCCTGCTGAGCGGTCGAGGGTTATGGGCCTTGCTCAGGGACCTGTGGGCGGAACTCTTTGGCTGAGGGATTAGAACCAGCAGGGTTTCACTGTCCTCTGCCAAGTAATCCACTTTTAAAATCATAAAATCTCTGCTGAGTATGTCCACAACTTGAATCAACTTCAAATCGGTTGAATAGAGAATGTTCCTGCTTTGTATCTACATTTGTCTACTTTTATTTTAAAAATCCAAGGAGTCAAGCTCAGCTTAAAAGAAAAACAGACAGCATACGCTCAAGACAGGTTACCATACCATCACAGGACAATTGCTTTCACAAAAATTCAGAGCGATCAATTAGCCTGAGGTTGGGCTCTTCACATGAAAGAATAGCACTGCTATTGAGGGCATAGACGTATGTTGACTAGAACTTTTATAGAATTATATCTTGGTCAAAAGCTTTTTTTACTGCGATTTTTATGAACGACGGTTGCTCTGTGTCACTTTTTCTCAGTCTTTCTCAGATTTTGTTTGGAAATGATGATCACGTTATTCTAAAATTTAATAAAAACATTTCTTTTTTTATTAACTGAGCTTACCCCCCCCACACACACACACTGTCAAACACCAGTTTTGTGTGGCAACAAGTCGTAGCTCTGCGAGCCACGGCGCTAGACCCAACTAGCAATGTAATCATCGCCAATAAGGTGAAAAATGCGATCCTTTTTAATCCCTATTTGATTCCAGATTTACCAGCTACACTCTGAGGGCCGGTCAAGCAGTGGCTGAAGTGCCACATGTGGCCTTGTGACGCCTGAGTGAGCCTGAAGTACTTCCTTTTGGACTGGCGTGCCAACGCAGAGACAACATGCAAACTCCAGAGAAAAGGTGTTGACTGAGGTGAGGAAGCCAACCGCTGCACTACCAATCAGCCAATCAACAGTCACAGATAAAAAAAACAGGCAACAAGAAAGAGGAAAATGAACTTTGCTTCCTCAACACTGGGAAGGGATGATCTGTGTCGTCTGTATTCTGCTGCCCCCTATTGGCGACTGCTGGTAACCAAAACTGAGATAAGGCCACACTGACCGTGTGGATTGAACTTCCCTAAAAAACCCCATGACGCCGAACGCCTCTTGCATTAACAGTCCACGAGAGGGCATCTTTTCATCAGTGATCTTGTACATGAAGCCGCCACACTGTTGAGAAAACTGTGGAGAAGAAAATACACTATTACGACCTCAAATTACTGAACAAGCTGGGAAACAATAATTCAACTGTTTGATCATTTAATGACTTTTTGTGGGTTAAAGAATGGCAAATATATTGTTTTTTAAAATTTGCATATTGCAACTCTTACAAGGATATCATTTTGTCACTATTTGTCTTTGTGTGGGAAAACTTTGCAAACAAGTTCACATTGAAAGATTTTTATTTAATGTAGGTACAGTACACTGAATATCAACCATACGGCGGTTAACCCAATGGATTTGTAATTACCATTATCTTAATCTGTGAGGAGCCTTTCAAAAACGTTCAAATACAATTAGTCTATAAGAGTTAAAATAATGATAAAATGCTTCCAGTTGCAACAATCTTCATTTGCATTTAACTTATCGAATGAAATGAATGTATAGATTGAGAAATCATATTTTTTGACAGGTCGGAAAACTTTAACTAACTGAAACATTATTAAATAGCTCCTTTAGTTTGTCAGATTTCTGCATTACAATCATATGAAACAAACCTATTGGATATTTATCAGTTTCCTCTTAATAAGAACCAACTTCAACGATGAGGTATTTACTTAAGTATCAGATGAAAAAGTTGGGATTGATATCTTATCGGGAAAATGAACATATTCTGTAACTTCTGCTTTCCTTTCTGCAACATACAAACGAACAACCATTATATATTGACAACCTCAGAATATAGGAATATTTAGTTGTGATATATTTGTTTGACATCTGTGTTTCTTAAGGACTTGAGGAAATATGATGATGCACAAACCTGCTTTACTCTTCCTGTGATACTGTCAACACTGTTGTTTGGCCATATTTAATCAGAGTGCACAAAAAACTACTGCAAATGATTCTATTTGTCAAAATGGAAGATAAGTCAGGGTCTTTAATGTTTGAGAGTTTAGTTAAATGTTGGGCACAGAATGTGGGAAAACACACTCAGTGCATCTCATAAAAAATTTTTTTACGTTACGGCACTAAAGATATTTACAATAAATCCCATTTAAAGACATTTTTGTTTTAAAATTGTACTCCCATGTATATTTCCCCTCTGTGTAAAAGGTCACTAAGAACGGTGTTGAAATACCAAGAGAATACTGGTATTCCACCTCGTCATCTCCAGGGAGCCTTTAAAGAGTTTGTATCTGAACTGTAGAAATGTAAAGTTTACAAACTGGAGTAAACCTCTGGATTGATTCCATGATAGATATTATGTCCCATTAAAACATTTTTTTTTTTAAAATAAAGTGAAATGTTCACATCTTTTTATGAATATGGATGTATACAATATTGATTAAGCATCCATAATGTGATAAAAAAAATTATAAATACTGATGCAGAGCAATAATTATGCTCAGAGGAGTTGCACTGATGAATAAATGCAACATCGGAGTCATTTTTTAATTATTTAAGCCATTAATGAACATGCGAGGTGCAACACGTTGAGATTGAACGCGTGATCTCACACGAAGACTTTGACCTTGAGGATTCGGGGAAAGGTCAGGGTCGCCGCGATCACCTCTCACTTTACACTTCACTATGAGCCGAATAAATATGGCAGACAGAAAGAAAAGCAGAGACAGAGGCAGCGAGAGGGAGGCCCGTGACTGGTAGATGTGTGGCCTGCTCTCAGAGGGGCATTGTTGGAGCTATGAGAGGACAATGCACTGCCCCCGCCCTGAATACTCGCCATACCAGCTGACCAGCCATTACCAGCACTGCTGCCTCGTTACAATTCAAGCTGCTCCGATACGCACACACACACACATGCACACACACACACACACACACACACGCACACACACAGACGGTCTCAATCATAAGTTTAGTCTTACAGTGCAAAAACAGCCTCTGTGTGTGTGTAACAGTGGACAGAAGAGAGAAACCAGGTGGGAGGCCAGCAGCTCCTCACAAAAGGCTTAAGCCAAGGCATGCATGGGCACACATATTGTCTCGCCCCTGTGAGTGTGAGTGAGTGTGCGTGCGTGCGTGGGTGCGTGCATGTGATTTACAGCGAGTTAAGTTTAGCCCCTCGCACCTATCTGTGCCTGCAGCAATAACGTTTCACCCCCCCCACCCCCCCCCCCCCCCCCCCCCACCCTGCCCAAGTGGCAGCAGCCACCCAACGGGAGCAAACGTGACCCTCGCACCGTCTTATTATTTCAGGATCCTCAACAAAAGTTCCTCAAAGCGGAGGGTGTGAGCAGGAGAGGGGGAGATTATCACCGTCATGTCTGTGGGAAGGGAGAAGAATTTGGATCATCTGCTTGCTATTCCACTGTGGGAATTCTCACACTCGGAGCAAAAAAGTATAGATCTTTCAAATGAACATAATTCATTGGAATTACACACCCCAGAGTCTCATCCAACAACATGCCAATACTTAAAAGTCAATGTGTGTGTGTGTGTGTGGGGGGGGGGGGGGGGGGGGGGGACACCTTACATTCCTTTTACACATGATGATAAAATATCATCACAATCTCTTTTGCTCAATCGTGGCTTTTCATATTTAATTTAACATATATTCAAGTCGACTTAAAAACAATCTGGTGAATCGATGTGAAGAGCAAGGGGAAGAAACATCCAAGCAGCAGCCCTTATCTCATTGTGTTCCACTTTACCTTGAACAGCAATGTTCAATTATTCATTTAACAGATATATGAATAGATTCAGAGTTTACAGAATATGATCACCTCTGACTTATACCTCAACTTCACACACACACGTGGTTTAAGTTGTGAAATTTAATTAAAGTGCAAAATGTACTCTAATCCCAGCATCTAGAATCCAGAGAAGTAATCAATTGGAATAAAAACCAACAGTCCTCACAATGAAATGTTCACTAATATCTTGATATCTTTATTTAATTTTTTAAGAACTACTACTAAACAATCTTGTATTTGAGCTGATTTGAGCTGATTTATGTCTCTAATTGGTCTGATCATCATATTCACTCTGTATATTTGGATATTATGTTCAGAAAATGCATTTTAACACACTTTTTCAAAGTTTGAACAAAGTTTGAGTCGCAGTTTCGTTTGAACTTAATTGAATAAAAACTATCCCGGACACAAAAAAATAATAAATACCTTTTAATTCAGCTTACAAGTAAAACCTCATAATCAATCCACATTTATCTATCAGGTAAAACGTTCTAATCCCATTAATAATATCATGTCCTTTCGGAGTTATCTTATAAATGCTATCAAAATGTGTTTATAGTTTGGTCTCAGCGCTGTTAATAGTGGCATACATCAAGCTTTTATGTTTGTTCTTAAGCATAAAGTCACTTAATGTATTTATTGCTTCAATAAATAGTGTTGTATATAAAAAGATAAAAGATTATTGTCCTGAATTCTGTCCAATTGTGTGATAATCGATGTGATGTCTTGTATGACACTGAACTCCAATTGAAAGAGGCAGATCATGAACAAAAGTCCTTTTATTCTCCAAAACCTTTTTAAATGTTCTGTGATTAGATGTGGATTTTTGCATTTATGCTTTTCAGTAGCGCACATGGGACCAATTCAAAACTGCTTACAGAGATCATATTTAAGTAAATATTGCCCATCCGTCGACCAAATCAATAACCAATCAGCTATTCATGGTGTGTATATTTGCGGTATTTTCTACGATCTGTTTCTATCAGTTCTGCTTTGTGCCGTGTGCTTAACGTTGCTCTCTCATTCACCTTTAATTATAACTTCTCAAATTACCGACAGTACAGTGCATCAGAGTGCAGCGTGTTTCTTCAGTGTTGTACATGAATCCTGGAGATCACAGCAGAATCAAACCTTTTTTTTACTGTCCTTGACACTTTATTTTGACAATATGATTATTTTCCTGCATTGCATTCCGTTGACATTGAAATAAATAAATGCTTTGATTATGAAGTGGCAGTAAAGTGTCCACAAGTGTGATGTAGATATGTTAAGAGGTTTTGTATCTGAAAGTGTGATTAAATAGCGATAGAATAGAATAGAATAGAATAGAATAGTTTATTCCCAGAGGGAAATTCTTGAAGCTCAATAAATAATTGGCATACGATAAGTGTTGCATACAATAGTTACAGATTTGAGAGTTTGTAGTGGACATGAGAAAAACACACTTGAGCACTATTTTTTAAATACTTTTGCTCATATTTGAGTACAATTTGAGTTTGTCACTAAATGTATGCACCAGGAATGCAAACTTTCCCATCAAAAGAGACGTTTTTGTCACTTTTTACCAAATAAAATTCTTCTGGAGCCACAAAACGCGTTTAACCACAGAAGATCACACAGCTTATAAAGTTATTTATGTAGTTTTGCTAAACCTACATTCATGACGTTTCATGACAACAATTTAGAATTGATTTAGCTTCTGTAGCCACTTTTAGCCATTTTTAACCTTTTTAGTGATTCAGCCAGTTTGGTTATTTTAGCCATTTTGACTTCTTTTTTTTTTCTGGTCACATTTTAGCCATTTTAACCTTTTGACCTGTTTTTAATCTTTTCTTGAAAGTTTCAAATATTTTTGATATTTTCTTTCTTGCCAATCCTGCTTTTTTCTTGCCAGTCTTCCCTCTAATATTTTTTTCAGGTTTTATTTTTTTTTTTTGACAATTTTGCTGGTTTTAGTTGTTTTTTAAATAGCAGTTTTAGCCTTTTCAGCCTTTTTTAACTGATTCAGCAGGTTTGGTTGTTGTAGCCATTTGACTTTTGACAATCTTTTTTCCAATGTTGGCCATTTTAACAGTTTGACCTGTTTTCGTTCCAATCTTGACCTTTCAAATATTTTTTGCTCCTTTTTTATTTTTATTTGTTAAGCCAATCTGGCTTCTTTGTTTAGCCAATCCTACTTCAAACATGTTTTTCTGTTGTTGTTTTTTTTTTTTTTTTTTTTTTCTGTTGCAGTTTTACCTTTTTTTGTTTTTTTTGGGGGGGGGGGATTTTCTAAATAGCAATATTTGCTTTTTCAACCATTTTTTCTGGGAGAGGCTTTTTGAAAATAAGCCAGGTATGCAAATATCTATATATAAAAAAAGAAGATAACAATAGAAAGAAAGTTGTGTGATATATAATTTTCAGAAAGCTTCAGAAAGCCAATACAGAGGAAATGAAAAGCCAGAGGTTGCAGACCCCTGGTTGCATGAGGTAGTTTAGTTTATTTGTTTCATTTATTGTAAAAAAAAAAAACAAAAAAAAAACTATTCAATACAACACAGAACAAAAGTTTACAATACAATACAGACAAAAGTTTTTAAATTCCTAAAAGAAAGGGAGCAGAAAGTCTAACTTATATACTCTGCCCCTTTATCTAACAGTACAATATTATCTATTAATGGTTTAAAAATGATCATTCTTCATTTAAAAATCAAAAGCAAACAGCAAATAACAAACAAACTAACTGACTATGAAGTCCGAGAGGCCTAAATAACATTGCTCAGAGCAGTTATATTTATAAAAACAAGTGGAGAGGAAGTAGTAAAAAGTACCTTTAAAATGCACGTGCACGCGCGCCGTGATGGACGGCGGCTGCTGCGGAACAGGTGCGCATACCTGTACTGTTAACAATGTTAAAACAGGGCGTGCGTGTGCGGGTGGGTGGGCGAGGGAGGGGGGGGGGGGGGGTTCCTGACGAGCACGAGCCTCCTCCCCTCTGATAACGGCGTCGCGCGGCGCGCTCCCGGCAGCCCACTCGTGCCGCCGCTCGTACTGTAATCATATGATAGCGAGTCGATACCGCGGCAGAATACCGACACACCGGGCGGACGGCAGCGGAGCACCGGGCGGAGGGCACGCAGGGGAGAGGCTGAACAAGTGCGAGGACTCGGTTTGAAAAGTGTCAGGAGAGGAGCCAGAGGCCCCCCCACCCTCAAAGGGAACTTTTTCAAACTCCGGGAGAGAAGAGGAGAGAGCTCACACACCGAGAGCCGAAGGACAGTCGACCGAACCGGAGAGAGGCGGTCGAGGTCGGTGGTGTCCTCCTGGGGTCCTCGCATCGCGTTTCTGGGCGTTTTTCTTTTCTTTTTTTTTTTTTTTTGTTTGGTTTTTTTTTTTAATCAGAAAAAAACATACTCCCAGGTTTTTTCCCCCTCCTTCTTCAGTTCGGCCTCTTTTAGAATCTCAAGCCATGGTCGGGGAGACAGAGGTGAAGGAGAGACCCAAGTCCAACCCGGACTATCTGATGCAGCTGATGAACGACCGGAAGGTGATGAGCTCGCTGCCAAACTTCAGCGGCATCTTCACGCATCTGGAGCGGCTGCTGGATGAAGGTAACCAGGCTTCCTCCTCCTCCTCTTCCTCCCCCAGGCTGGGACAAACTTCTCACCCCCGTTTCACTCCACTTTAACTTTGATGAGCAGTGTTCATGAAGGTAGAAGTTATTGACTCAAAGTCATTAACTGCAGGAATTCCTCTCTGCCCCCACCACCCCCCTCTGCTGCCCCTGACAGCAATGTTACCCCCCCACCACCACCACCTCCTCTTCCTCCACTAACTCATCATACTTTAGATTCCCACCACCTGTCATTCACAGTAATTCTTGTAAAGTTTTGTTGAGAGCTGTGTCTCTCTCACACACACACTGAGGTGGCTGGTGATGGGAACAAACAGACAGTTGTTAGTCTTTCCCAGTGATCTAATGCTCAGGCTTATGTGAACGCTACAGCCCATCCCTGTGCAGGAACGAGAGCGTGTCACTGTGTGAAACAGTTCGTTTGAGCCCCCCCCACACACACGCACACACTCCTTGGTGCTTCCTCTACAACTCCTCTATTGCACTTTACTTTTCTAAGTTTGAAAACGGCATGATATCAACAGCTCTGCAAATCCTTCAACTTTTTTCTTTTTTTTTTTTTTTTTTTTTCTTTCAAAATGTCCCGTGTCCCCTGTTTGAATGTCATTCCCCAACAGTTGCCACAAGCGCCCGGGGCCTGTCGTTTGGCTCTGCTGTCGCACATCAGGATCAGATGGAGCTTCTGACTTGGCGCTCTGTGACAAGTCTCATGACGCAGCAAGGTTGCGCTCGTAACCAGACAAACTCCACATCTCAGTCCTGACAGCCGAGCACATTCATCCCTACACATGTGATATTGTGACGCCCCTGGTTAGCAGGAGAGGCATCATACCGGGTTGTTTTCAACTCGACCGTATCTCCTTCCTGAGTGGCACTCAGGCAGAAGGCCCCAAAAAAGTTTGTGCAGGGTATTTTCTGCCTGAATGTTTTGTCGTGTCCGGCCTATATTTAATCCCATGACAGGTTGAAGTGTTGAGATAAGGAATGCTACCCCCCCACCCCCACCCTCACCCCCCCACCTCCTTCATCGCTTTGTCTCTCTCCCTTCCACTCTCTTGTTCTTCTTTCACTTCTCCTTTTTCCTCCTCTGGCTACTTTTAACTGGAGTGTGACAAGAGTTGTGCCTGTCTGTGCAGACTTGTTTGTATGCGTGTGTCTTAATAGTCACTTTTGGCCTGCGTCAGGTCAGAATCAACTATTAGAGGATCTTCCTTGTCGCTGCAGCAGCGGCTGTAATTATAGTGCCCCACTGTAGTTATTATGGTCAGACTTATCACTCTCAGAGCCGAGAGACATGCCAGTCAGCTTGCTTAGGTCAGATGATATTTGTGCCTCCAGGCAGTTATTC
Source organism: Lipophrys pholis (assembly GCF_963383615.2). Lineage (NCBI taxonomy): Eukaryota > Metazoa > Chordata > Actinopteri > Blenniiformes > Blenniidae > Lipophrys > Lipophrys pholis. The sequence goes on from NC_137635.1 coordinate 13,309,638, forward strand.
TGCCATGTGTATGTGTGTGGGTTCAGACCGGGGGTCTGTGTGCGCGTGTTGTCTGGTTGCAGTAGCCGGTTATTATGGTGCTAGTGTGTCATTACAAAGGCATCAGAGGCTAGCACTGGTCATTGACACGATCCTAAACAAACACACAGGCAGACAAACATGGTTCCATTTATGTTGCTGCTCCTGTACGAAACCTCGGTGAAGAAACCTGACCTTTGAAAGGATTGATTATTAAAAAAATGTTTTAATTCAAATTGATTACAGATTCTGTTTAATGAATTCTTCAGTTGCAGTAATCCTGAAAACGGTTTGGCTGCTTGTCTAATGGATTAATAGAACGAAATTCCTTTGGTTGCATCTTGTCCAGTGTGAAAATGAGCTGTTTTTCTTTTTCTTTCTTTCTTTCTCAGTTTTCTGTGAGTTTGCAGTGATTATCTGGGGCTTATAGAATGATACACAAACAAAACAAATCATTACAGGCATAAACAAGTCTTGGAAACTATTCGTGTGTGTTTCTGGCAAAACAAATGCTGTTGGAAATGATCTGCAAGTTAATTCATTCTGCAGCCATACTGCTTTCCGTACTGCTCTCTGGTTTTCTGTGGGGGCTGTCAACAGCTGTCCTGCACTGGAGGTTCATAAACACCGGTGGGTAGAGGAGGTCACTCTGACCCCTGAATAACATGTACGTTGCAGAGAGGAGGGAGAAATTCTGTGTGGAGAGAAATAAAGAACAGGGGAGTTGTCGGTAATGGAGGCGGCTTGATTGCAAAGCATTGACTGGTTAGATTCTACATTGTGGTGCAGAATACTTCTGACTGTCTCTCTGCCTGCCTGTCTTTCTGTCTGTCTGTCTGTCCGCTCGCCCGTCTGTCTGAGCTGTCACACTCGCAGCTTCCTTTAATTCTGGTGACAGTGAGTCATCATCTAAAAAAACGGAGGAAATGTGAGAGTGCTTCACCCCCGGGGGCACGTTCCCAGCCGTTTCAGTTTACCTGCAGTTTAACCTCACTGTCTCTGTCTCCGAAAGAAATCGGCCGGGTACGCAAAGACATGTACAACGACACGCTGAACGGCGGCATGTTCAACGGGAGGGACATGGAGGAGCTCCCAGAAGCCATCGGCCCCGTGGCTCAGCTGCAGGAGAAACTCTACGTGCCTGTCAAAGAGTACCCCGACGTGAGTGAACCAGTCGGTGAACTTTGACCTTTTTTCCAGGAGTGTTTGTGTTTGCTTTGTCACTTTAACTCCACTTAGGCACATAAAGTCACTCTGGCTCGTGATCACAAGGAAATTTTGCTTTCCATTTTATCTAAAAGGCCGATTTAATTCCGAGATCAACTTTGCTCACAGCCAATGAAGCGATGCAGACTCAAAATAGATCCATCATGAACTTTGGTCAGTGTTACCAATGAGATATAAACAAATCGTTTGCAGTCACATTCAAAGGCTCGGATGAAGTCGAGGTTTAGATGGCACAGGTTCCATCACTCAGATTTACGATTTATTTTTCTTTTAAAGACAAGTGCAGTACAACGAAGAGACTCTACGAATCCCAACTTTGTGCCAAGTACAGCTAAGCACTTCAATACGTATCGCCTTGATCCAGACTGAAGAGCTCACATGATTTTCTCCACACATCATCTTGCCAATCAGCAAATACAATGACAGGCTGTCCTCACTCACATGACAGGAGGCTAATAAGACACACACACACACACACTCACACGCACACACACACACACACGGGAGTACTCTGGAAAGGGGGTTGAGATCAAGGTTATATATAGAGAGCAGTCCCACTATCTGGATTTGTGTGTCTGTGAGAGTCGGGGGGTCATCCTAGAGGTCGGAATGTGTTGCAACTTCGGCGAACATTAAGGTGGACTCAGATAAACTTTCGTGGCGGCGCTGAGGGGGGGGGGGGGGGGCTGGACAATAGTTAAGATGGAAGCAGAGGGACAGAGGACAAGTGGCACAGAGAATAAACACTCACCCCCACACACACACACAGAGGGGCAGCTGTCTAGTTAATCACTCAGTGTTGGTGACAGATAAGGTTAAGAGAACGACGCTGTCCTGTCATGCCACCAGCAGCAGCCAGCACCCACATAATGAGCTATTTCTGTCTCTCTTAGTAACACAAACACATCACAGATGCACAAACCTCAAAGGCACAGTCACCCGAGCCTCATACAAAATACTCGCGTTGTAAAAACACGGTTCAGGCTCCGGATGTACGACATGTCACTCTCCCGTCTGTCATTTCAAAACGTTTTCTTTTGTGTGTTTTGTAGTTCAACTTCGTCGGGAGGATCCTGGGTCCACGTGGGCTGACCGCCAAACAACTGGAGGCAGAGACCGGGTGCAAAATCATGGTTCGAGGAAAAGGCTCCATGAGAGACAAGAAGAAGGTAAAGAGGCACAATAGCACTGAATTGTGGTCCATTTTTATTTTTTCGTTCCATGCATGACCCCTCTAGTTGCCTCTGAAAGGTTTGAACCCCATTTTCAGTTTCTGTCTGGCGCACCCGCCCACTTTTACCAATGCATGTATGTTCAGAATAGGCAATTTTACAGTTCTGCTCTTATGTTTATTAAAATACAAATTTCATTTTTGGCAACCTCAAAACAAGCAAGGGGACCTGTGGCGACCCTTCAACAGTCTCGTCGACCCGACACAGAAGACACATACGTTTAATGTTCCCTGGCACCATTACACTGTAATACTGTTGTAATATTCATGACATGCAGTAACGCTTGTATTGCTTCTTGCCTGGAGTTGTTAGCTTCGCTGTTAGAATTGAACAAGTAGTCCGATATGGCAAAGTGAGACTTCGTGTCCTCATACTTAGAAGGTGAAGCCTCTTTGGCACAGCAGGGTTGCCAGATTTGGCCTGGTCTTCAAGCATTTTAGATCGGTGGAACCGTTTCCGTCAGCTCTTTGTGGTTACCCAAATGTAAGTGGGACGTGGGCCAGCTTTGGCACCTGACTCTTTCCTTTACATCTGGGCTGTTCCTTTGTGGTATCATTTAAACCACATCTGGTTTGAGTTTGCTCTTTTGGGACGTCCTTTGTGGGGCAGGATCTGCCAAAACAAGGCGGAAACAGCGACAGCGGCTTTGCCCAGAGGTACTAAAACTCCACCTGCTAGTCCTTCATGCACTTTGCTTGTTGTTGAGAATAAAGAACCTAAAGATCAGATAATAGATGGTGAGCCTCTATCTATCTATCTATCTATCTATCTATCTATCTATCTATCTATCTATCTATCTATCTATCTATCTATCTATCTATCTATCTATCTATCTATCTATCCGCCCATCTCTCACGATGAGTTATTGGTGCTTAGGTTTTCTTTCGTGTCCTGGTGTTCGGTCCATCTGTCCTCCCTTCCTCTCCCCTGGTGTCTGTTGTTGGACGGAGTCGACTCAAGCTTTCCAAACGGCAGGTGGAGCAAGTCCAGAACCCCCCCTTCTTCCTTTCTCTCTTTCTCTCTGTTCCTCCCTCATTTTCTCTCTCACTCCCTCTCTCTCCCTCTCCTCCTTTTCTCTCTCTCTCTCTCTCACTCTCTCTCTCTCTCTCTCTCTCTCTCACTCTCTCCCCCCTCTCTCTATCTGTCTTCCTCACTCTGTCTCTTTCTTTCTTTCTCCTTCCCTCTCTCCCTTTTTCCTCTGCCTCTCCCTCTTTCTTTCTCTCTCTCTTTCTAGCCCTCTCTCTCTCTCTCTCTCTCTCCCTCCGCCCTCTCCCTCCAGAACATTCCCTACCCCGCACGCCCCTCGGACAGAGAGGAAGGAAAACAGAGACACAGTGGGAGGCAGCCGGGGGAGAAGAGAGAAAGATGTTGACTTTTAGCGTTCTTCAAAATGATACATCTCACTTGACAAAACAGCCTCAGAGAATCCGATCTGCCAAACACCACACTGACATGGGAGGATTCCACTTCACACTGCGGCTTTTCTCACGGCAGATCGATCTACTCACAGTTTTCAACACCTGGAATAGTGTAACACCATAACTACTCAAAGTGAGAAAACAAGCAGCCACTGAGCACAGGGCAGGCAATATAAAACCACAGTTCATCATTTTAACAGTAGTTTCTTCTGAAATGAAACTCTTTTTTTAGGTGTTTCTTTGTTGGATTTTGTTGCTTCAGGACTGAGCCGGAGCAGCTGCTTCCCCTGGTTTGAAGTCTTACTGCCCTTAAACATCTCGGTTCAGATTTAGCACACAGGACACAAACGCAGGATCCGTCTATTTATCCAGGTGTCTGCAAACGACATGGAGCTTCTATATGTTCAGGCCATGTTTATTATTCTTGTTTATCATTGTTGTGAGCAGTTTTCAAACTAAACCAAAAGTACAAAGAGAAAACACTCACTGAGCAATACAAGATCAACATTAGTAGATGCAAAGCAGTACATAGTAGTATCGTCTATTCAGTTACCTTTTTTTTTTTTTTTTTTTTGTATCTGCGTCACCACAGCAACTCATTAAAACTTACAAAACTTAATCCAATGCACTACCAGGCAGGATTGACCAGATAACTGTTGGAGTTAATCATGTGATCATGTGGGCTAAGACCAACTAAGCTCATATGTTTTCTACTAGCCATTATGGTGATACGGAACGTATGGATGATTATAACTTTGAACCATTAAAGTAGAAAGATTGAATAGATTTAAATGTCATCTTGCATTTGTAGCTGCTTTGGTTTCATAAGATGAAACTGAAACATTTTTTGTGCTAATTAATTGTAATACCCGCTCATATTGTTAAAAGATTTCACGCAAAATTAATATTATGGTATGTTATAGTTAGGTAAACACGAGTAAATGACTCAGTCTTCATAATTGATCACATTGTTTGATTGTTTGATCCAACAAATAAGTCGTTAAAACATCATAATCTATGAGCCGTACGTTTTCTAGATGATAGTAAATCAGTTTTAAAGCACGGGATTCACCTTCACAGGTCGCCAGTCCATCACAGGACACACACCAAGAGTGTCAGTGTCTCACACACACACACACACACATTCATAACAATGTGCAGTTCAGAATCATCAGTTGCCCTCAATGAATTGTTTTTCGACCCTAGTACCAAGAGAAAACCCACAGAGAGAACATGCAAACTGTTTTCGTGGACATGGCTGAATTCAATCACAAAAACAGATTTCAAGACTTGTTTTATAGAAAAACTGCACATTGATAGAATTGAAATACTTTATTAATCCCAGAGTGAAATTCTTTAACCAAGGGGTGTGGCTGCCATGCAAGTCGCTCTGTCCATCCAATGAGAACAGTTTGAAGTTCAGTGTCTTGCTCATTTTGACATGAGGACAGAGGAGATGGGGAATTGAACCAGCAACATTCCGATTTAGAGCCACAGTCGCCACAAAAGTTACATTAACAAATCAAGAACTCCTCCAACTGAAATCCCAGGATTTGTTTTTGACTTGATAACAACTCGACTTGCTCATGAACAAACTCACGAGTAGATTATAAACTATTAAAGTCGTAATTTCAGCAGCAGTTTTGATAACCGGGATAAGATTAAGAGCAGAGCCGCAGGGGAGGAAGAATTAGGGAGCAGAGCTTTCAGTAAAATGCAATCTTGTGTAACCGCCAAGGAACAACATGGCCGCTTCATGAGTTCGACACGCCTCTGAAACCTCTTTGGACGACCTTGGGCCTTGTGTGTTTGTGTCTAGTTGGAGGGCGAATTGAAAACCCGAGCCAAGCCAAAAGAAAAGTGAAAATCGGGCCGGGCCTGTGCGGTGCATTCAAATTGAGCTTTCTTGAAAAACCCTTCCTGCGTTTCCAGGAGGAGATGAACCGAGGGAAGCCCAACTGGGAGCACCTAAGCGAGGACCTCCACGTCTTGATCACAGTGGAGGACACACACAACCGAGCCAAGATCAAGCTCCAGCGAGCCATCAACGAGGTCAAGAAACTTCTCGTCCCCGCTGTGAGTATCTGTCTGAATATCCTGCAGCGGACTCGTGGAGAAGCTGTGTGACTGGATGAGGGTTCACTGTGTTGGTATGCATGGAAGGGGGAAGGGGATTGTCAGCCCAAAAAAGTGTGTGTGAGTGTATTTGTGTCTTTTTGTGTGTGTGTGTGTGTGTGTGTGTGTGTGTGTGTGTGTGTGTGTGTGTGTGTGTGTGTGTGTGTGTGTGTGTGTGTGTGTGTGTGTGTGTGTGTGTGTGTGTGTAAGGGGTTAGGGTAATTAGGGAACACACATAAAGGGGTTTCCATGGTAACCTGGGTTGTTTGAAAGGCTGAGTGAATGAATGGAGAGTCTGTTCACTCGTCCTCCCCACTCCATCACTCCTTTCACTCGTTCACAACTCACTTCATTCCCAACTACTGGCTACAGTATTCCTTCTTCTCATTGGTTTTTTTTTTTCTTCACACAAGAGAACATTTTGATTGCACTCTCCAACATTTCTCACATTCTCCTGCCCACCTACCAGCCACCCACCCTGCAGCCATACATAGATGCACACAACCAACAAATCAGAGAAACATTCAAGCAGGTGCACCTTTGAAGTTAACCCCTTCATTTGACACATATTTTGAAATCACAAGACTCCTTCCTTTTTTTTTTATAACACTGCATTGTTTGCAATAATAGCCACGGAGTGAAAAATCAGGCAATCAACCGGCACTCTCGGTTCAATCTCGCTCTCAGTATTAAAGGATGGAAGCAGCGGCTATTGCTAGCAAGGTGCTGAACACCTGTTAATCTGTTGTGTGTGTGTGTGTGTGTGTGTGTGTGTGTGTGTGTGTGTGTGTGTGTGTGTGTGTGTGTGTGTGTAGGGTAAAGTTAACGATATGTGTTAGTTTAACCCAGCCGACCTTCATCCCTGAATGTAAATCAGTCAAGCTTTTCACCAAGCTGTAACTGGAGCTAAGAAGCCAGCATGTTTGACACCAAATATGTCCTGTGTGATGGCGCGACTGTGTCCAAGGTCTCTGGTTAACCACATCGCAAACACAGGACCCTCGTGCAGCGACATTCCCTGGCATAGCTCTCAGAAATGATTGAAAACAAAGGGAAATATTCTCCACAGCCGTGGAGGTTGGGTAGATTATACATGTTTGAATCTAAAAAGACATTTGTTAGTTTGTGTGCAAACACTTGACGTTTCTTGTCGACTCAATGGAAAGACAAAAAAAAAAAAGCAGATGTGAAACTTAAGAGCCTTCCAGACTTGACTTAAAGGAAACAAAATAGAACTGGATGTGATGGAAAAACAAGCCAACATTAGCAAAACATTTGTGATGCTGTAACTGCCATGTTAGCAGAAATAGAGCTTCTTAACCCCTGGAGTGGACAAATAGAAGCCGCACCTTCAACGATCAGTCCATTCAAGTGTCTTCTGTAAGGATTTATATGAAGGTGGCGTACACCCTGGATAGGTTTCCAGTCCGTTACAGGGCCAACAGAGAGACAGACAGTGACCTTTACACCTACAGGCAATAAAATCAAGTACATTTAAAGGAAAAAACACTCAAAATGTAAAACATGCAAACTCAGCACTGAAAAACCCGGAGATATTCCCACTGTGAGGCCAAAGTGCCTACCTCTTCACCAAACGTCTATTTGATTTTTAAAAAAGTCAGATTAATTTAAACGTATGTTGCTATTTTTTTTAGTATTGTGCAGCGTTTGGAGTCTTAAGTCGTTCTTCTCATCTCGAAGGAGAAAGAAACCTCACAGTTAAATCTCAGAAACAAGAACAAAAAAAGAGAGAAGGAAGCTCATATCACTTCCTGCATGGAGCCAAAAGCCCTGAAATCACATAATTTGTGAAATCGACTGCAGTTTTTTTTACACTCCTTGTGAAATATGCAAATCGAGGCACAGTTGGTTTCTGCAGACTGTATAATCTGTTGACTTTTTGACCAGAGCCTGACAGAGTTTCATTCATCCGCCTGTGAAATGGCTGATGGAGCGTCGCGGCTCAGTGACCTGATTGTGCTGGTCTGCTTGCATGTTGCTGGTGTAGGCCGAGGGCGAGGACAACCTGAAGAAAATGCAGCTGATGGAGCTCGCCATTCTCAACGGGACCTACAGAGACGCCAATGTCAAGACGCGTAAGGATGACCTCATAGTTAGCATGTGGAGGCGTGTTGGTGGGTGACAAAGGGGGGTCGTGGTACAGGAGTCCACTGTACATGTGAACAATGCCTCTGTTCCTCTGGTTAAATAGACTGTTTGTCCTCTCCTCTGCTTCCCTGTCTATTGTGTTTGTGCTTTGTGTCGTCCTCTGTGTGTGGGGCGTGCACACACTCCGCATCACTGTATGTCTGTGTGTTGCGCAGCCACCGCCGCCTTCCCACTCGGGACCCCTCAGGCGCCTCGGATCATCACAGGCCCGACGCCCGTCCTGCCGCCCAACCTGCGCAACCCCGCCCCCGTCACCACGCCCACCCTCATGCCTCTGATTCGTCAGATCCAGAGCTCCGCCCTCGTGCCAGGAGGCAATCCACATCCAGCGCTGGTGCAGCAGGGGCCCGAGTCCGGAATCATCTACACGCCCTACGAGTACCCGTACACGCTCACGCCCTCCATATTGGAATACCCGATTGACTCAACTGGAGTATTAGGTAAATAAATGACAAGTTCATCACTTCAATACCTGGTCAATGGATGTATTATGAGAACTGGATACTGGACTCCAATGAAACGTCCCAGAAAAATCTCCCTCCCTTGAATATATCCATCAATAGGATTTCTATTCAATTTAACACCCAAACATTGTCGTATCAAATCATTACGTCCCTTATTTGCCATTGAGCCATTGTATTCCTGCTCTGGTATTGAGCCTGCTTTGTTTTGCAGCTACGTCTGCATCACTCTTCAGACAGATAGAAAAGCAGATTTACCCTCGGAGGCATCGTCTCACTTCTTTTCGCTCTTGAATATGGACGTTACAGTAGCTGGTTAATTAAAACCTCAAAGTAATCACAGTGTTTTTATAGTTTTTTAAAACGATTTGTTCATGCGCAGCCAGGCAGGTCGCCTACAGTCTATAAAGTCAAACTCATTCACTGTCTGCACACGATAAGCCAACAAGGACCCCGACCCGTTTCTTCATTTCAGTTTTTTACTGAATATTTATCAAACGTTATACAGAATCTGAAAATTTAAATAAGACAAGAACTTAAAAAAGGGATCAAATCCATCGCAATAATGAAACTGTTGAGACACTTTTTATTTTCAGTGAGCAACACTTTTAGAATAGAAAATAATCATTATTCATGCTCGTGCGTTACGCTTCCCAGTCCGACTGGGACATTGGCAGCCCCGTCCAGCTCTTGTAATACATCCACAACCCATACAGAACGCATGCTGAAGCTCATTGCTGGGCTAACAGTCCCTTCTTCCTGTGTTTTTGCAGGTATGGCTTTCCCAACCAAAGGCTAAGCGATAGCAACCCTCCCTAGCACACTCATGGACTGGCTTGCAGAGACCACCCCCACCCCCCCACCCCCCTCCCTCCACCCCTTCCCCTACATATTTGTCCCGCAGAGCAAACACTCAGAGTTTGCTTCTAGTTTAGGATGACAGATTCCTCTACAGTCATTCTGTAGTCAAGTGTCCATTCCTGTTAATTTCCTCTTTGTATTAGCAGAGTAGTGTTGTGGTGTGACAGCTATTTAACCTCTTTTTTTTAATAGATCAGCTTCCGCTTGTAATCGTTAACACATTTTAGTGATCCCGTAGATAATTTAGAGCTGCAACTTGTGATTTAACTGATGTTAAAAGCTTATTTTGAACACAGAGCTATAGAGTGACTTTGCTTACAGCTGATGTTGAATCTACTAGTGAAACTTAGCGAGAGATTAGTGGTTTGGATTCATATTTTCTTTAGAGAAGAGAAGACCACAAAACAACACAAATAATTTTGTATCCTAGAAGCGAAGATTTCCTTTTTTTTTTTTTTTTTTTTTACTTCTTTATTTCACCCTCAGCCTTGAACACTTTGTAAATTCCTGGTTTCACTGATGTTGGTGCCATGGGTGGATTGTCTGATGTCTTTCTGATGAGTAACCTTCTGTGTTCTGTTTTGGCGAATGTCAATGGCTGTTAGCAGGTGCCATGACCACTAAGGTACGACGCCACGACAAGAGAATCCATCCTTACCAAAGGGTAGTGACCACAGACAGAGGTTAGTTAGCTCACCAGCCACTTTATGTGTATCTGTGTGTGTGTGTTAGTGTGTGTGCATGCAGACCAATGGACCAATTTCAGTTTACATGTGTCTAATACGGCATGCCTAAAAAAAAAAAAAAAAAAAGAAGAAAAAAAGAGAGGGAGTAAAAAAACTACCAGGCGAAAAGGTCACACGCAGAAGCGGCTTCCGTGTAAAGATGTGAAACAGTATTTGTTGCAGTGGAAGTGAAATGAGTGAGCAGATTGGGAGGAACCATGTCAGGGGCGGTTATCTTCGCTCGCCTGTTAACTTAAACTGGACGGCTGGCAGGCCGGGACCCTCTCAATTAGAATGGATCGCTCCGTTCATGTGACTCGGTCCTTGTGACTCTGGATTTGGAGTCAAGTCTCAGAAACTTTTTGTTGTTGTTTATCTCCTCAGTACTACTTTTGACCCTACAAACACTTTGGGAAGTTTTATTTATACCCACCTCCATTCCACTAGATGTTTATTATTATCATTATTATTATTATTGTTATTAATAAAAACCTGTGTTACGCCCACTTACTTCATGACACTTAAGGTAACAGTGATTGTCTTTTTGCTAAAGATCATTCGAATTGATTGTGATCTTTAGTTTTTACTACTAAAACACAGCGTGTGATAACTACTGAAGTCTGTGTTACAAGCTCTTTTGTATGAAATACTGTTGTTTGTGGTCTTATAGGTCGCCCACTGGACTTTATCATTGGGGCTGTTTACATCATTTTCATTTATTTCCTAGCCAGAGTGGTGCTGTTACCATGTATTTAGCTGCAAAATAAATTTGTATATAGGGATTTTAAGGATTTAAGTGCTTATATGAAGCTTATTGAACGAGATCGCTTGGAAATACTTGTAGTGTTTTTTTTTTGTTTTGTTTGTTTTTTGTTTTTTAGTTTGTAAATTTTATTTTTGTTTTTATGATATGCTTTTTATAGATGAAGTGTGTCCATGTAAACTTTTATTCAAAGTGTGTAGCTACTACTGTTTTAGTCACCGCGACGGTGGCAATGAAGGCAGTGTTTTTGCTCTGTGTATTTAAGATGAGGTGACCTTCTCGATTCACAGGCCTCGTGACTGTTTTATGCAATAGAAATGGATTAGCTAGCTACATCATATGTGTGCGTGCGTGTTTGTGTTTGTGTGTGTGTGTGTATATGTGTGTGTGTGTGTGTGTGTGAGAGAGAGAGCGGTGGCGCTCCTGTTGTACACGATGGACAAAAAACACTAAAAGGCAATAAAGATGACTATTGAAAAAAAAAAATCTGAAAAGCAAACCAAAGCCTCTAAATTCTTGTAGCTAGTCTGTCTATTGTTAAATTGTTTCTAAATCCCTCTAAAATCACCATCTCTTAACCTCTCATCGCTGTCTCTTATGGTCTTTGCTTATTGTAGTGTTTTTAGGCGCTCCTCTAATACTTCATAGCAAAACGAATCAAACCATAATCAATAATCAGTTAATCATCAGACCTTATGCCTGCTGCTAAACAATAAGCTCGACTTGTAAGCGAGGACCCCCCGAAACACTCCTCTTTGGACATAAAGGTCACTCTCTCACTCACATGAAACCATGCTGTCCTCCTCTCTGCCCATGGTTTCACTGTCTGTCTGTGCTAGACGTAGCCCAGCTAGCATGATTAGTGTCACTATAGCAGCCGTCGCACGGCGGGAGGGAGCGACTCCCGAAACGTAAGCGCCGCTAACACCTCCATCGATAGCCGGCCATTGCTTGTGTCAACACCGGGCGGTCGATGTGAGTGCTGGGGAATGGTCATGCCGGGCTCATGGAGGTGTTGTGCAGCTCTTATGTAAGCCCCCCTCACGCTGTGCGACTGCAGTAGATCTGCCTTGTTGTCATCCCGACGCCACTAGCTGACACTAATCTCTCTTCTATCTTTTTTTCTTTTTATGTCTCCTTTTATGTGCCCTTTTTGTTTTCCTTTCCACGTCTGTCCGTCTCTGTCTGTCTAACTCTAGCTGCCACGGCAACTAACCCATGACCCCTTGACCTTCTGACCTTTCCGCCCACTGATGACCCACCCATCTCTGCCCGCTGGCGCGCTCATTGGCCCACGGCCCCGCCACTCCCCAAGCTCAGCCAACCAGAGACCAGAACATTGGGAACAACCCGGCAGCTTCTGTCTAACCAACCAACCAGACGACAGCCATCATGGGAATAAACCTCAGGACCCCGCCCGACACCGAGTCCTAACCCAAACCTCACCAAACAGTGCCTTTCCTCCAAAACTCCAAAGCCAATTTAAGGGTTGACTCAAAATTACAATCGTTCACTGCTGGCGCCAGTCAAGCACGACCAGGAGGCTTTACTGGAGGCCGGTTGAATCGCCGGTGAAGGGCTCCTAAAGCGATCCCCGGCTGCAACACATGGTCTCTTTGACCTGCCGTGCCCTCAGTCCACGCGATGCAATAATAATGACTCTATTAATAACATGTTAACAAACACGATACCAGCGCAGAGATCCTTTGTGTACACTAAACTGGAAGAGATGCCTTGAGACTTTTGACACGTATAGTTTCCTCAGCTGGCGCCTCCCCTTTCGTTATTATAATTTTCTTAACACTTCAGAGAGAAGAAAATGTTTCTGACCCTCTTTAATTAGGTGTTTGTGGTGAAGTCGCTTGGAAATGGAGGTGGTCTGTGCCTCACACACCGGCCCTACTTCCTGCAGATATCCAACGCCAATGCAAAGTGCACATGCAACAAACAAAACAACAAAAAAGCATTTGAGTTAAATCAATTCACACTTTTTACAGGAAGAGAATGTGTGAAAATACTCCAATGATTCTTTCTTAACAATTACTTTCTACTTGTTAAGAGATAAGTTAACATTTTGTCCATATAGACAAGATAAGAATTCAGATTAGTTGGGGGTTTTTTTTTTGTTTTTTTTTTATTAAAATCATTTATTATTGGTGAAATTTAGATAAACTATGGACTTTTCTTCAAAAATATATTTGAAAAAGCTCAATTTTGTGTAACTTTTGTACCTTAAAATGCATAATTATTCGAATTTAATTATGGGTTTTTCGTGCATATTCCAAATAGAAATACACGTAAAAAGCCTTTTTTCACCACAAAGCGACAGGTGCTCGATGAGGAAAACCAACTAACTGGAACGGAAAAATGCCAAACTATCTCTGAGTGTCTCATGAGAGGCAAAGCCGAGGAAACTTGCACGCGGCGCACACACAGGAGGGAAATCTACAGCGATGCCTTTGCCTTTTTCCACACTACAGTATTACATGAGCGTGAACAACAGTGCCTTTATTTATTGCGAGCGATGGAACAATGTTACACCTAAATCTTTTAACTGCGACCATTTTGCTGATTAATTAGGACCCCAGGCTTCACTGTCATCCTCCAGATTTCATGACTTTACACCCATAACTCGTCTCAGCTCAGATCCCAGGGACAAACAAACGTGGCTCATTTGAATTGGAGGTGCGACGCAGCACAACTCCCAACGTGTAATATGTTTGAATTCCTCTATGAAAACAGTGTTATATGTGATGTTTTTTTTTTTGTTGTTGTTGTTGTTTGGTTTGATTGTGCTGCTGAAGATAAAGTCGTCCACATTTCTTTTATATATTTATCTGCTCTTTCAGAGGATGTCAGTACACGTACGCACACTATACCTACACACACACACACACACACACACACGCAAACAGTCAAACCAAGTGATGCCTTGATATGGAAGAAATCCTACAGTTGTAACATCTGTAACAAGTTCATAATGTATTTTTATATTCTATTTTGTACGTGAAAATAACATTAAATTACCTTTTCAGATGAGAACAACATGCCTTATTATGGAGAATAATTTGAGAAAACGCTATCCTCTGTGTGTCGTTAGTAATCCTATCATGTTCTCGATGTCCTGACGAACTGGAGTCTGATGTTCTCTGTATTAACTTGAGCCTTCGAGATCAGCGTTTGCTTGCCTCCTGTGCCTTTTGTATACTATGAGTGTGAAAATTAACAGTGTAGTACGACATTAATCTACTCTTCAGTGCCAAGTGTAGGTTACTAACTGTTACCACTTCTGTGACTATTAACAACTTTAATGGTATCTGTCTTTGCTTTGGATTTCTTTAAAAAAAAAAAAAAATACATGTGTGTCTAAAACAAAAAAAATTGAATAGTAAAGATATGTGTTGAACGATGATCTTTTAACTTTTAAAGTATTCTGAGCAGAAATAACTCTTTGTACACAATTAAACTCATAGTTGTAAAACTAACAAACTTTGTTGCTTTTTCTCTGTAGCACTTAATTATGCAAATCAGCTTCCTTTCTGCATACTAATCACCAAACACTCCTTAGATACAGAGAGGGGAAGAAAAAAACTCCAAGCAGATACTTCAGACAAAATGCAGGGAAAAGGCCACAACATGTTTTTCCCACTTCTCCTTTTCTGTGCTCTCTCTCCCTCTCTCTCTCTCTCTCTCTCTCTCTCTCTCTCTCTCTCTCTCTCTCTCTTGTTCTCCGTCTTCCTCTTGCTTTTTAAGTGGACATTACACACATCAATGTGTGTAATAGGAGAGAAGAAAACACCCAGCTCACCATGGTTTCTCACAGGCATGCACATGTATAACAGAGAGCGAGGGAGAGGGAGAGGGAGAGGGGAGGGGAGGGAGAGGGAGAGGGGATGGAGGGAGAGAGAGGTCCAGGTTCTGGAGGACGAGGCGGCCGGGGGAATTGAAGGGAAATTGATTGTGCAAGCTCGCCCTCAAACATCTGCAGAGCAAATATTGCACAGGATCACAGTTCATCCCTGGAGTCTGTGAAAAGTGACCGCTGGTAACCTGCCTGTGTCATGGTAGTGACATTTGTTTTAATTGCACTTATTAAAATGTTTACAGCATGAGCAGGATGATTTGGGGGGGGGGGGGGGGGGGGGGGGGTTTGAGGCTTTTGAGCTTTTGACACTTCCAGTTAAAAGGGAAACTTCCCTTTTAACCACACTTTTTAAAGTTTCACACAGAAAAAAAGGAGAAAATCACATGGGGGGTTTCGGGGGAGGTGGGGGTGGTGGGTGTGGGGGGGGGGGGGTTGCTGTGGTGAATGCAGCAGTGGGTGGCTCATTCGTCCTCTCCCTGCCCTTCCTGCTTTCATTGTGAAGTCGGGGGGGCGATATTGAACTTCAAGCTTGGAGTTGAGCCTGCTCTGTGGCCACAACCCCAGCCCCCTGATCACAGAGAGGAGAGAGAGAGAGAGAGAGAGAGAGAGAGAGAGAGAGAGAGAGAGAGAGAGAGAGAGAGAGAGAGAGAGAGAGAGAGAGAGAAAGGACATTATGTGACCACTGCTGACAATCCTCTGGACAGGAAGAAGCAGAGTGGAAGCACTGAGTGGAGATAGCAAGAGAATATAAAAGAGTGTGTGTGCCTGTGTGTGTATGTGTGTGTACAGGGAGGGGGGTGGGGGGGGGGGGGGGGGGCTGCCTGTGTGCTGTGTGGATGGGTGTGTGCTCTCTGGTTTTTTTCCTATTTTCCCCCTCAAAGTTTTGTACTCTTGTTCTTTGAGCTCTGCTATGAAACAGTCTTTAAGCATCTGGTAATATATTCTGCAGTCAGCCTTTGCTTTTGCCAACACTGGGGCCCAGGGCTCCTAGAGCGTACAATCAAAGTGTGTTTGTCTGCGCCCTGCGTGAGTGTATGTGTGTGTGTGTGTGTGTGTGTGTGTGTGTGTGTGTGTGTGTGTGTGTGTGTGTGTGTGTGTGCATAGTGTTGTATCCCAAAAAGTGGAAGCACACTACACTTGTAGGGCCCACCCTACCTTTCACCCTACCTTTCACCCTACCTTTCACCCTACCTTTCACCCTACCTTTCACCCTACCTTTCAGGGCCGTGCAGAGGAGTCCTCCAACAGTTTACATGTATTTAAGAGTCAATATAGAGGTTTCATGGAGGGTGGGGTTACAGTTAGGTTATAGTTAGGGTTAGAAATTTCAGCCGTGATGGATAAGGGGTAAGAAGTTAGGGAATGCATGTGTTACGTCAATGGGAAAGCCCCGCAAAGATAGCAGCGTGTGTGTGTATGCGTGTGTGCATGTGTGCGTGTGTGCGTGTGTGTGTGTGTGCGTGTGTGTGTGTGTGTGTGTGTGTGTGTGTGTGTGTGTGTGTGTGTGTGTGTGTGTGTGTGTGTGTGTGTTTGTGTGTGAGAGAGAGAGAGACAGGTTGATTTACATTGCTATGTATGCACAACATCCTCCACATAATGAACAGCTCCAGATTTCCTCTGCTCGGTAAATATTTGATGACTGAGGGGTGGAATGATTTTAGCTGAATAACAGTGGAGTCCTATAAGCTGCAGGGAAACGACTCAAGTTGTATTTCAAACCCCTCTCCATTTCTTTTCCTCTCTCCCTCTCTCTCTCTCTCTCTCTCTCTCTCTCCCTCTCTCTCGCTTGTCCTCTTCCCATGTAAATAAGGCCAACTCCCCCTAACTCAACACACCCCTCTGAGGCAGTTTAAAGACCCAACACTGTCTCCTTGTCTCCTTGACAACCAGCATACACTGGGGTCCTGTCGTGGCCTCTCTGTCTTTTGTGTTTGGGAGCTCAGAAAGACAGAAAGAGAGAGAGAGAGTGAGAGAGAGAGGAAGGAGAGGATGAAAACAAGAGTCATTGAAAAGAGGCAACAAAGATGACATCACGGCTATTTTATCCCGCAACCGAAAATTTGGTGTGTAGCCCGAAGATGATGAGGATGATGATGGTGATGAGGATGATGATGATTAGCCAGAGGCACAAAATGGGTGGCAGCTCTGTCTGAGATAGTGAGAGGATGGAGAGAGAGAGCGAGAGAGAGAGAGAGAGAGAGAGAGAGAGAGAGAGAGAGAGAGAGAGAGAGAGAGAGAGAGAGAGAGAGGGAGAGAGAGAGGCCCAGGGCTGAATGGGGCATTGTGGGAAAGACAGTGGGCACACTGGGCAGTAACACAGAGAACACTAACTCACAGATCATGCCAGAGAGGCTGAAAACACCCACACTGGGCGACAATGGCAAACTTCATCGCTCCACTTGGCCCCTTCTGAATACACACATACAATGGCAGAATCCAAATAAGATGCTCTGTTATTCGTGAAATTCAACACACTACATTCCTTCAGTGGCTCTGTCCCTTTGACCGGCAGCAGATGGCCGGGCCGAGCCGCAGTACATGTGCTCGTACGTGTGCATGTGTGCGAGGTCCCATCCTGCTCTTGCATCATGGGTAAGTACCTAAAAGGTCCAGGAAGGTGAGAAATTTGCGTTTTTGAGGCCTCGGGTGCATCATATGGAAGTTATTACCTCTCCAGGTCAAAGAACTGCACACAGCACCATACAAACATATATCTCCCGTGACTGTGAACAAATTCGGCTGAATGAGTTAATTAAATCAGAGCTAATTAGCATGAGGACTGAGGAATAAGAGGGTTGACCCTCTCATTGATGGGCTGATCTCTACTGTCAGCTCTCTGCTGCCACCTGGTGGAGCATGGGAGGAACTCTGCCTCTGAGTTCAGAGGGATTCACAGGAAGCTGCAACAGGTGGGCAGCAAACATCAGGGAAGCTCAATCATTCCTAGATGTAAAATACGTGTCTGTATTTGCTCATTTCTTTTGTCAGAGTCATTTTGTGGGTTTCTGGTTTCTGGCATTGTTGTTAATTTATCAACTGTTTATGTCTTTGTGTGCATTTTACATTTTTTTGTGAACACTTTGCATTTCTTGTGTGGTTAGTGTTAATGTATTTCTATTTTGCTTCTTTATGTAGACATCGTCTGTCTATCTGGTCATTATCAATGCTGAAAGCATTAGTGATCCAAAGCTTTATTATTATTATTAATATTATTATAACTTTTTACATTTCTATTTCTCCTGCAATCTTTAACCGATTTGAACCATTAAAATATCAAAACTTGCAGCTTGTTCATGAGATGGGACAATGTTTACTGACAGTAGATAAGAATCAAAAGTTTCCGGGGAAAACCCTTGATAATTTATAGAAAGTACTTGGGGTAATTTTTGACCCCGCTTATGGAAAAGAGGGGTAGCAATACAAAAACTGCAATTTATTAAAATGTATGAGACATTTGGAAAAAACGCAAATGGCCTCATGTCACAAACGTTTTGAAGAATAACAACCCTTCGGGTAATTTTTGACCCCTTTTATGCATCTAAGGGTTAACTTTGTTGACGTCACATCGTCGCGTCAATGTTTGTCGCTTTACGGCAGAGCGTGTTGCTGGAGGTCAGAGCCGTGTTGTGTAAACTACACCGAGAAAACGGTTTACACCTTTAAAACACACGTTTAAAAACATCACGCACTTCTTCGGGACTCCGTCTACAAGTTACGGCGGATGTGGCAGCTCGTCGTCGAGTCGTTCGCGTCCAGTTTTCAGCTTTGCTTCACGGCGAGCGGCGCCTGCTAACGTTAGCCGCCTCGGCTAGGCTAGGCTCGGCTAACAGCCCCCCTCAAGACTCCTGAACGACCCCCAAGGATCTCCTCCAGCCATGGACAACACCCCACAGGGACCCGGGGCAACGAAAGGAGGACTCGGGAGTATCTTCGGGGGCGGTGCACCTGAATACTCCAACACGGAGCTCGCCGGGGTCCCACGTACGTTTAATGTCGCCTGTGGTTAGCATGAGTAGCTTTAA
Source organism: Lipophrys pholis (assembly GCF_963383615.2). Lineage (NCBI taxonomy): Eukaryota > Metazoa > Chordata > Actinopteri > Blenniiformes > Blenniidae > Lipophrys > Lipophrys pholis. The sequence goes on from NC_137635.1 coordinate 13,328,514, forward strand.
CCTTTGAATGTCGAAAATACCAAATTTACTTCTCTGTTATGTGTTTTATTTCATTCTTAGTGACTGGAATGAGCCCCCTGTCCCCCTACCTCAACGTGGACCCTCGTTACCTGGTTCAGGTAACTCGTGGAGATGGTCTTTGTGAATGAAAACGTGTGTTTTTTCACGCTTCTTACAGTAACGCTCACTTTGTTGTGTTTTAGGACACAGATGAGTTCATTCTACCTACTGGTGCCAATAAGACAAGGGGGAGGTTTGAGCTGGCCTTCTTTACTATTGGGGGCTCATGTATGACAGGTAAAGGAAAAAAATAAACACTCAACACACCCCACAATCTCCTCAAACTCCTTTTTAGTTAGGCTTCAAGATGTTGATGTGTGTTACCTCCAAATTGTGAGCATTATAATGAGGTTATACATGTTTTTTTGCTCAGGACATATTCAAACATTTCGACCTAGATCAAGTACTACAACACAACGATTTGGTTCCCTGAAAATATGCAAACGGCAAAGAAAAGCAATTTAACACATAATGATTCAAGAAAAGATCTTTCAACTGTTTTTATAGAACTTTGTGGATTCACATCTTTATACATTTCTGACGGACCACAGCTGCTGCTGCTTTATTTGTTACTGTCATAAAAGTCAGAGTCATTGTTTGGATTCAATCTTCAGAAATGTAAATTCACTAGATTGTGAGCAGCATTTTAGGTAAGAAACATGCTACATAAAGTTATTACACAGTTGGAGGCAGCTGCTGTAACAAACAAAAAAATAACGGTTTTATGATTATATTTGTGTTTTCATAATGATTTTCCATGCTTTGCATTTAAAATCTGTTCACAATGGCCTCACACCTTCTTCAGTTAGATATAATCCATCACCAGTCATGCCGACTCAACTGTTCCTGTTGTCACTGCAGGAGCGGGTCTCGGAGCTGTGAACGGCCTTCGGATGGGTCTGAAAGAGACCAGAGACATGCCATGGTCCAAACCACGTAATGTACAGTAAGTAGAGACTGAGATTGCAGATTAACAGGTAGAATAATTCCTTCTCGTGTATCGCCTTTTAAATCTTTATGTCCCTGTTTTACAGAATAATCAACATGGTGACCAGACAAGGAGCTTCATGGGCCAACTCTTTGGGTTCTGTTGGTAAGATCATTACAAACCTTGAAAATGGTTTAGATTCTTAATCGAATTAGGATGTTAACTTGTTCTGTGGTGGAAAGATACATACTCCATTTGAGATAGGATTGCTTGTTTTAATAGATATTATTTCAGCAACTATTTTGTGATTTTTGAGATTTACCTTATCTAAAAGACATTGCTCTTATGTGAAATTCTAACATGTGGCCACAATTTCATCAGCCTTGCTATATAGTGCTTTTGGTGTGGCGATAGAAAAGGCCAGAGGAGCTGAAGACGACATCAACACAGTGGCTGCTGGGACGTTAACGGGGGTGCTCTTCAAATCCAGCAGTAAGTGCTCCGATATGTATTAGACTTTAAATGAAGCAGAAGGACGGTATGTCGTTGTTCCAGGTGAAATAATTGTGATTTACAACCCCTGTAAAAGCCTGAATGTACAAGGCTATTTCAAACGGTTTGTTTTAATAAATGGTATCGACATGATCTGGAAGGAAAATGCAAAAACTATGCATTTTCACTTGAAACCTTGTAAACGGGGCCTTTATGTTTTTGAGCATGTTGTGACGAATGTGCAGCTACACTGTGACTTCAGAAATGAGTGAAATGTAGAACACTGTTTATCCCTTCACCAGGTCCTTATTGTTGATGTGTTGGAAGCAGGGAAATGTTTTAAGGATTCCAGTTGGTTTGACAGAAATGGTTTAAATGACCATTTTTATTTAAAAGATTATAATCTTTCAAACAGTTTAGTATACACTGCTCAGTGCGTTTGGAATGTCATATTAGGCAGGTGGTCCTAATGTTATGGATTATTGAAGTGCAGATATTTCCACAGAAAATCACTCAGATGAGATTTTGTTAGTTGTTTTATCTCGAGGTGCATCGAGCATGAAAGTCTGTATCTAAATCCTGATTGTTTCCTGTGTGATGGTCTTTAATCTGCTCCGTTTGTTTTCTCAGGTGGATTAAGGGGCGCAGCTCGAGGAGGTCTGGCTGGTCTCGCTCTGTCTGCTGCCTACGCTCTGTACAACAACTGGGAGCATCTGACCGGCGGCTCCTCGCCCTCCCGGCTGTACTGAGTTCCTCCTCGCAGCTGCTTGGACTTCAGGGCCAAAGACGCGGAGGACACGGCCTTTGATCACAGCGCTGAGAGGGACTCTGGTCAAATGCAATGTGCTTTTCAGGGAAGTCCGAGCAGCTCGGCTGGAAGGCTGCTTTCCAGGTGCATTCTGGGAAAAAAGAGACTAAATTCCCATTGAAATCCAGACGTAGATCGTCCTCACGCCTCTCACTTTGTCTTCTGAGGTGTTCGTGTTGCTGACTTGGTCAGTAATAAGGAGGCGCCGTGGCGTTTATAATATAATAGTTTTTCGGGGACTTATCGGTCTCCTTTGATGCAATATTCGAAATCCATGATTGACATTTGAAGAGCAGAACCATGATTCATTTTGAACTGAGAATCTTCTGCGGTAGTGGAGCAACTTCGGCGAACAAGAAGCCTTATAGTCGGTTCTACGTGTGTGTCTTTTGAAATTTGTCTCGCAACAGAAACAAGTCACTGTAAATCTGCTGGAAGCTGGTAATGTGTCTCTGTCGAAAACTATGATAAATTAAACTGAATAAACACATGAAAGATGCTTTCAGCCACTTTTATTGTGCAGAGGAGTGAGTGTAAACAGATGTGTGTAGTTTGTGCTCATGCACAGCGAGTATTGTGAGAGATGTACGACAGGAAAATGATTCTGGCACGTTTAGAACGAAGAACTAATAATCTGTGGACGTTCAACACGTCGTCGTTGGGAGCGTTCAGTGCAGGAAGAAGTCCCTGATGCGCGTGGCCTCGATCCAGGGGATGTAGGCGGCGGTGCGGGTGAACACGCTGGGCTTGTTCTCCACCGTGCAGCCGATGGGGCCGAAGCTCACCACGCCGTGCACCTCCCAGCGGTCCTGGCCCAGCTGGCACAGCAGGGGGCCGCCAGAATCTCCCTGGAAGGGAGGTGGATGTTAAAAGAGAGGTGGAGGGGGCTACCACACACGAATGGAGCTCGTCCTACCTGGCACGCTGCCGGCGGACCCTCCGTGTCCCTGAACCCGGCGCAGATCATGGAGTCTCGGACCCGATCGCCCCAGAACTTCTTCTGCTTGCAGGTCTTGAAGTCGATGATGGGCAGGCGGGCTTGATTCAAGGCCTCTGCCAGGGACACGTTCTCCTTCCCACCTGAAGCAGAGTTTTTAATCGTGACCTCAAAGGCAATGGAATCTGCTTTTCACTCTTCCCTCTCGGTGTGCATATTTACTGCGTGTTGCTGTGTCTCTTCTACAACTTTACAATTTTATCTCGCTGCACGTCACAATGCATCGACTTGCTTTGTGTGGAGGTTGCACATTCCCTCTGTGTGTGTGAGCGCCCTCTCTAAGTGCTCTTGTTTCCAAAAACATGCGTTTAAGATCATCAGGTTACTCTGAATGGCCTGTGGATGTGAATCTGTGTTTCCCCTCCACTCACCCCGGGTGTCGCCCCAGCCTGTCACCCAGCAGTAGTGTCCCGGTTTGAGGCTGGTCTGCTTGCGCGGCAGGCAGGCGTAGCGGATGAAGTTGGAGGGGATGATGTCGGTTCCGGCCTTCACCAGGGCGATGTCGTAGTCCAGCTCACTGTGGGTGGGATAACGGAAGTTCTCGTGCCGGTAGATCCTCTTGACGGGGAAGATCCTCTCCGGCGTCTCCGAGCGCTTCAGCTGGTGCTTCCCCAGGACGATCCTCCAACTCCCAGCATCCTCCGCTTTGCCCCTGAGGGAGGGCAACATCGCCGTTCCGCTTACAAAGCACTTTTTAAATATATGCCCCACGCAAACTCCTAATTCCATGCTGCACAGATTGATCCACACCTCAAACTGTTAGTCAGTCAGAGGGTTGGATAGTAAATGGACGCATGTTTTTCTTACTTCTGGAAGCAGTGAGCTGCAGTGAGGATCCAGTTCTTGTGGATGAGAGTTCCTCCACAGACATGAATGTAATGTTTGCTCCCTCTGGGCCGGACCTGGTGAAGATGAGCAGACACACTCCTCAGTCCTGGTATGTGAGAAGATTTTTAAATCTTGTTCACATCTTTCCGACAGGGCCTTAATCAGAAATACACTATGCACGTACAAAGTGAGGAATCTCTTCTTACAGCTCAGCTTCTGTTTATAAAGTGATGATTGCCACAGAAACAACAACCCTAATGCATAAACGACCAGCGTTATTTATAGTCTTTATCTTTCATGAAGTTCAACCTGGTTGATGTTATGATTTTGCCCAAAAAACACTTTTGCTCAACCTGCTTTGTTTTATCCATCACATCTGCCCATTCACTGCCCAACTCACCCAAATTCTTTAATACTCATATTTGTATGTAAAGGACTCAACACAAGCTGCATGTTCACACGTGGCTGAACAGCGACTGTCGTTACATTAGCGGCTTTATTTATACATCACATTTCACCGAGCAGGATACAAGCGACGAAGACGAGTTCAATGTTGAGAAGCTCAACAGCAAATGTTTAGTAACAATACAGAAGGAAAGAGAGGAAAGGAAAACAGACCGTCTGCCTCCTCCAGCTGGAGTGAGAATTTCATTTTTAAAAGTATTTGTTGATGGTTTGGGGAATATTTTCAGCGGTTTTAAGATCTGCAACTGAAGAATGTAGTGCAACAAATGATTGAAGTGAAAATTAATGGATAATTTATTAAACGTTAGAGCAGATCTACTAAACCCTGGTCATTTCCTCTACATTAGCAGTGTTGGAAATAATGTCACTGTAACATTGCCTTTGTCGTTTGTTGACTCTGAAATGATTAACATGGACTTTTGCAGAGATAACCACTAATTGCTTCAGCTGCATACTCCGTCACCTGTCCTGTTCCTGCCATCGTGACCGCAACAGGAATGGAATTAACATTAACATCCAGCTGGTCATCATCTGTCATGAACATAAACATTCGACTTCTATCAGCTGCCTGTGTGTTGGTAGCTGATCTTCGCCATTTGTAAAGTGGACTGTTAACATCTAAATGACAGAGCGTCTTCCCTCTGGCTGATTGAAATTACACTGACTCTAAAGAGTCATTTGTTGGACAAACCCACTCGATACGAACAACAATAACACAGCTACAGGCTCAATTGAGAGAAACGGTTTTAGCTCTCGTAATCAATAAAACAACTCTGCCCACGTCTAAAGAAGGAACCGGTTCCGGTAATAAAGTAGTTATTTTCATGAACCTGCACCATGTGGGCGATCAGACGAAGCAGGAAGAGGAACGTGTCCGAATATCAGTTGATTCCCTGATTGACAACACATCCAACACGCCAGTGTTCTTACCTGCAGAGACACCTGCCAAGGCCAGGAGTGAGGTCTGGCCTCATTCCCAGACACAATCCTCTCGGCCATGTTGGGCTTGAAGTGGGCCATGCCGCAGTCTTTAGGCCAGTCTAGGAAGAGAGAGGGAGACAAACGTGACATCAACACATTCTGCCTTTTTTCTCTTTAAAAAAAAAAAAAAAAAAGTGTTTGTGTCTGACCCAAGTGGAGGACTTTGTGCTGTGGCTGTTGTGCCGGGGTGAGCGTGTACGCGGCTGCAGGCAGGGATGCCTTGCTCAGCAGCAGCGGCAGAAGTAGGAGCAGCGGTGGTCCTGGTACAGCCATCGTCTTCCACAGAATCACCCGCCGGCGTGCGTCCCACGCTATTTATACCAGGCAGCGAGCATATGCAGATGTACGTACACAGGAGGCCATACTCTACACACACACACACACACACACACACACACACACACACACACACACACACACACACACACACACACACACACACACACACACACACCCACACACACACTTCCAGGGACAATGAGCTGGGTCACAACAAAAGCAGAGCGCTGGATAGTTCTCCTGTAGCTTTGAGTTTCGACTGCAGCTGAGAAAAAGGGGATTTTGGGGAGTCCCATCAGCACTTTCACACACACACACACACACGCACACACACACACACACACACACACTACGCCAACATGGAGGTGGGACAAAAGCAGCCAAGTACTGTACGCAAACAAACATCACGTCATGTCACATGACTTGTGGAAAGTGACATAGTGACCTGAAAATGACCCCGACGGCTTCGAATAAAACTCTTTTACTCATCCACAGTAAACATGACTCAGTGGAGTACCTCTGCAGTTCAATGATATCAGTCTAAACCGTTGGTAAAAATGGCATGGCATCGTAGGACAAACAGAAAGATACATTTACATCTATACCAATCACATGTTGTTAGATTGTGGGAGGAAACCAGAGAAATACAAACTCCAGAAAGACTCAAAATGGGAATCTTCATGTCGTGAGACGAGAGAGCTCACCACTACACCACCACATCACAGTGCAGGCATGGCTGGAGAGGTTCACGTGGACTTTGAATGAGTTTGCATGAACATTCATGGTATTTAATTCCTGTTGTTATATTCTTTTGCCACAACATCGCCATTAGTCGACACATACTGTGGTCTGTTAATCTGTCTTTGTATTTAGTCATAAGCTATAGTGATCTGTTTGTTTTGTGTGTGAGCGTAAATGCATCTCCAAAAAAAGTGAGAACATTTGGTGAAACAGACACATGCGACATCACAGTGGCACTGACCACCAACGTTTACCAAAAAATAAAGAACTGGATGCATAGACAGACAAATATTCACTCTGAAAACATGTCATTCCTCCAGCCTTCACACAGGAATCAATGTGAATCTTGATGTTTAGATGCTGAGAAAAGCATCACCAGCTTCTGTCATGCCGTGAACGGATGTAACAGAAGCCCAATTGAAAGTCTCTGCCTCCCTATTTTCCATTTGATCATCCACAAAAACGGCCAAAATATCAACAGAAAAAAAAAAACATAAACATAAAGCAACCCTCCTGCCCTCTCACACAAAGACATACATGTGTCAAAATATGACAACAATACCTGCAGTGGAAGCCACTAGTGAGCAGAGCTTTTTGACCGAGGTGAATGAGAGAGAATGTGCCCGCTCATCTGAATGGACAAACCTCACTGAACCACCACCACCGTGGTTCACCAAGTTTATCACCCACAGCTGGACTTGGTGTGTGTGTGTGTGTGTTTGTTATGGATGAGAAAAGTGAGTGAGTGTGAACAGAGACTGTGGTAAAGAGTCATAGGTTGCTGTTTTTTCTTAAAATATCAATATGCGATACAAGACGTAGCCTCCTGGATTTCTTTTAATGACAATAATTGAATAAATGTGTTTACTTTTTCTAATCAGCTAATTTTTTCTGTTTGTTCACACAATGTCAGCCGTCAAATCGACACAGCATGAGTGGTTTTTTTTCCTCTGATTCGAAGCGTCTGGGTGTTTTTTACCAGCTCTGGATGGTCTGTGAATAAAAGTGTAAATGAAAACAGCATGCAACGACTTCCAAACCTTTCTTTTATTCACAAAAGAACATAAAATGTTCACAGCAACATATTTTACTAACTTAATTTCAAGAAAATAATGATGGCTCATTTTGAATTATTGATTTATTAAGTTCTCTCGTTTCGTCCCCAAAGCAGAAACTGTACATTAACGGGAAATACATTTTTAATGAGCATGTGTATGAATAAGTGTATTAAATGATCTCCTGTGTCGGTTTTTTAACTATTGTTAACAGTTGAATTTTTTTTTTTATCTGACATTGCATAATTTGCCACATTCGTACAACAGAAAATCTTCTTGATGTCTGTCTTCTTTATTGTAACTCATGATAAACAGAGAACTTTCAGTCCTGTGTCTTATTGGAGCCTCCGCACCACCCAGGCCTCCTCAGTGATCTGATCATGCTCCTCTTCCGGATGTGTCCACTCCCGTGTGACTGCGACTTGGATACAAGAACTCCTCCTCCTTCTCCTCCTCCTTCTCCTCCTCCTCCTCCTCCTCCTCCTCCTCCTCCTCCTCCTCCTCCTCCGTACACATCCTCTTCTTCGTCTTTCACGATGCCCGCCTCCGCTCTGCTTCTTCTCCGAGGAGCCTCGGCTGCTTCCTCCCCTTTGCCCCGTCCTTCCTGCTCCGCCTCCGTCTTGCCGTCAACTTCGGTTTTGTCACTCGTGACAGGCGGAGTCGGCGCGGCCGCGACAGTGTCTGATGTGTTGGGAGGATCCGGGGCTCTTTTCTTCTTCGACGATCGTCTCGGCACTTTGGGACTGTTGTGAAGTTCCAGGTGTTTCCGTATCGCCGTGCTCAGCAGCTCGGGGTCCACCGAGGCTCCGTGAACGTCCCACGTCATCCCGTCCTCGTCCCACTGCACCTGCTTCATGCTGCTCCTCCTCACCAGGGGGTCCTTCTCCTCCACCTGCATCTTCAGGCACGACCTCCTCCTTTCCAGGTCGTGTGAGGAATCCGACACGACGTCCCATGCCGGGTCGTCTCCTCGCTTGGTCCCCCCCTCCTCCTCCTCGCCGCTGCTCACTGGGAACATGCTGGACGACGGCGACACCAGGTTGGAGTTGGATCCCACAGAGGACTTCAGGTTCAGTCTGGATCCAGGTGGGGACCCGAGGATGGAGTGCGAGTCCATGTTGGAGTTGGACATGTTCCTCCTCAGGTCCCACCAGGAGCCCAGAGGAGACGCTGTTTGCACCGCCGTGTTGACCATCTCCTTCTGTAGAGTCAGCGTGGCCTCCTCCCTCAGCGCGTCTCCCCTCAGCAAACCGTCTCTGGTGCTCTGGTTGCATTTGCAGCAGTGACCGAGCCCCGAGTCGCTCAGAGAGGAAACGAGAGGCGACCTCTTTCCTCTGCCGGTCGGACGGCTCAGCTCCGACGGCCTCGGCAGCTCCAGATGGCTGGCTGACGGTTCTCTTCCCGCTTCCTGTTCTTCTCCTGCTGGAGAATTAGGCAACATGTACGTGAACAACTTCGCAGAGCTTCTCGCTCCTTCATCATCCAGCGACTGTGTGACTCGAGGGCTGGACAGCTTTTCTATCACGTCATCGACAAGGCATTTAGGATCCATTGACAGTTCTGCTTCGGTGAGGGGATCAGAGGACGGGATCGGGGACGGGAACTGAAAGGTGAGCGTGTTGTTCTCCTTGAAGCCTTCATCCTCTGTGCTGTTGAGCTGGAGAAGGTCAGGAGAGTTGGACCGAAGCTCGGGCGTCTGCTGTGGCGACCTCGAGGGCGAGTTCGGAGCCGTCGACTCCGGTATGTCTTCTTGCTGATTTATGGCAGAATTTGGAGTTGAAGGAGGTGAAGGACTTAAAAGATCTTCTTGAGGTAAAGAAATTGCGTCTAGAGGGGAGATAAGTGGGGAGGGTGTCGCAGGTTGAGAAGCGAGTTTGGACATTGGAGAGTCCGGCGTTGAGGTGGAAGATATTTCCTGAGTGAGGCTGGGGGGACGCGAGGACCCTCCTCTCCAGACGACAGTCTCTGGGGTGCTGCTGCGGCTCTGCGTGCCGACACTGCACGCGCTCCAGCGCTGCATGCTGGGCATCCAGCGCTCGCTGAGCGCGGGCGGACTCTGGACGTCCACGTTCTGAGCTGTCAGCAATAACTGGTGGCTGTTGCTCTGGTGGCACAGGTTGGGGGGCAGCTGCTTGAGTGGCGTTGCGTTCTGCTCGGACTGTGTGTTGGTGCTCGAGCTGCGTCTCAGGTCCAGCCTGGTCCACGCCGGGTCCCGCTTGTGCGGCGGGCCTCCCGCCTTCACGTCCATGGAACTCTTAGACATGGAGAAAATTGGCGTCTGCTCGCCTTCATCATTCTTCACGAGTCCGGCTTCGCTGGAGCAGGAGCCCGACTCGTTCAGGGAACAGCAGACCGACGGGTACGCCTCCGACACTGGGCGAACAGACTTTTCCATGGCGATGGCTCTGATCTGGAACGAAACAACAAAAATCCAGAGATTATTTTTTCCTGCTATTTTGGAGCAACAGAGCCATTTCCCAAACACAGTTGAGTCTTAAGTCTTGTGAAATCCTTGCGCATCTGCTCAGTTGAGGCGTTTTTGAACCAAGTTTTCAGTTTGACCAATGACAAAGTACAACTGTTTCCAACCTGGGCTCATATTTCAAGTGAAGACTCGTTTTCACGTCTTTGTTTCAGAAAGGTTTCGTGTGACACGGCAACGTTTTGAAAACGAGGTCTGTTTACACAGAAACGCTGCAAACAATGTAGTTCTCATGTTGGTCCACTGGAGGGTGCTGCTGTTCATGTTTGTAATGAAACCACACACACATGCGTGCAGAGAACAATACGCTATAAACATTAACAATGGGAGGACACAGACATTCATATGGACAGACAACCACATTAGATTCTTATTATAGTGAGTGTCAACTATAAAACTACCAAGTCCCAGGAGAACAGGGACCGGCAGTCACGACACTCTGGGGAAAACATTGTTAATGTCCATGTACTCACTCATGTGCAGAAGAACTATTTACTATGGTCATGGCGTGCATATGCAGCAGCAGCTATTCCTCCATCTGCATGGAGACGGAGCCTGAGCATTTTCAAAAAGTTGTGTTTTCAGTGGCTCTGAGCACCGAATGTCAAGTGAAAGGAAAGCCGAAATGCAACAAAAGTTTAGAATATTCACCTGAAGTCGGCCTGAATCAGGCTTCACTGCAAAGCTTTTCTAAACAAGGGGTGACGTCAAGGGGCTGCAGCCAGATTTAAGAGCACTGACATTAGTTTCTGTTTTGCAGTCTTCACAGACTTCTCAAGCAAATGGCGGCTAATTACTCCTCTGTGGTCATCTGACGGTGGTTAACTTTCTTTGTCTCCCCCACTGCAAAGCTCCACAAAGCCGGGGGAAGCTCCAGATTCAGATGATAATGCTCTTTGGGATCATCATCCTTTTCCGCGTCCTCCTTCGATACATGGCCTTGGAGCACGTGTTATTCGGAGCCACAATTTTGAAGACACGTTTCCACATTTTGAAAGAGAAAAAAAACACGCCTGCAGAGAGTTAGATGAAGAGGTTGCCCACGCCGGTTGGCACACACACAAACATACACAAGCACCACATGTGCGGGCACTACCAGATTAGCCAAATGGGATTACGCAATCCTGATAATTTGATTGCTGAGAGGCAATGCAGATTGATTGAGACCGATTTAAAGGGAGCATTTGGCCATGAATTGACAGAAGACAAAGACTCAATGTAAGAAAAGACGTCAATGGTGGATTGTTCTTTACTTTATCTTCAGAGAGCTGAAGCACACTTTTCCTAATTTTATTCTTCTCTGTATGAGACTAGATTAAACAATCCCCTGTCCGTTTGATTGCTTAGGAATAAGCAAAACTATCTATCTCACATTCATCCTGAAATATTCTGGTCGTGATTTGATCAGACAACGATACTGCTAATTTGACTGAACGTAGAGTTTTAATAAACAATTGTAAATTGGCATAAAACTACAGATCAATGTCAAACAAAAGGAGAAAATCTTCCTCTTACCTTGCGTCCCGTTTTGCCCTCTCACAGAGCAGGTGACCCTAAAAGCTTCCTCTCCTTCTCCCTGTCATCTCTTCCTCTCTCACCTCACAGCCCGGCCTCCTCACACTCTGTTACTCACTCTTCATCCTCTCCTCTGCCTCACTAAGCACCAGTGGGAAAGTTTTGGGTTTTTTTGTGTTCTGTGATGATGAGTTTGAATGCGTGTGTCGGAGAGTTTAAGGCACAGAGTCCTGGTCCATTAGCTCTGAGGATTAACAGTCATCTCATTAGCCGCCATCCAATCTGTGGACGGTCTGAGCACGTGGGTGTGTGGGTGTGTGTGTGTGTGGGGGGGGGGGGGGGGGGGGGGGGGGGGTATGAGCAGTGGGTGGCCGAGTAGCTTATATGAGCATTTTGATTCTGACCAGGTCAGCTGTCAGGCCAGTCCTTTTACCTGTGTGAGCTGTGTGTCGTTATACTTATGACTGCTTAGGATTATAATCAACATGTGTTTGTTTGGGGGATCTGTGTAAAAATAAAGCGGCATTAAGTTGTCGCCTTTTTGGGGCTTGGGGCCATGTTGTTCACTTTAGCATTTCATAGTTGTACATTAATGACAGTCATATAAACTCATTATTCAACCGTTATGTTGAATTTTAAAGCCAGTGTGACCGACTTGGAGATTATTGAGACCTGTCTGCCTTCAACTTTTACAATCTTTACTTCTTTTTCTGTCTTTCCATTCAGACAACTGTGAATATATTTGTTTTCCTATTTGGGCCCCCTGTTGACTAAATTCCTGTCTATGACCCAGCCACTCTGAGGAATGCGAATGCGTCCTGTTGGCTCTTGGTTCACACAGATTACAGTCTCATGCCCAGAAATTGGCTTGTTTGGTTCAAATGATCCTTCAACTATCAGTTGCAAAGTGATCAAAATCAACTTCATTCAAAAATATGGTACATATAAACGGCATGAACCTTTTTCCTTCCACTTCGCAGTTATGCAACGCGCTGTGTTGGTCCATCTCATATAATCCAATAGAATACATTTATATTTGTGGTTGAAATGTGGCCGTATGTGGAGGAGTCTCTCCTGGGACAGTCAAGCTTCCCACTGGAAATTTCACTGAATATATAGCTGAATATTTCTGAACAACATTTCTCATTTCTTTAAATTCTTGCTTAAGATTTACAGATAATCAGATTTATGGTCATTAGAATTCAGGTAGTCACCTATAAAAAGATTATTTTGGGATCGATATGTGTGAATGGGTGTACAACAGAGGAATTGGCCCGGCGGCCGGAGGCCCGGAGTAACCTTCCAGATAAGAGCCCCGTCACGGTGGGAACCAGCCAGCTGTGTCGTCCTGCGCCGATCCGTAACGGAGAAAATGTGACGACAGGAACAAATGCAAAGCAGGAGCTTCGTCTTGAAAGGAAGGAAAAAACACAAGAGGGAGAGTCACTGAAAAGTAACTCGCCCATGGCTGGTGAGCAGAAACCTTCATTAAACCCACCGCCTGCTACACGCCGACACTGACTGGTGGTTTTCCTGTTTGTGTGTGTTCAGGTCAGGAGCTCCTGCTGTCTGTAGGTCTGTCTGTGGCTCTGCTGTCGGTGCTGCTGCTGGTTTCAGTGCTGTGCTGTTTGTGCAGGAGGAAGAAAGCGCAGAGTCAGTACCAGGAGCTGCTCTCCACGGTGCCGTCAGTCCCAGCATGCTCGGCTCCGGTCGTCCTGGTGTCTCAAGGCTCCGGCACCATGTCAGTATGACGACAGTGCACATAGACGAGCTCTATCAAAGCAGAGGGTACTTTATTGAAGCATTTCAACCACCCAATCAGGGTTGAGAGCCTTGGTCAGGGACCCATGGACATATGAACATCCAATAACATGATTTATTTTGCAAATGTATGTCTGGTGAACATTTGCCTAGAAAAATTGGGGGGGGGGGGGTATTTTATTAATAGATATTTGGGGAAAGTATCTAGATTAAGGCCGAAAAGTGGCCTTAAAAACTAAACCTAACCATAGAAACATCAATCTTTCATTTTGTGAAACAAGACAGAGAAAGACTAAATCTTCTCTTTGTGTGAAAGGCCCAGTGAAATCCCTTTTACCTTACCTCCCGGCTTAACGACTCGGGACCACGGAGAACTGCAAAACAACAAGGCGGAGGAAAAGGAGGAAAAGGAGGAGAAGGAGGAAGAGGTGAAGGTGAAGGTGGAGGCGCAGAGGGATGTACTGGCTCATCGTGGATCACTGTCAGTGAGAAGTAGGCCATTGCTGGTTCTTTGAGGCCCCGTTGATGCAACGTTTTCTAATGAAAACAAAAAACTTCCCTTGTGTTTTGGGTGTCCGTTTCCGTTTTTGAACTGCACATTCTGATGTCCCTCTTCAGGTTGGTACCCGGTGGGGACGCTGCTGGCCGGCCTGTACTCCGTCCCTCTGAACGAGGTGGTGGCCCCTCCGCCCGGCATGGCCACCCGCCTCTGCTTCTCCGTGGAGTATCGGCACACCAGCGAGCAGCTCGTGGTCTCGCTGCTCCGCCTGGGCAACCTGCCCCCCCGTTTCCATGGCAACGTCACACTGATCGAGCTCCGGCTTCTGCCGGATGACCGGCGGCCGCGGCAGGCCAAGGCCCGGTGCACGGGGCCCGACCCGGAGTTCAACGACTGCTTTGTGTTTCAGGTGAGGCCCTGGGAAGTTTGCACAAGTTTAATCTCGAAATTTAGGAAGGAAAAGAAGAGAGAACTGTTTACTTTGTGTCTCCCCACATCCAGTCATATTAACGCTCCTTTTTAATTGATAACTTTCACACAAAGTAATAGTTTCTCAAGTGCTTTGGGGCAGTGGCGAACGACAGGATAGAGAAGTTGACTTGGGATCAGGAGTTTGCATGAACTTTGACCCCCATCAGCTCCGTAGACGGCCCCAGTGTAGCTGCCGGCTGCATCTTAGAAACAGAATCAATAAATTTAGCCTCCAACTGCTTAATAAAGTATGATAAAAAGAAAATCTAGATTCCTGTAGTGGACCTAGGACTATTTATCAACTTCGAACTTGATGTACCAGTGTGATCTTTATATATTTCATGTTGTTTTGCCCCCAAACAGCCCCTCCCAAAAAAATTTTTTTTTTCCAAGTTTAAAACAGGTGAAATCTGTTTTTTAAAATGCACTCAAATCCATCTTCTATACCTGTTATAGATTAGTGCAGTGCATGCATTGGTTTCCTCCTACAATCTCAGAAATATGTGTTGATTTTTTAATTGTACAGTGAGAACTGTGATAGATAAACTGATTATCTCTAAATTAAAATCATGTTTATTTAATGAAGTTAGTTTTTTTGCCTATAAATGTACATGTCAATGGTGAAGGGTGTTTGCTTTTGCTACACAGGTGTCCGGAGTGTGTGTGTCTCAGAGCACCCTGAGTGTGTGTGTGCTGAGTGTGAAGCACGACGGTAAACGACATGCCGTGGGGAGGGTGCTGTTTCCTCTGGAGGGCGAGCTGGGACAGGCCGGCAGGGTTCTGTGGAGAGACCTGGAGACGGAGGAGGACACACAGGTGCATCATGGTCTCACACACACGCAGACACACACACACACACACACACACACACACACACACACACACACACACACACACACACACACACACACACACACACACACACACACACACACACACACACACACACACACACACACACTGCACGTGTCATTAAAGCTTGCGCTCACTGCCCTCAGTGTTCAGAGCTGGGCGATGTGCAGATATCTCTCTGCTACAGTTCTTCTCTGCAGCGTCTTTCAGTGGTGGTTCTGAAGGCTCGGGGTCTGCAGCTGTGCACAGATGCTGGTATGAAGACAACATCGACCTTTAATCCCCACACCTTTATTTCAGACATCACAGCACATGATCTGCCTTTGTTTCCCAGGTGTATGTGTGCAGGTCAGCCTCCAGATTCACACTCAGGTTGTGAAAATCAAACGCAGCGGTGTCGTGAACGGTGAAAGTGACCTGAGCCTGAACCACAGGACGACCTTTAAGCTGCGACCTCAGCACCTGGACGAGGCGTGTCTGAGGTTCGAGCTGCAACAGCCGGACCCAATCCGCTCAGGTGACCCAGCTGACCTCAACACCCAACAGATACTACTGCACTTTAAAATCTAATTAGAGCATTTTGGTCAAATAGCTTTTATTAGCTTAATTTGCTTTAGTCAATATGCTTATAGCGGGACAAACTAATGCTTTGTTTTAATTTTGATCTCCTTGTTTCTTCCCCAGAGCCTCCTGTCCAGTTGGGTGTGTTAGTTTTGGGTCCGTTCATGTACGCTCGGGGTCTTCAGCTTCAGCACTGGATGGACATGGTCAACACGGCGCAAGAGCCAGTTAAACTGTGGCACAAACTGAGCCGGGCTACTTAACTGAAGCTTCACACACAATGGAATAGAATAGTTGTTCATGATGGATCTCAGTTTGGATCGTATCCTCCTCTGTGCACGTAAACCTCAAAAAGAAATAAAGATTATGTTTGAGTTTCAGTACCTTTACTGTTTTAACTCTTTTTACTCTTCATTACTTGTTACTCACTTGTTACTCATTACCTTGTTATAGATCAAAACCAGAACTGAATGACAGTAAATATTAAATCTGAATCAGTCCAAATGTTTCCTGTGGTCCCATAAGTGAAGGAAATTCACTTTAAAACACTTAATGATATATAAGCTGCTGAACTTTTGAAGTGTAGATTTAATTTTGATTACAAAAGTTCTGACAAAGACATTGAAACAATTGATCTATATTTTGACTGTAGTGACCATTTTGACTTGCATCGCTGGTTGTTTTGCAAATCTGACCTTAAAAAAAGTACACATTATTATTTGGTATACTTGCTAAAAAAATAAATAATTCATGATTTGGCCATTAACTCAATCTTTAAAACTGTAAAATTGTATACACACAAAAATAGATTCGTTAAAACTAAACTAAATTTTCATAAAGTCTTTATTTTTAATGTTTTGAATGTGTGGAGAGAGAAAATACTGTACTCAGGTTCACTTAATATTGCATCAATTTGTTTACTCTGACCTCTTCCTTTTTAATCTTTTTATCTTTTAGCTGTTCTATATTTATCATCTTAAAAATGTTAAACAATGTTTCTGAGCCATGTATATTTTGTAAATTGCAACTTTGTTCCGTTAAAAAAAAAAGTATTTTCTGTTTGTCCTCCGACTGCTGCTGATGTTAGCACACTGTTGTCCAGTAGGGGGCGCCTCCCGCCTTCACGTCTCCGTGCGCAGCAGCAATTTGACGCGTCGAGCGTCAGAACGAGGAAGTGCTGTCATGGAGAAGAACGTGAATCTGCAATAAATCCTCATTTTCCAAAGATTACAGAAACAAAAAGGTATTATTTCCAGCCACTGCGCAGACCCGGACCGGAATTATGAGGACCAATGAGAACACGTTACTGGAGGGACACAAAGTCGTGTTGGTTCCGTACAATGAAAGCCACGTTCCCAGGTCAGTTTATTGCACATCTGGACTGCAGCTGGACGGATGTTCGGATGTTTATGTCGGATATTCTTCTCCTGATGCATTGCTGCTATTGATTGTATGTGTGTGTGGACCTTGAAGGCTTTAATGTGCATTGAACGTACACACACACACACACACACACACACACACACACACACACACACACACACACACACACACACACACACACACACACACACACACACACACACACACACACACACAGTGTGCGTACTCCTGCCTGTAAATCGTGTTTGCTGTGTTTTCTTTGAATTTCATCGTTTGTGTGCTTATATACGTCACTGATATGCTTGTACTTATTAATATTCAGTATTATTCAATTGTATTCTCTCCTATATTATATTTAACTTTCTTTTCTATTTATTTTGGTTGGAGCATCGCTTTCTAATTATTTCTAATCCACTGTGTGTGTCTGTGTGTGTTTATAAATTCATTTTCATGTAAATTCTTTTTCTTTGTATATGTTTGTTTGTTTTTTTAATAAATTTTGTTTACGTTTTGAAAAGTCTGGAATGAACGAATGAAAGAAAGTGTCACAGTCTTGATCTCTCGTGATGCTCATCCCTCTCCAGGTTTCCAAACCACAGAATAAGACTTGTGTTTCCTGCAGGTACCACGAGTGGATGAAGTCGCCCGAGCTGCAGCAGCTGACAGCGTCCGAGCCGCTCACCCTGGAGCAGGAGTACGACATGCAGAAGAGCTGGAGGGAAGACGATGACAGTACGGGATTGTCCATCCCTCCATCCACCAGCTTCTATGTCGCTGACGGCAGGGTCATATGTTTAAGCATTATATTTACTGCTATTATTTTAGTTCACTCGTCAGACGTCTGCAACCTTTCTGACCAAAAGAGTTGTTTTTGTGATTTTGCACCAAATCAGATTTAAATGGAGCCACAAAGCATGTTAAACCTTTAAAATGAAGCCAACGCAGCCCATAGCTTCATATAGAGTTTAGATATATACGCACAACAACTTTATCTTATCGAGTTCTAATTACAAATTAGGGTGATAAGCTTTTTATTACATTGTTTTCGTACCTGATTTTAGAAGTTTCACTCTTCTTTTTCATAATATTTTGGCTGTTTTAACCATTTTAGGGGTTTCTAGAAGCTGTTTGAGCTTCATTTCCCCCCTTATCTCTTGTAGGTATTTTTAGCCAAGTGTTGAGTCTTTTTGAGACTCTGGTGTGTAAATAAGATGAAATGTTGATTTAATTGTGTGAAAGCTCTTCAGGCCGCCACATCATCTTGTCTAAACTGTGTCTCCAGAGTGCACCTTCATCATCTTGGATAAGCAGCGATGGGCGGATCCCAGTTCCAGGGATGAGCAGTGCATGGTGGGAGACGTCAACATCTTCCTGACCGACCCCTCCGACCCCTCTTTGGCTGAGCTGGAGATCATGATAGCAGGTTACACACACACATTTTTTGACAATTCACCACGTCAAACTGTAAATCTTGTGGCTCTTTCTCTCCCTCATACAAAGTATTGGTCTGGTTTTGACAGAGCCCAGTTACAGAGGGAAGGGCATCGGGAAGGAGGTGATGAACATGATGATGTGCTATGGTGAGAAATGTATTGCTGGAGATCTAAATTGTTGTTCAGAACCAAAGGAATGGCGACACTGCACACATTTTGACGCGTGTCACTGCGCATCTTAATATTTTCTTGGCAACAGAACCAATCAAGTCATATATATGGAGTTAGAAATAACATCAATGTTGATTTTAAACCGGAGAATGGCTTCAAGCGAGGAAGTTTGAAGAAAAATCTCTTAAATTGTGTAATTTTTTGTGAATGTTAGGTGAAGATATTAAACAATCCTGCGGTTTTTCAGTCACGGGAACCTCAACTTCTGTTATAGGGCGCGTTCACGTTCCCCTGTTGGAGTTCTCTTCAGGGAGACACCGTTTCGTTTGGGCGACGTGAACACGCCCACCAACTCTGAACCGAATCGAACGAGCGCAATGCATTCTGGGTAGTGACCAAACAACGCCAACCACGCAAATCAGAAGAAGCAGACGCAGAAAGAAAAAGTCGGCAGACGTGGAGTAGTGAGGAAGAAGTTGAGAGGAAGACTCTTCTTCTTCTGTGAAGGACCCCATAGTTACAGTTTTCACTAGTTTAACGAAGGATAAAGGAGATGCAGTGCAGGTCTTAAATGTAAAACTATTGGTCATGCTGCTTTTCTCACTCTTCTCTCCCTTGTGTCTGATGATGATGATGATGATGTCGTTGTCTTCTTCCTCCAGGAGTCAACAAACTCAGGGTCAAAAAGTTTGAGGCAAAAATCGGGCTGAACAACGAGGTCAGCATCGCCATGTTCAAGAAGATGCACTTCCAGGAGGTAATGAAGTGACCTCGTCGCTTCATGTGTTGTGAGACGGCGGCACCGTTCGTAAACCTTTTTTCACGACAGCGGCGCTCGGAGCCCCGTGTAAACGGGGGGGGGGCTTCAGCTTCAAAAGGCGTAAGTGAGAATCTGGTGGGTGTGCTTGTGTCTGCCGCAGGTGTCGGTGTGCAAGGTGTTCAGAGAGGTGACCCTGGTGTTGACCGTGGACGAGTCGGTCCAGACGAGGCTGCAGGACGACACGGCCCACATGAAGGAACGGGACTACAGACTGGCCTGCAGCAACAGACACGAACTGTTCTCACAGTGAAGCCGCTGCGCCGCCAGAGACTGAGGAACATCGTCCCGGAGGGGAAAATACACCAACGTTTTTTTTTTTCTTTTAGGTCACAGTAGGTTTACAGCACAGATATCTCAAGGCAATAAGCTCCGTGTTCCGGTAAAACATAGGAATTGATCCACCAAGGGGAAAAAAACCTCAATGAAACTGCCAACAGAGGGTTACCTGCCTCCATCAGACCCATTTACTGAAACTAAAGACGCAATGTAAACAAATTAGAATTTCTTTTTTTTTTTTTTTTTTAAACAGAAAAAGATTTTTGGAATTTTTAAGGGGAAAAACTCATAAAAGGGTAAAGAGTGCAGGCAGAAGTCATATTTATTTCTAGTATAAGTTTTTTTTGGTTCTAAATGTCTGAAGTAATGTAACAAGGTGAATGAAATGAAAAGAAACATGATATTATGTAAAACCATCAGTATAGTAAGTAAGTCAGTTGTAGGCAATATAGAACTGTCTTTCTGAATAAACGCTTGCCGTTGTCATACGTCGTCCCCTTTGCCTCTGTATTTGTAAGAACTGTGTTTTTTTTTTTGTTTTTTTTTACTGTCTCGAGATTTAATACGCATATTTCAGCAATTGTGTTGTTTTAGGGAATTTGAGTTGATTTACGAACTTTTCAAGAATTATAAACTGATTCCATACAGGAGCACTTCTTTCAAGTGTTTCATGTGAATACATGTTATTTAATTATCACAGTTGATCCTCATGAAAACGTTTCAATAGTAGATTAACTCCAAATACAACGTGACGACGTCATAAAGACCTTCCAGTCAAATTAGCTTTTTTTTAATTGACCAAATTAGACGAAAAGTCTTTTGGATCTAATTTATGTTCTGATTCTGAAGCGACAGAGGAAGAGGTTATACACTAGGCTGCCTCTTTTCTACTTTCTGTGCACAGCTAATGAAGATTAATCACAGCAACGCTACGATTAACACATTTGTCTCGTCTTTCCTCAAACGCGTCCCGATTGGTTTCCAATCCCAGACCGCCCGCCTGGAATCGACCCGCCGTTGTAAAAACACAAGAATCAGTCGGTGCAGTGCAGAGCCATTTAATGATGCGGACGGCGTTTCAGTGAAGCGATACAAAAAACCAGAGCAGCAAAGGGCCGATTTTCTCTGACGATAAGCAAGAAGACGATTCAATCTGGTCAAAAGTAACTGCTGGTGCTTCTCCATCAAAGTCTGGATTAAATCCTGTTGTTAAATTCCATATGGAGTTTTTAAAGAAGTTATAAAGAAACTTGGTGCTTTTTAACTGTTGGAAAGGGTCATTCATATTTACAGTAACATTCAGCAGAAATTAAAGACTGATGAAATTGGCTAAACGGGGGGAAAATGCATCTGAAAGTGAAATACAGCGGAGAGGTTGGGGAAGAAACTTCAGTTCTATGGTTAAAACATCCAAAATGATTGGCACATTTACACATGGCCGATGTGGGACTATCGAAGGCTCCAACTTGTAGGATTTGAAAGTTAAAAACATTTCGACTGAAAACTAAGAACGTGCATAATTTTAAGTTGAATTATCAACATTTGAAAATAGAGGACGCCACCTTTGTACGTTGTTGTATTTAATTACAAATTGAAGAGGATTGGAAGACTTTTTTTTTTTTTTTTTTAATTTTGATGGCTGAACCAAACACCTTCTCTCTCCGGGCTAAAATTAAGAAAGAAATAAATCAAATATTTACTGGATAAATCACAGTATCCTTTGAGAGAGTCAATAAAGTGGCTTTTAAGCGAACAAAGTCATGTTTTTAAATCATCTCCTGCATCTTTGTGTTGTTGTTGTGCCGGCCCACGTCACTGAACATGTCAAACCCATGTGGAACACAAAGCAGGCGGCTGCAGCTCGGCGGGCACCGGCGAGACATTTAAGATGGTTAGTTTTTTTTTAGTTTTTTTTTTAAAAACAGGCAAAGTACAAAGAGGATACAAGAGCGACAACAATTCCATAGGAATTTAATGATTTGAACACGTCTGTCCCCTCCTTCGTTCCATCGTCCCGTCTCTTCACCTCCACAAACAGGACGAGGGGATGCAAGGAAATTCATGATTTCTTTCTCTTTTAAAAATCCCCGGATTCTCGGGTGACGGCGGGAAACCTGCGGCTAGTTCTTGGAGGTTTGTGCGGAGTCGAGCAGCTCTCGGGCTGCAGACGACAGGTTCTGCAGCAGCTGTCTGACCACGCCCTCCTGCACTCTGGCCCAGGACAGGCCGTCGTCCACCGCCACGTTGACTGGCACGCAGACCGCCTCCCGCCGCAGGTCGGTCAGCCGGCAGGCGGCCGCGACTCCGGCCAGTCCCAGGAGTGAGAGGAGGAGGAGCTTGAACAGAAGGCCGCAGAGAGAACGCCGAGGTTTGGGCGCCGATTCCACCTTCACCCTTTTATCTGCTGGAATGAGCAGAACACTGAGGTGACCAAACTTTTTTTTTTTTTTTTTAAATCAATCCTCAAAGTTAAACTTGCATATCGGTCACACCCACCTGCCGCCTGGCCATTCTTCTTCTTCTTCTCTTCGCTCTTCTTCTTCTGTTGCTCCTGCGCAGCCAGGGCAGCCATCTGGGCGTTGTACTCTTTCCTCCTCTTCTCCTTTTCCTCGGCCTTCTCCCGCTTACGAGCCTCCTTCTCCCGGGCCTCCCGCTCCCTCAGCTTCACCTCCCGCTTCCTGTCCAGTTCTGATGAATGAAATGTTGTTAATTGTTTCATCAGGCGTACAACCTTCCTCTTTTGACTGGTGTCCGATAAGACCCCCCCACCATGGCGGGCTTCTCTGGTTGGGAATCACTGTATTAAGACCTTTATATAATCGTAAGCCTCTTAAGCAGAAGCAAGGAATGTTTATAGTTCGTTTTATAAAGAAAAACATGAGGCATCACCGATTTTCAATCAAAAAAATTATAAATCTACAAATCAGCAATGAAACAGCTTGATTCCTTCCTTGGAACATTTTGACTTTGATAAAGAACCATTGAGACTTACGTTGACCTTCGTATGCAACACAAACAATGTTCATCACAAAAATATATGAAATGAGAAAATTATAACTAATGATTCACCCCAGTTGAGTTTCAGTGATTAATCTCAGTCGGCTTCATTTTGACTGTTATTTCATTGCTCTGATTCCCACCTTTCTCTCTCAGGAGCCGTTTCTCTCGTACGCGGTCCACCTCCTCCTGGATGGCTCTGGTGTGCTGCAGAACCTGGAACAACAGGACATGCTTTTATAGACGACCGCATTGATATGAAATCTCCCAAGGTGCACTGCTCCGTTACCTTCACTGCGCACTGTTTGCACTGCTTCTCATCCAGACAGTCTCCTGCTGCCTTGGCCAAGCCGGGCTCCAGCGGGTTGTCTTTCAGATCCAGCCACTTCAGATTCTGAGCACAGAAACACAAAGAGAGTTGAAGGAGTCTGTAAAACCGTGTCACACTCAGCTGGAACTGCAGAACTATGACTTGGCTAGGATTACTACGGCGATATGAAGTGATAAATAATTATTAGAAAGGATCTGGTATGGCTCGTAGAGCCGCCTTTTCTGCATCAGAAACGCTCGTTCACGTAACGCGAGCACGCACCCGGAGGTGGGACAAGCTGGCGGGCAGGACGGTCAGCTTGTTGTTGTACAGGTCCAGATGTTGAAGGTTGACCAGGTTTCCCAAGTCATCCGGGAGACACGTCAGCTGGTTCTTACTCAGGTCCACCTTCACCAAGTGAGTCAGGTTGCAGAACTCTGGCTGTGTGAAGGAAATCCAAGCAAATCAGACACATCAGCTTCAGTAGATGTCGATGAGGACCCTGAAGGGGCTTCAAAATCAAATCATAGAAGGCGAGAAAAGGTGTTTTAGTCCTTTGAAAAATCTGATCCTGATGTCAGCCAGCCACTCCTCCGACTGACCTTTACTAATGAGTTAATAGTAGAGAAAATATCAAGAGGCGACAAAGTTACACTGTTTTTGGAGGAAAGTTTTAATTTGAAGGCATGAGGAGGAAGAGCGTTGGCACTGCTTCTACATATATGAGAAGCAAAGTAAAGTGTGTACGTATGGTAATTACGTCTGTTAAGGACGTAATTAAATCATCTGCGTATATTTGTTTGTCTGTTAGCAAGAGTACCTCAAAACTACTGAACAGATTTTGTCAAAATTGTCACCACTGATAGATATTAAGCCATGGAAGAGACCATTAAAATTTGAAGGCGATCCGGAATTTTTTTATTTATTTTTCTGAGTACAGGTCAACCTTTGGCAGACGTCAGAAATCTCTGATTGCTCTTGTTTAGCTTAAATCTGCAGGAGAGAGCCGACAAGTGGCGTGGCTATTTGTCCAATATATTTGATCTAGATTAGTGAGTACAAACCTTTTTTTTTTTCCCCTGGGGCAGCTTTACACATTAAATCTCCCATTGACAAGTTAGGACTAGGCTTGTATTTCACTTGGGATGAAGAAGACGCCGAGTCCTATGTAGTTATGTTAATCAACTGCCTTCAACAAATGAAAAATGTTGCCTAATGTCTTTATTTTTTTTCCCCATAAATTGAAATGGACCTACTCAGCTTGTTAAAATCAGCAATTACATCATCTTCAATCTGCTGTTTGTTGTTTAACTTGTTGTCAGGTGTTTTCCAATAATCTGGTAAAGTTTGATACTTACAGGCAGGGAGGTGATGTTGTTACAAGACAGATCCACAACAGTTGCTTTCGGGAATA
The DNA here is from genome assembly GCF_963383615.2 of Lipophrys pholis. Lineage (NCBI taxonomy): Eukaryota > Metazoa > Chordata > Actinopteri > Blenniiformes > Blenniidae > Lipophrys > Lipophrys pholis. Next base: position 13,353,093 of record NC_137635.1, read on the forward strand.
AAGCCTGTTCACAACGATAAAACACAATATGAGGAATGATGCACTGTAGTCCGATTATGTACAACAGTCTCTGCCTAAACAAATGTGACAATGACCAGTTTAGCTGAAACCTGGTGTTTGATCTGAACAGCCAAAGTGGGAGAAACATCTCCAGATTGAAAAGTATCTCACCAGCTCTCTGACTGGCACCTCGGTGAGGTTACACAGGCTCAGATCCGCCTCATTCCCGCTCACTTTATCCTTCAGGTTCAACACTTTGCTGTTTTTACTCATCTTGAAGTCTGAGGACAGAAAACACGGAGACACACCAGCATGCCTCCAGTCAGACCTCCAACAGTTTGTAACTCATCTTCTTTAAATAGATCCGCTCACCTCGAAGGGAAGCTGAGAAGAAAGGCTCGTCCAGACGACGCGTCCAACTTTGAAATGTGTTGAAATGTGTTGGGAAAAGCCGAGAAGAGCTGTGAAAAGCTGCAGTTTGTGTGTTTGTGGCAGCTCGGACTGCCTCAATGAAAATCCACGTCACAGATTGAGGCACAGAGAGGAGAGGCTGCTGCCACAGCGCCGCCTGCAGGGGGGGATGACTACACGCAGCTTATTCAACTCATTAAACTTCAATTTACTGCATATTGACTGTGATTAATTGTAACTTCCCCAATCTCAACACGCTGGGCTTGTTGACACATGGACCTGAAGGAATCTCAGCAGAAAACCTCTTACCCTCTTTCAACCACTAGGTGCGTCTTTATTAAAATGTCAAATGGCTTGTGAACTGAATGTCTGCATACTGTGGTAATGCTATGGAAACATACTGACATGAGAATGTTTGGTATCAGAGTAAATACGTTTACTTGCCAAAAGGTTACTCTTTAATCATATTTGTATCTGGAAACCTACTTCTGTCCTCCTCTCAGACTAACAGGCATCCAATAGAACTGTAGTGAATAGTTCACTACAGTTCTATTGGATGTCTTCTCGGTATGATGATGATGATGTAGTAAGTGTTTTGCATCTACATTGAAATTTAATGACTTAGTGTTAAATCTTAACATACTATATATACACCTCTTCTAAAACAGTGGTTCGTGAAGTTATTTTTTCTCCTCTTTTCAGATTAAACGTGTATTAAATTAATTATACATTAATATGTTACTGCTCCTGGAAGCCGAGTTGTACATGGTGTTTATATTATCTTTATGTGGCGTTTTACTTCTTTATTTAGCAGGAATCTGCGCAGACACCTATATGCTTCGTCGCCATAGTAACCACGTAATAATCGTAACGAGTTATTAAAGTTTCGTTTCATTGTGATTGTTAGTTTGATCATGTGTTTTTGTGTGTGTGTGTTTTACCGAAGATATTCACATCTATCACTGTCACCGTGTTTAACGCTGAAGAAAGTAAAATAAAAATAAAGGCTGACCAAACAGATGCCTGTTCAAAACACAGAGTCAAAGACCTAAATATGCGGACTATAGTCAATAATAATGTAGTCAGCACGAGTCAATGTCACATAATAAAATGCGACTGTTAGCTCATGTGGACCGGACCTGCAGCTGACTTTAAAGTAGAAAAACAACAATGAACAATGGATTATTCTCAACCGAGGGAAACAGGGAGTGTGTCCTCAGAAGACACCGTGGAGATTCAAGGTGTGCATCAGGAATGTAACATCAACGAGACCACAGGTGAGTGTTAAAGTGTTGAATTCTAGAGTTCCTATATTCTGAGAATGAAAGATTTGGTTGCCAACCCTAGACGGTGTTGTTACAGCCTTTGGAAGTGAAAGCTATCATAAGTTTGACAGATTTACATTAGTGACAATACATTTTAAATGAAGAATTGAGTATGAATAATATTTTGAACATTTTTGAGTGTTATTACTCTTTGGTCCCTTTTTGCTTTTGTCACTTAATTATATAAATTATAGCTCCAATGTTCTGCATCCCTCAGAGTTATATCATTGGATCATTGTAATGTGCACATGTGTGTGTCAGTGTTATCTGCAGATGTGGTGGTTAAAAGAAGTTCCCCTTGAATGGAGCGCCATTCTGGACCAGCAGGACCCGGAGCTTGTCCACTTGAAGGAGGAACCAGAAGAGGTGCTGACTAGTGTGGAAAGACTGAAAGAAGACAGCAGCAGGTATCCACTCAGCAGTGTTCCCGAGGAAGAGGAGGATGAGGAGTGGCAGGAGCCTTTGTCAGATGCGAAACCTGAAAGTGAAGACCGTGATGGACTGTGGCAAGAGGTTCAATCAGCAGCGACATCTTTCCACGCACAGGACCAGGCACATCGGGGAGAAGCCCTTCGAATGTGGCTTTTGTAGTAAAAGGTTCATGCGTCAGGGTGATCTGGGTCGGCACGCCTTGATCCACACCGGCCTTAAGCATTTCCACTGCGACGTCTGCAGGATGAACTTTAGTCACATTGCACATTTTCAGTCGCACACGAGGGTCCACACGAGACAAAGACCTTTCTGTGAGGTTTGTGGGAAAAAGGTTCAGCCGCAAGACGCATTTTGTGACCCGCATGAGGGTCCACGCCGGAGAGAGGCCGTTTGAGTGCAGCGTTTGTGGAAAGAGGTTCAGCCAGAAGACTCGTTTCAAGAGTTCATACAGGAGAGAAACCCTTCAGGTTTATAGGGAAAGATTCACCCAACAGGGAAATCTGAAGAGACACATGAGGGCCCACAACTCCACACCTGCAGGGTTGGGACAAAAACACTAAAGAATTACTATCCTGCCTGATGTTCATGTCTTTTTTGTATTTCCTTTTGAAATATATATTTTTAAAATCTGCTTTCTTGTGTAACTATAGTATTTTTGTGTGCTGAATTGAAGAATGTTGAGTCAAAGTCAGACTCAGGCTTTAGTGAGTTTGTTTACTCTAAGAAAACTTCCTCTTCAGAAAGAATTAAATGCATCGATACTGCATTGACCTCTTCTGCCTGCCAAAGTTAGATTTCCTAAGTCTTTCCATTTCCACTTCTTTAATAAAAAGTTTTGAATGCACGGTTCAGGTTTCCCGTGGGCTCACCACCTGCAGGAAGGTTCTTAATTGGTGCTATGTGATCTGGGTGGCAGTGCTCAGACTGCCACCCCCGTGACCCGGAAACGGATAAGCGGGAGAAAATGGATGGATGGATGGATGGCTGGATGGATGGATGGTTCAAGTTGCACACAAGGGTCGACATGTGAAAGAAATATTGTGTTTTTTCTTTAATCTATTCAGGAAAATTTGAATTTCTTCATTACCTAGTGTAAATATTGTGTTCCCACGCACCAAAGACATGAAGGAGTGTTTGAAAATGTGTCTTTGTATTTTTGCTGGGCTGTGTCATTAAGTTTCCACTCCTGTCTGTGATTTTTAAATCTTTCCACGTCAGAAATTGTCACTTCGCATGGACTCAGGCTAACAGTTCAGGCTGAAAGAAGAAGAAGGAGTCTTGAACATAATCCAGTTTCTTTTTACTCCTAAGCTTAAAAGCAGCAGTCTGGGTCAGTTGCCATAGCAACTGCCTATGTTCCTACGGTAACTGCCTCCCTAATCCAAACCCACTTCTTGCCAGTTTTATTTTTTAGTTGAATTCAAGTTTTTTTGTTCCTCCTTGTGAGCCTGAAGCAGATGTTGAACACGGAGGCTCTTTCTCTTACATTAATGCGGTATTTCCTGTTGGAAGTGGTCTCTTCCAGCAGGATCTTGACCACTGAAGCACAGACGAAAATGGTTCAGGAATTTGAGTAGAAAAAACACATCAATTGTGAGCCCTGATATCCCCTAGATCTCAGTCCAGTGGAGTATCAGTGGAATGTGCTGCACAAACAAGAGTGAGATCTGTGGAAACTTGTCGCATACTTGATCAAAGCCACAGTGCTGAGACTTTTATTAATGGCTTCGACTGAAAAATAGATCTTAATATATTAGTAATATTAATATTTTTACAACATTAAGCATGTACAACAGTGCTAAAACATAAATAATAGTGTGTATATACAGTATATATATGTCATGTCATATAGAGTTTAAACATTAAACAAGAAGAATAACACATTCATCCCTGGGAATATGTGACAAAACGCTGGCAAAGACTGCAGAGTGACACACTTGAAGAAGAGTTCATCACAGTTTGGCTGTGATTGAGAATTTACCAGAGCGGTTGCCTTGACGGTTTCCACAGTTCCCAGTCCATGTTGGTGCGCAGCACCAGAGTACTGAGACAACCCTGGAACCTTAAAGCAGGTCTTGCAGATATGAATTTTCTTCTTCTCCTTCAACACTGAAAAATGTAGGGGCCCCTTGGTCCAGTATAAAATCATGGATTAAGCAGCTGGATGATGGTTATAAAAAAATGTTTGAAAATCCTCTTCATCTGAAAAACAAACACGTTGATGTGGCTGAAAGCACATACGTAGGTTGCACATTGATCCAGCAGCTCGATGTTTGTCACAGCTACTATAAATGAATATGTTAAGTGCACTTAAAAAACAACTCAATAAATTTATGATTTAAAAGTTGCACTTTACAAACAATTGTAATACATTATCCTCAGAAAAGTACATCAATATTTATAATAAAGTTACAATGAGTAGAGTTATTGCTTTATAGCTTATCCCCATTGTAGTCCTTTCTGCAGGCATTAAAAATGTATTCAAGACCAACAGCATCAGGGATTTGGGTTTCTTTGTAAGTCCACATCCTCCGTGTTAATCGATTTGTTGGTCGAGACAGCAGCAGGTTGTTTCACACCCCCACCGGAGGCTTTCGTCCTCGTGTGGACCCTCATGTGTCTCCTCAGGCCCGTCTGTCTGATGAAGCTCTTCCCACAGAACGCACAGTTAAAAGGCTTCTCACCCGTGTGAATCCTCATGTGTGTTCTCAGGTTGCCCTGGTGCCTGAAGCGCGTACCGCAAACATCACAGCTGAACGGCTTCTCTCCGGTGTGGATCTGAATGTGCCTCTTCAGATCTCCCTGCCGGATGAACTTAAATCCACAGAGATCACAAACAAACGGTTTCTCTCCCGTGTGCACCGTCATGTGTCTCTTCAGATCGATCCGATGCATGAAGCTCTTCTCACAGTGGTCACAGTCAAAAGGTCTCTCACCTGTGTGCACCCTGGTGTGTGTTTTCAGATTCCACTGATGCTGGAAGCTTTTACCACAAACATCACAACTGAAGGGCCTTTTCCCAGTGTGCACCCTGGTGTGTCTCTTCAGATCTCCCGGTATGGTGAATCCTTTATCATAGAAGTCACAAACCAAGTGTTTCTCTCCTGAGTGGACCCGACCACGGATTTTAGTCTCAGCACAAGATTCTGACAAAGGTCCCTGCCATTCATCATCATCATCCGTCTCAGAGGAGTCTGCATCCTTCCTATCAGTATTTAATAGTAAATGTCTCTTAGGTTCTGTGTTACTGGTCCCGTCGCAGTCCTCTACGGTTTTTAATGGTACAGCTAAGCTGCTGGTTGGAGGCTCGCTTGGAGTCTGAGAGGACTCAGCTTTCTCCTCTTCCTCCTCCTCCACCTCATCTTCACTCTTCACAACAACATGAAAGAGTGAAAACCTGCTGCACTTGTCATCCTCCTCCTCCTCTTCTTCTTGATTGTCTGTGAGTCCATGAAGTTGTTCTCCCTCCTGTTTGATCTGGAGATCTTCTGGTTCCTCCTTCATGTGCAGGTCCTGCTGCTCTTCACTGTGGATCCATGGAGCTGAAGGTGAGGCCCTGCTGTCATCATCCCTGTCCATCTTTAATTCTGTGTAATATGCTTGTATCTTTGGTGATGCTGGGATTTCTATTCCTGCACCAGTGACTAGTGGTCTGGGTGGCTGTGTTGATGTGGGCTGATCAGACACTGACTTTGGTTTAGAAGCTGGCTGGTGCTCCAAGGCCTCTTCGTCAACGCAGGCTGCTGCTCCTGGGAAGATGCCAGATGGTGGGTTCATGCCAAAGACGACTGTGTAGGGTGAATCCCCAATGGTGTCATATCGCTGCCTGTTCATGGCGAACATGATTCTTGGAAGCCAAGATGCCCAGGGGTAGTGGTCGCTGGTGTTGTCACTGTTGGCCTTCATCGCTGCAAGTTTCTGTTCCACAACTCGGTTCCCACGCTTGACGCATCCCTGAGACTGAGAGCGAAGCTGTCTGCCATTGACGAAGGTGACGTTGCCTCCCCAGGAGTCGGACAAAGCCCTGATGAACTGGTTGACAAACTCCCTGCCGTTGTTGCTGTGGAATATCTTCGGTGGGCCGAGGTAGGCCAAGACACGCTCTTCAATCATCTGGGCCACCTCCAGCGCTGACTTCTGCTTGAGGGGAAACAGAATGTGAAACTTTGAAAAGTGGTCCATGAAATGGGCGATGTACTTGTAGTCTCCATCCGGACAATGACACATGTCGATCAGGTCCACTTGCACTCGGGCCAAGAAGCCGTCCTCAACGATGAGTCGGGGGGGAGGCTTAATGACTTCAGGCTGCTTCAGCCTGCATGTTGGGCAGTTGTTACAGTACTCCTGGACTAAACGGCGGAAGATTCCAAAGTACTGGCGCTGAGCACACTGCAGGACCCTCTTGTACCCGCTGTGTTTCAGTTCCTTGGAGTGGATGTTGTGGATGATGTTGACAACGTTCCCGGAGTGAAGGACACGCAGATACAGAGAGTCACTGTCATCCTATTGAAACAAAAAATAATATTTCAATATAATATGATGTAAATATTATTTATTTTATTTACATTTATGGTGTAATATCTACCTTATTTTTGTTGTCATTGGGCACGACAAGAACCTGGCTAAGTCCAAGTTGTGGGAGATCCACGAGTTGAAACTCCCTCTTCTTTACCCAGTGTTTTAAGTATGGATCAACCCACTCTTGTGGATGCTGCAGGTGTTGGATAATGGAGTTGTACCTCTCTTCTGAGAGCAAGGAGGTCCTGGGAGATGCTCCAAGTTCATCAGCAAGACACTGCACGCGTTGTTTGAAGGCAAGTTCTTCCATGATGAGTAGTTGTTGGATATGTAGCAGCCTTACTAGTAGCACCTAGCAGTTGAAATGATCAGTTTGCTTAAGGTATTTTAGATTGATAAATTGCACTGCGCGATCGATTGATTATTTGCGCTCATCAACCAAAAGCAGTGCGCGAATGACCCATACTTGCGCGATCGGCCAATATGTGCGTTGATTAATGATTCATTATTTGAGCAGGGCGATCAGTACGTCGCCCTCTTAACATTTTTTTTAAGCAGGAATCTGCGCAGGCACCTATACGCTTCGTCGCCATAGTAACCACTTACTAACAGTAACAACGTGTTATTATTTCGTTATGACTGCTCATTTGTTATCGTTTATCTGGTTTTGTTTTAGTAGATTATTAGTGTGTTTTATTAAAGATATTTGTATCTGTCACCCCGCTTAGCGCTCAATTATGTAAAATAAAACAAATGCTGCCCGAACAAATGCCTGTTCAAAACACAGTCATCTAAGCGGAATAGAAATGTTTTACACAGCATCTCAAACACGTCAATAATAATATTGTAGTCAGCGTGATTCAACATAGAATAATAAAATCCGACTACCAGCTCACGTGGACCGAACCTGCATCTGAGATATATATATATATATATATATATATTAAAAAAACAACGAGGTGAGGGCAAAGATAAGAGTGTATTCAGAAGAGAAAGTGGAGATTAAAGGTGTGCCTTGTGATTATAACAACAACCAAACCACAGGTAAGTGTTAATGTGGAGTCACTGCAGGAGAAAACAGCAAACTGTCAGCTTGTGGGGTCAAAAGTAAGAAAACAGCAGGTTATATTCTTGTTAGTGTGCACTGATTCACACATGCATCATAGAGGCAGTAATCCCTGGCTGTGGCTGGGTCGTGACCTTGTGACCTCACCTTCTCACATCTATCCAGTGGGCATCTGGCTCCATGTGATTGGCCAAGTACAGCCCAGACATGAATACACAGTGCAGGGAAACATAACCACATTCAATGGGACTTTTTCTTCAGTTTATATTTGTGGTAGAAGAGTTCATCACATTTTGGCCCTGTTCAAGGATTTACCTGAGGGGTTTCCCCGACGATCGCCACAATTCTCAGTCCAGGCTGCTCTGCAGCATCATCACAAAAGAAACAGGCGAAGTTGCCATACCACATCACAACAGCTTCTTTATTTGTGATGGTGTCTAAAATGTCAAGTGCACTTACAAAACAACTTGTGATTTAAAAGTTGCACTTTTCACACCATTTTAATACATTATCCTCAGAAAAGTACATCAATATTTAAAATAAAGTTACAACGAGTAGAGTTATTGCTTTATAGCTTATCCCCATTGTAGTCCTTTCTGCAGGCATTAAAAATGTATTTAAGACCAACAGCATCAGGGATTTGGGTTTCTTTGTAAGTCCGCTTCCTCTGTGTTAATTGATTTGTTGATTGAGACAGCAGCAGGTTGTTTCACACCCCCACCAGGTGCTTTCTCCCCAGTGTGGACCCTCATGTGTCTCCTCAGGTCTACTTGTCTGGTAAAGCTCTTCCCACAGAACGCACAGTCAAAAGGCTTCTCACCCGTGTGGACCCTCATGTGTGTTTTCAGGTTACACTGGTGCCTGAAACTCGTACCACAAACATCACAGCTGAACGGCTTCTCTCCGGTGTGGATCCGGATATGCCTTTTCAGATCTCCCTGCCCGGTGAACTTTAATCCACAGAAGTCACAAACAAACGGTTTCTCTCCCGTGTGCACCCTCATGTGTCTCTTCAGATCGACACGCTGAGTGAAGCTCTTTCCACAGTGGTCACAGTCAAAAGGTTTCTCACCTGTGTGCACCCTGGTGTGTGTTTTCAGATTCCACTGATGCTGGAAGCTTTTACCACAAACATCACAACTGAAGGGCTTTTCCCCGGTGTGCACCCTGGTGTGTCTCTTCAGATCTCCCGGTATGGTGAATCCTTTACTACAGAAGTCACAAACAAAGGGTTTGTCTCCTGAGTGGACCCGACCACTGATTTTAGTCTCAGCACAGGATTCTGACAAAGGTCCCTGCCATTCATCGTCATCATCCGTCTCAGAGGAGTCTGCATCCTTCCTATCAGTATTTAATAGTAAATGTCTCTTAGGTTCTGTGTTACTGGCCCCGTCGCAGTCCTCTATACACCCTCCAGTTTGAATCTGTGCAGCTAAGCTGCTGGTTGGAGGCTCGCTTTGAGGCTGAGAGAATTCCGCTTCCTCCTCTTCCTCCTCCTCCACCTCATCTTCACTCTTCACAATAACATGAAAGAGTGAAAACCTGTTGCATTCGTCATCCTCCTCCTCCTCCTCCTCCTCCTCTTCTTCTAGATTTTCTGTGATTCCATGAAGTTGTTCTCTCTCCTGATTGATCTGAAGATCTTCTGGTTCTTCCTTTATGTGCAGGTCCTGCTGCTCTTCACTGTGGATCCATGGAGCCTCTTCTTTAACCACCAACAGTTGCTGAAAATCTGCAGGCAAAAGTAAAACACATGTTCAAAAATATGAAGATGTTGCTTTAAGTAAATTCACTCTGAGCTTTAAAATTGCTTCATCATAATTTTTTTTTTTAATTTCTGAATCCAAATTTCAGCAATTTAAGTGTTCGGGATGAACCACACTCTGAAATGTCTCAATTGTCTAAACAAAAAAAATAATAATTAAAGCACATAAAAGAATAGCATGTGGCATTTTGTATTGGAAACAAATGTGGATACAAAAAATAATTCTATTAGAAGCATAACTGTACTGGCTTTAAAATGCAGAGTGAAAGGTGTGAATATTGTTAGAAAGTCTCTCTGAATGATGCCAAAGTCTGAATTTCCCACTTGAGCAGTCTGTTTCTTACTGCCATACTAAATGGGAAGGCAGTGTTTTTTTTTAACAACTATTGACTATTTTAAGCAGAGTATGTCCCTCAAGGTTATTTATACCTTCCAAACTAATTTTAATCAATTGATTTGAAGAGTTGGTTGTTGTCATGTACACATTTCCAACATGGAGGTTGGATTTTTGCGTCCAACACATTTCCCAGCTGCCTGAGCCCAGTGTAAATTTAAAACATGAATAGAATTACATATTCACTGCAAAACACCTAAAAATACAACCTAATCATGGCACTGGGTGAATATAGTCCCCAGGTTACATGATTGATGAGTTAAATATCCATAACATGAGATTTCAGTCATCCAGTCAAACAGCAGCAGAATGGGCAGTTTGGAATCAGAGATGGAGATTTGGCAAAGTTTCAATGGGCGCAACCCACAGCCTCAGACAACAAAGAAATAATCCAGCAAATCCACGAAAGTCCTTCATTTTAATGCCATGTGTGCTTATTCTGTTCTAGCTAAAGCAGCTGTCAGTGAAGACATTTAATTCAATGTGCATCTTACCAGCAGTTTGGTTTCCAGTATTATCCTGATGACGACAAACGCCCGAAGGTTTAATCTCCTGTTTCTCGTCTAAGTGCAGAGTCTCGGTTTCGTGTTGCTGTAAATAATCCACTTCGTTCATAGTGTCTCCTTCTCCTCCTTCTTCTGGACTCAAGCGGGGAGATTTATTTATTTATTATTTCTATTTTCAATCAGGAATCTGCACGAGCACCTATATCCTCCGTCCCCATCGTAACCACCACAGCAACACCGGCATCTGTGTGTTTACATTCTATATTCATTTAAATCTAAAACGGTTTTATTCTCAACCGATACGTGTTAATATATTGGGAGGAGGTTTATTTTTATTCAAACACTAAATTTAAAACGGGAAAAAGGTTCCAAACGCTGATTAGGCTACTGACATCTTGTGGTCAGTTTGGGAAACTACAACACATTCATGCAAGACTCGGCTTAAAAAGAGTGATAACTTTGACAAGGTGAAGAAATGAACACAATATTTAGGTTTACAAGATAATGTCTCTAGTGCCATAACTTATAAACAAGTCATGACTCTGTGCCATTTAGGTTGATAGCATGAAGATAATTACTATATAATTTAAACAAATCTTTAAAAAAAAATGGAGAGGAGAGGCAAGTTTATTTGTGATCTTTTAGCGCTGCTCCTCTGTACTGCTGTCTGGGACTGGTAACTCAGAGTCATCTGCAACACAAGAGTGTTTATTTGGTCGCTGGTCATATGATGTGATAGGAAGGTTATTATATATCAAATAATACTGGCCTATATATTTTTTCCAAGTATTCATATTATAATCATTCATTGTTATCTTAGGAGCCAAATTCATCACATTTTGTATTATTTTTGCACAACAGGCTTTTTCTCCCGAGTTCTCTTCCGTGTTGTTCAGTAATGATGTTATGAATTCTGACAGATCCTGTTATAAATACATCAAAATGCTTGGGACTCTGTAAATCGTGCTTTTTGTTTTCTGGTAATTTTATTATTTTCTGTCACTGCTTAGCCCTTCATATACTAACATTGACTCGTGTGCATTTTCAATATAGCTGAATATAAGAAGTGTTAATGAGGACAAAATAGACGTTAAGCTTCGCTATAAGTCATGAAATAGAAAAGTAATCCAATCAGTTATTTCTGTGTATGGAAAGAGATGCTGAAGTGAGACTTCCAAGAAGTGAAAATTCACCTTGTAACTCTTCCATGTTCGCCTCAAAAGCTCCCTGTAGATCCTCAGTGGATAAAACCCTGACCTCATCTCCCAAAGGGTCTCGAAGCAATTCCAGATGATTTCTGGAACAAAATCGTGCGTGTGCGGTGTGTGTGTGGGTGTGTGTGTCCAAAGAATGACAGGAGCCTTTTTCAGCAGGAAAATCGGACATTGTTCTCAAAAGTAAAATAAAGACTGCCTAAAGACTACATAAAACTGTAAAAGTCAAAGAAATAGAATGCATTTTGTGGTTCATTGAATTCTGGTGACAATATGAGGAAACTGCAACACAGGCAATCAGCCTGAAACTATTGGATTACATCCATATTTTAAATAAATAATCATATAATCAATTTGCATAGGATGATTTATATTCAGCAGATTCTTTTCAGTAGAATAAACTACAAAGTGGCGAAAGCATCAATACTAAAAAATAAATACAATGGAAGTACACACATATACAAAAAATGTCGGTTATTCAGCACCAGAATGACAAAATGTCCACGTCGAGTTTGAAGGGGGGAAAAGACAAAAGACAAGACATTTTTAATTTAAATGGACTCGCATGTGTTTTTTAAGGTACGTTTTCCGGTTGAATGTCTTGGAACAAAGTCCACATTCGAATGGTTTCTCCCCCGTGTGCACTCTCATATGTCTCTTCAGATTCACCCGCTGCGTGAAGCTTTTCCCACAGAAGTCACAGTCAAAAGGTTTCTCACCTGTGTGCACCCTGGTGTGTGTTTTCAGATTGCACTGGTGCCGAAAGCTTTTACCGCAGATGTCACAGCTGAAGGGCTTCTCCCCGGTGTGCACCCGGGTGTGTCTCTTCAGGTCTCCCTGCACGGTGAACTTTTTCCCACAGAAATCACAAACGAAGGGCTTCTCTCCCGTGTGGACCCTCATGTGTGCCTTCAGGCTTCCCAGCTGGGTGAGCTGCTGGCCACAAACATCACAGCTGAATAATTTACCTCCGTGTTGCTCGCCCGTCTGTGATGCTTGGCCGCTTTCAGACAAAGGCTTCTGCCACTCGTTTTCATCTTCAACACTGACTTCAGTCTCAGCAGAGTCTGAATCTTTTCCAGCTGTGTTTGACTTTGAACGTCTGCCAGGACGTTTGTTCTTGACTCCTTTGCCGTCGCCTACATCACGTCTGGTTTTCACCCGTTCAGCTGAGCTGCTGGTTGAAGCCTCCGCTCGAGACTTAGGTACTTCCTCATCGTCCTCACTCTTTATGATAACACGGATGACTGACAGCCTGCTGACATCCTCCTCCTCATCATAATCATCATCATCATCAATCTCCTCCTCCTCCTCGTCCTCCTCCTCCTCCTTCAGATCATGAATATTTTCTTCCTCCTGAATGATTTCAGGTTCTTCTGGTTCCTCCTTAATGTCCACATCCTCCTGGTCCTGACAGGGTTTCCAGGAAGCCTCTTCTTTGATAACAATCAGCTGCTGGATGCCTGCACACAACATACAACACGTCGACTATTGCGCAGTTTTGCAAGATTTTTTTCTCCAGACATTTCAAAGATGAAAAATAGTGACAAAAGCCCATATAAAAAGAGAGAACTTTTTGTTTAGTTTTTCTATATCTATTTTTGTGTATATCAAATTTTCCAGTAATTAAAAATTGTATTAATCGCCAGATCATGAATCGATTTTTTCAGGTATAAAACATTTGCAAAACCATCAGCTATACAATCTTTGTCAGGTTAAGAGTAACTGTTGTCATCTAAATGTCTCAAAAATTCAGCAGAAGGATATACATCATAAAGTGAACCTCTTTCCCTTTTGGGGCCAGAGGAAACTTGGAGAGAAAAAAACAAAAAACTTTTCGGCATCCTTTTTTAGTAATAAATCGTAAAATTGAGAATGTTAGATGAAGATTGAGATAGGTCTCGTCTTATTGTGCAGTTTTAAATTAGAGTGGATATTTTGACGGTTGGGGGAAATGATAGGGTGGCATTGTTTAGAAGTAAATTATTATTTTAATTTAATTTAATAGAACGAAAAGCAGAGGGTAGAATATTTGCATTATTATCGAAGAGACGGAACACAGACAAGATTCCACTCCCGAACACTAAATCTTGGCCTAAATTTGAACTTTGAAGAACTACAAAGAAAGTCCCTGTGTGCGCCGCTATAAACCATCCGGACGCTACACTGGGATGTAAAAGTTCCGCTATAATAACAGTTTTAGCCGATGTTACTTTTTAAATCTTCGCATGGTAAAAAACAAAACAAAAAACAAAGTTACTTTAAATAAATATCCAAGCAGTCATTTTCAAATGAAATGGAACATTAAGTAGAATGAGCTACAAAAATAGCGTCCTTCACTAAAAATCGCCCGGGTAGCACAAACTCAAACATTTTATTTTGTAAAGATAATTCTTTTAAAGATTAATAGAACATAATATTACCGGAATAAGGGTTCAGATTATCTTTCCATTTGTTTAAGCAGCATTTGTGTGTGAATGTTGCATTCCCACAGTTTATTCAATCTTAATAACCGCCCACACACGATTATCAAGCTTCGCTTTCTTTAATCCTCCAGTAGACATCAAATATCTTCTTTTTCTCTTACCATCAGTCTGGTTTGAAGCATTATCTTGCAGCTGACAGGCACCAAGACGTTTAATCTCCTGTTTCACCTCCAAATGCAGATTTTCAGACGCGTATTGCTGAAAATAATTCACTTCATTCATGGCGTCCACACTTCTTTTATAAACGGGATGACTGGGAGTCGTCGAAGAGGATCCGGGAATGATTAAAACCTCGACCGAACACGACTCATAATCTGTGTGTGCCGCTGTCCTTTCATCTTAATCCCAGTCTGTCATTTCATCTGTGGGAGGAAGGACTCACACGGAACCCTTCATCATCTTTTTCATCAGGATTCTGCATGGACACCTAAAGTCTCCGTCAATGGTTTTTATCACGTTGATAACTTAAAAAAAACACATTTAATCTATTTTATTATAAAATAATTCATATTGTATATTTCAAAAAATAAATAAATAAGAAAAACGGACTAAAACGTGTTTAGAATTGTAAAAACATCAGTAAAACTCTGTTTCACCATCTGGTCACTATGATGAACTGCAGCTCTCTCTCCTGTTTCTCCCATAGACATGCAGTATATAAATCCATGGTTTCTCCCGTTTGCACACTGATGTGTATCTCTAAACCTCCAAACTATTCTCACTTTTCTTTCGTTACAGCTCCAGAATCTAAAAAAGGTTCCTGCCATATAACATAATTTCTGTCTGACCAGTTTGAATCCTTTCCACCAGTGTTTGACTGTAAATTTCTCTTCCACATGACGTCCTGTTTTCAGTTGGTTAATTCAGCTGCTGTTCAGATCAAATTGATGACTCAAGGTCCTCCTCCCCATCTTCCCTCTTCACAAGAACTCTAATGAGAGGAAACCTGCTGATTATCTCCTCAGCCGACTCCTCCTCAGTCCATGAAGTTGTTCTCCCTTCTGACCACTCTAGAAAATTTTTGGTTCCTCTCTTTTTTCTTTGCAACTTTTTATTTTTTGAATGATAAAAAAAAGTCTGTTTCTGTTTTCTCTTTTATGTACAGCGCCTGTTGTCCCTGCGGATCCAGGGAGCCTTTTCTATAATCACTAACAGCTGCTGGGTGTTTGCAGAAAGACAGAAATGTAAACCACGCATGTAACTACTATCATTATGCAGGTTGATTACTGAGAACTGGACGGATTTCAGAAGAAGCCAAATAAATCTGTTGCTTTCAAACTACGTATGTCTGCTTGTGCAACAAGGGAATTGAAATAGATGTACATGAGTAAGAAAGAATCTTCTTTTCACAAACATTTACTCTGATCCTGAAAAAAATTTATTCCACATTTAGATACTCTGACTCATTGATAAACTCTCCACCAAACCACCAATAAATCTTTTTTATGGAGCACTTCTTGTTACAGTAAAATGTAACATAAAGTCCTCTTTAAAAGGAGGACTTTATGTTACATCATTCAGTCCTGTCCACTCACCCCTCATAACCCCCCACAACCCTCCACTTTCTTCTCTTCACCAAAGGTGATTAGAAGACATACAGAAAGATACGTCTAAGAATCAGCCAAATCACTGCTTCTGGTCCTCTTCAGCACACATGTGGCTGTATAATAAGAGTAAATGGAAGTGTGAGATGCTATTTTTGAAGAAACAATCTCCAACATCTGGGATTTTAACAAACTGATCAAAAAGGCCAGGTCAGTTGTGGGCTCGAAACTCGCCTCTCTGCAGGAGGTGTCTGAAGACCGACTATCGGCAAAGTTGCTTACAATCATGTACAATGTCTCCCATCCACTGCATGAAACACTCTATAACCTGAAGAGCAGCTTCAGCCACAGACTTATCCAGCTTCGCTGTCTGAATGAACACTTCAGGAAATCGTTCCTTCCCAGTCCCATCAGACTCTATAATGTATCTACTTCTGCCCACCGGAATCCTCACTAAAACACAAGAATCTCTGCCTCCTACACTGCAAAATATCTTTATATGTGGATGATTATATTGATTATATGTGATGTGTTCCTACTATCTATCTATCTATCTATCTATCTATCTATCTATCTATCTATCTATCTATCTATCTATCTATCTATCTATCTATCTATCTATCTATCTATCTATCTATCTATCTATCTATCTATCTATCTATCTATCCATCTATCTATCTATCTATCTATCTAAAACACATAACTGTTGAAACTTGATACCATGTCTCCTGATGATATTCCCAAGTCGGAGCATGTTTAAATTAAAAAGCAAGGAGCCCAAGATTGAGCCTTGTGGCACACCACATTGTATTTCATGGACTCTTGAGGAACATGTCTCCAGAGTCTCCATGAATGTTTGATCTGAGAAGTTGGAGCTGAACCGGTTGAAGACAGAGCCAGAGAGGCTGACCAGGTACCGCAGTCTGGTTGCTTTCTCTTTAGTGACATTTGAGGTTGACCATGGATCCTGCATTCATCAAGAGGTTACAAAGTGCAGTCCAGCTTCCCATGAGAAAAATCCAATATTCAAGTTAGCCCTTGAAATCTTTTTGTTTGTTAGATTACTAACAATGCTAGAGCTGAAACGAAAACTGATAGGAAGTCATCCTGATGGAAAAA
>NC_137635.1:13374872-13454872 GCF_963383615.2 Lipophrys pholis
ATTTAATTTAATTTAATTTAAATTACATGTCCGTGATATGTGGGCAGCACAGTTGTGCTCTCTGTCTCTGTCCTCTCATTTTCTCTCTTTCTATCTTCTAGCCTCCAACCAGAATAATAGAAAGTCTCCAGCTGTGAATCTGATTCTGCAGGTTTTACTGGCACTAATTAAATGAAACTGAATTGAATATGCAAACATGTGAAATTGGGTTCAATACCAGCCACTCTTTCAATGCCTATAAATCCGTTTTACCGCTACAGATACTCAAAGACAGTTATTCTCTTAACATTTGAATAATTCCAATGCAGAAAACTATTGGGAGCTGGACCATAATGTGTTTATTGGTAGTCTTACTTCAAAGCAGAAAATCATGACCCGGTTCAAGTCATGGTTGAATCTTTCTGGGTTTCTGAGTTTGCATGTTCTCCCTGGATGTGAGCGGTTTATTTTTATTTTGGTGTACTCTCTGCACTTTTTCCATCCATCTTCTACACCGTTCTATCCTGTGCAGGGTCGTGGGGCATTAACTGTGGCCCAGGGCAGGATACACCCTGGAAGGGTCACCAGTCCGTCAGAGGACAAACACACAGAGACAGGCAAACACACACACTCACATTCACAACGAGGGGCAATTCAGGGTCACCATTTAACCTCACATGCATGTTTTTTGACTGTGAGAAGCCGGAGTACCCAGAGGAAACTTGATTTGACTCAAACTGAAATGAACTAAATTTCACGACTGTGTCGTATTAGAACTGTTTATTTTGAGTACATTGTAGTGCTTGCAAGCACTCTGTTGGAGGAATGCAGTGAATGATGGGAGAAAGTCTGCGGTGCCTGTAGCCGTCTGATTGGCCGCCTCCCTCAGTGCCTGCCCTACAAGGAGTGAAGCTGGGGAGCGAGAGGAGGAGTGCAGGAGCAAGGAGGAGTCCCTGCCATGTTTGGGATGGAGAGATGGGGAGGAGGAGAAGGGTTATTAAACTCCTTCGCAGCTCCTCCGATGCTCACTTCTGTCTTGCCCCCACCTCCCAGCAGGCCCTGCACCTCCACGGTAAGTCCTCTTTCACCCTCTCCATCCTCTTGTCCTTCACCTCATCTAGACCTCTTCCACCTCCTCCTCCCAGCTTCCTCACTTGTCTCTGATAATATTTGCTTATGACCTATTTCACCTCATCTTTTCTGAACTGCTTTTGTCCTTTATATTCTCTATCTTTCCCACCAACTTCTTCTGTCTTTGCTTTCCACCTTTGCTTTCCTCTTCCTCTCCCTTGCTCCTGCTTTCCTCTTCTCTTGTCTCTTCTTCAGCTCTGGAAATTTTGGTTGAATCTGAGGGGAGTGGGGCTCATTTTGCTTTAATTTGGACTATCAGGTCCACTTTACCCCCAGTTATGACTATAAGGCTCATTTCCTCTCAGTAATGGTTCACTTTACCCACACTAATGACTGAAAGGATCTTCTACTCACCCAATTACTAAGAGCATACTTTTCCCTCAGTGATGACTAACAGGATTTATATACCTTCAGTGTGACTAACAGGCTCACTTTGCCCACAGTACTGAATATTGGGCCCACTTTTCCCTCAGTGGAGACTAATTGGCTCTCTTTGCCCACAGTGAGCTTAAAAAGATTACTTCACCCTCAGTAATGACTAACAGGCTCACTTTGCCCACAGAGTTGACTACAATGCTCACTTTCCCCCTCAGTGAAGACTAACAAGTTTGATTTGCCCTCAATAGGGACTAAAAGGCTCGTGTTGCCCTCAGTGGTGACTGTAAGGCTTACTATTCCCTCTGTGATGACTAATGGGCTCATGTTCACAGTTTTGGATTTTTAAGATCATTGAGATTTTATTGAGATCATCATCTTGTGGTTTCCAGCATCACATTCAGTTTGTGAGACAGTGTGTGATGCCCAGAACGAACTGAGGACAGACTTTGTTTAATTTGTTTCGACTCAGCAGAGGAGAGCAACATCCAGAAGTGATTCATGAAATAATAAGTTGAACTTGAACTGAAACAGCATCCTGCTGTCAGTGGTCAGTTTCTATGGAAACAAACCTCCCAGCTGGAGAGATGCTTGACTCAACATTGAGGAACAGTCAGACATTTCAAAATCATTGTAAACCAATCTGTCTACTTCAAACTTTAGCCATGATTGAAATTTTAAATTCCAAACTTTAATCTAAACTATAAACTTTCAAATTGACTTTTAACTTCAATCTTAATGTTCACTTCATATTTTCAATACAATTTTAAGCTTCACACTAAACTTTAGAATCAACTATCCATCTTAAACATTTGAACTTTAAACATTAAATAAAATTTTAATCTGAACTGGAAATCTTGAAACTTTTAAATCAACCTAAACTCTAACCTTTAAAAGCACAAACTAAAGTTTTCAGTTAAACTTTAATCTCTAACCTCTAAACATAATTTTGAATTTCAGTTTAAACACTTTATATCTCATCGATCTCTTTGGGAAATGACTTCTCTACATCAAGTATCCTGTTCAGAGCTACACTCAACTACATATATGAGGGGCAATGAGCTGCTATTCAAGGGGGCTGCCAGGGGGGCTGCCAGGGGCTCCAGGGCCTTGCTCAGGGACTCATACTGAGAATTTGTCTGCTGTGGGATGCAAACCTGTGAACATGAGCTTGCTTCTGCCAAATTGTCGTCTGATTTGAATGTTGTGATTCTCTTGAAGTCACCATTCCCTTTGAACTCAGGAGGGCAGATTTAACACTTGTTTAAGGGATTATATATGTGTCATATGGTATTTGGATTAAGTTTTATAGACTACTGTGAGGACATTTCTTATGATTTGAACTTTTTCTGATTATTTTCTGAATTAATTTAATTTAAACAGAGACAGTTCCATCCTCTGGTCTCTGGTAAGCAATCTCATCTGAATTTAGGTGAAATCGTGATGTCCTGATTTGTTCTGACCTCAGATCGAGATGCAGTCTGATATTTAGTTTGAGGCTGATTCTCAGCTGTGTGCTGACTCCTGGATGTTGACCTTCAGCCTGTAATGGCGTGGAAAAGCTGTTCAGGTTTATTTGATAACAGAAGTTTGTGTATCAAAGCCTCTTCTGGTTCTGCTTCTTTCTGTGACTCTGGGTTAAACATGCAGGGCTGCCTCGTTTGACATATTTATTTATTTATATATGTTATTTCTTTATAAACACAATGGGTTGTAGTTCTGGTCATATTTGTCAAAAACATCTGAAACCAAAAAATCTTGACTAGATATGGTCAAAAGGGGTGGAGCAGTGTGTGTGTGTGTGTGTGTGTGTGTGTGTGTGTGTGTGTGTGTGTGTGTGTGTGTGTGTGTGTGTGGTGGAGGTCTAGAGGGGTAAGAGCACACCAAAGAGAGTCAGAATTCGGCTTCATGCCCAAATTAGGAAGTTTTCCCAGAGTGCTTTGTGTTCATTTACTCTAAAGGAGAGTAGTAAAAATGTCATGAAGGAGGGGCAGCGGGGTGGGTGGGGTGGGGTGGGAAGGAGTGGGAAGGAGGAGGATGGGATGCAGGAGGCGGTGAAGTGACCTCAGTGAATAGCTCACAGATCCAGTCGTGGTGAACTACCGTCTAAATTTACTTACGAAGTTTGAATTTTCTCTACAGCACACAGAGTCCACCGAGTATGCACAAAAAAGAAAGTACAAAAAGTTGAATGACTTTGTCTCCTCTCTGCAGTGTGACTTGTAGTGTCGTTGCCCGCCCACAGCGCCCCCTGCAGTCATGTGTGATGATGAGGAGAGCACCGCTCTGGTCTGTGATAACGGCTCCGGTCTCTGTAAGGCCGGATTCGCCGGAGATGACGCCCCCCGCGCCGTCTTTCCGTCCATTGTGGGCCGACCCCGACACCAGGTGACTGCTTTTCATGTTTCACAGGGTTTTCCACTTTCATAGCCATGGTGACGTTTAGTGCAGTTTACAAGTGCAGTTGGGTTAATTCATTATACTTTACTGTGACTTCTAATGACACCATCTAAAGATCTGGACAGGACACATCTGAGACGGGTGGTCACATTTGAGGACCTTCGCCTGCAGGCCCGACCCGCTGATTGCTCTGTGTCTTTCAGGGAGTGATGGTGGGCATGGGGCAGAAGGACAGCTACGTGGGCGATGAGGCCCAGAGCAAAAGAGGAATCCTCACCCTCAAATACCCAATTGAGCACGGTATCATCACCAACTGGGACGACATGGAGAAGGTGAGTGACAGGTGGGGCACACCTGCTCAACAAACGTGATCTGGGCCTGACCTGACCTCATTCTGCACTCTGATTGGTCAGATCTGGCATCACTCCTTCTACAACGAGTTACGGGTGGCTCCAGAGGAACATCCCACCCTGCTGACCGAAGCGCCGCTCAACCCCAAAGCCAACCGCGAGAAGATGACACAGGTCGAACCACGTGCTGCTAAAGATCACAAACTACTGCGCTACACAGCTTACTACTGCTAAAGATCACTAACGAATTCCAAGGACTGCTAACTAATACTAAATAAATATGATTATTGATGAAGACCACTATCTGCTGCTAATGAAGGCAAAGTACTGCAAAAAAATTATAATAACTCCTGCTAAATATCACTAACTATTGATAAGGCTGCCAAGTACTGCTTAATACCTCTAACAACTATGAGTAACTGGGGTTTAACCAGGGTCTGAATCCCTACCTCCTATCCGAACCAGTGTCTGTTTCCCTACCCCAATCTGTCTGTCTGTCTGTCCTATCTATTTCTCTCTTCTATCCCCTCACCCCGACCAGAATAGGAGAAAGCTCTGACCTCTGAGCCTTGTTTTGCAAAGGTTTCTTCCTATTAGAGAGAGTTTTTCCTTTCCACAGTTGGCTATGCTTAATCATGTGGATTTGTTGGCTTTTTCTCTATAAAAAGCACCTAGAAATGACTGTGATGTAATTGGTGCTTCAGAAATAAAGTTGAATTGAATTGAAATTGAACTCGTGCTAAAGACCGCGAGCTAATGCTAAAGACTGTTAACTAAAGCTCAATATCACCAACTACTGCTAAAGACTACTACCATCTAATGCTTAACCCTGCTAATCTATCGAAACATGACAAAGTACTTCTAAACATTGCTAATTACCCCTAACTAATGTTGACTATGCAGATCATGTTCGAGACCTTCAATGTTCCTGCAATGTACGTGGCCATCCAGGCCGTCCTGTCACTGTACGCCTCGGGCCGCACTACAGGTTGGACCACACTACTGACCCACCTCACATCAGATCTAACCAAGAATAAATCCACCTCAGGCCAGATATATCTGGGTTTAAAACCACCTTAGAACTTATCTACCTGGGTTTAAATACACTTCACACAGGATCTAACCGGGTTTAAGACCACGTCAGACTAGATCTAACTGGGTTTAAAACCACTTCACACTAGATATAACCATGTTTAAAACCACCCCACTTAAAGGTTTGAGTTGAAGATAAACTTTGAAACTTCCATTAACTGAATATACAGTGTCTGACTATTGGCTAAGTCAAAGACTTAAAAGTTTTTCTCCTTCTCCTCAGGTATCGTCCTGGACTCTGGTGATGGAGTCACACATAACGTGCCAATCTATGAGGGTTACGCTCTTCCTCACGCCATCATGAGGTTGGACCTCGCAGGTCGTGACCTCACCGACTACCTCATGAAGATTCTGACCGAGCGAGGCTACAGCTTCGTCACCACAGGTTTGACGTTCGGCCGCGCCCACCTCCCCCAATCACAGCTGCCCTCTCTGACACACTTTGTGTTTTGTGTGTGTGTGTGTGTGTGTGTGTGTGTGTGTGTGTGTGTGTGTGTGTGTGTGTGTGTGTGTGTGTGTGTGTGTGTGTGTGTGTGTGAGCAGCTGAGAGGGAAATTGTGCGTGACATCAAGGAGAAGCTTTGCTACGTGGCACTGGACTTTGAGAACGAGATGGGAACGGCAGCCACCTCCTCGTCTCTGGAGAAGAGTTACGAGCTTCCTGACGGTCAGGTCATCACCATCGGTAATGAGAGGTTCCGCTGCCCTGAGACACTGTTCCAGCCCTCCTTCATTGGTCAGTACACACAGACAACCGTTTACTTTATTGGCTTCAACCCCCCAGGATATTCTTATTAAGGGTTCAGTCAGTAGTTAGTCTACTTGTTTCCGTAAAATATCCTGCAGTGACCATAAATCTGGTCAAAAGCCTCCTGAAACTGACACAGTGTGGAAGTGGTAAGTGGTTCAGAACTTTGATGTTTTTCACGATGCACTTGATTCTTGAGGAGCCTGAAAATAAAATACAGTATGTTGAAGAATTGATTGAATACAAAGCCAACCTGGTGCTGGGTCCTCCTGCAGGGATGGAGTCTGCTGGGATCCATGAGACCACCTACAACAGCATCATGAAGTGTGACATCGACATCCGCAAAGACCTGTATGCCAACAATGTGCTTTCTGGAGGAACGACCATGTACCCAGGCATTGCAGATCGCATGCAGAAGGAGATCACTGCTCTGGCCCCAAGCACCATGAAGATCAAGGTCAGTGCTCAGTCGACTCCAAATACACTGAATAATTCCTGCAGTCTGCTGGTTCCTCAAACGCACCACAGCAAGCTATTCTAATAGAAAAATAAATCAGTTTTCATTAGGTCCACAGATGTGATTTAGCAAAGTCTAATTCTGTCTCCTGCCAGAAGGTTAATTTTATGATGACCTCCAGTGGTTTTGTACAATATAACAAGCAGGACGTTTACCAAAAAGGCTGTTTTTCAAAAGCAGTTTGAAACCAACACAAAGTTGAAAGTCTTTTAAACTACCTGTTCATTCCGGTCACTATGGCAACCATTAACCTATTATCATGGCTTCCAATTACTATGACAATGACAGTACAGTATCAGGTCAATCCAGTAATTTTTTTTGTTTTGTACTAATACATACGGTTGACATGGACCTACTGTGCCCAAACTATTTTCTATATGTAGAAAAAAATAAATAAAATCCTGAAACTTGAGTCTTGAATTATTAGAAATGAAAACCAGTGCTGAGGTTTCTGACATTCTCCGACTCCGTCCGTTAGATCATTGCCCCTCCAGAGAGAAAGTACTCGGTGTGGATCGGCGGCTCCATCCTGGCTTCGCTCTCCACCTTCCAGCAGATGTGGATCAGTAAGCAGGAGTACGACGAGGCCGGACCCTCCATCGTCCATCGCAAGTGCTTCTAGAGGCCCGTCCCCTTCAGTCTCAGCACCCTCTGTATTTTAACCCTCACTGAGCACCAGCTAACCCGCATCAGGTCACCAGAAGCCCCGCCCACAGGAAGTCCCGGTGTGAAAACGGGATGTGGTGTTTAGTTGCTTTTGGTGAACTGAACCTTGAAAACTTTCAGAAGGCCCAACAGGAAACATTCAGCCCAAACAGCCTCCCCCTCCTCCTCTGGTCACCTGTAAGCCTCACCCACCACCCCCCTCACTCCACCTGAGACCCCGCCTCCCACCCTGCCCCCTCCAGGTTGGTATGTTTCTGTCAGAAAGTGTGTTTCTATTTTTTTGATGAATAACGGCCTGAAAGTCGCCCAGTGCTCCCGCCACACTGTGATGTCACACGGCGTATGATGATGTCAGGAGGCATGGCCATGCGCTCCATGTGGTCTGGTAAAGATGACGTGTGAGGTGATGGTTGGACAATGACAATAAAAAGCTCTGAAGCCAAAAACATGTCTGTTGTTCACTGTTTGTTCTGACAGTTCACGAATCAGCAGTTTGAACACTGATGCCACTGTTGGCTTTTCTGTTGTTTACTGGGGCAACAGCAGCTTGGATCACAATGTCACATGATCTTCAGACCAAACTAAAAACAGCAAAGATGATGAGAAACTCTTCTGGAGGTCACATTGACCACCCCAGATTTAGGTAAGCCAACTACTTCGGGTTCTGAAGACATTAGATGAGCATACGGTTACACAGGAAGCCTTCTGGCGTTTGGGCCACATTTCTGTCAATCTATTGAAAGTGTAGTGGAACGGAGTAAAGGAGTAAGATTAAAAGTAAACAATAAAAGGTGCAAGAGTTCAAAGTATGACTGTGATAACACCTCAAGATATTAACACTACCAGACACATTGCTGCCCCAGATAGTAGCTCCTTCTCAATTTAACTGTCCTCGCCATCATAGTTATCATTGACTCCTTCTGTATAGAAAAGAACTGTGCTTTATCATGGTATTTGTAGTGTATTAAAGTGGATGACGCTATGTTGAACTGATTGCCAAACACTTATTTCAACACATTGAATGCACAATGAGTATAAAGGCAGTGGCGTTTACACACTTTGAAGTGCATAAATGTGTTCTTTGTGTGTATATGCAAGAGAAATGAGCCATAATTTATGCTTTTCACAGATTTTCATATGGGGGAAAGATGGCAAAGACAACCCAAACAACCAACCACACCCAAACTTTGGAGCTAAAGCTATCTTAAATATTTGGTCAGATGACTTTATCAATACACAGCTACTGCTTTATAGTACAACTTCAGTTGGTTGAAACTAGTCACACAGTTATAGACAAAGTTATAAATAATTGTAAGATATAAAAAGGTTCAAACTATTTTTTATACTGTAACCTGGTTATAAACTTGCTTTAAGTTATAGAGTGGTTCTAATCTTATAAGTCACACTGGTTATAAACAGTTCTGAAGTGGTTTTGAGTTGTTCAGTGGTTGTAAATCGAGACTCGACAGCCGATCACCGATCTGGTTTTTCTCGCCCTTCTCCATTCCCCCTGATTGAGAAATAAATCCACACCCACATGTGAGAGGAAACACGAGGAGCTTTATTTCCACACATGGAGACACCTGAACATCAAAACTCCTGCGGCCAGTGAACACACCACCAGCAGTCAGCACAGAGAGTGTGTGAGGGCACAAAACACATCTGAGCAGCTTTTTATGAAAACATTTCTTCATTGTTAACTCAGAATCCAGCATGAAACTCTGCTGGATTCCTCCTTCATCTGGGATCAAATGTAAATACTGTGGTAAGTGAATGTAACTACCAGCGCCCCCTGCTGAGTCCAATGATTTCACTACGTCACATTCGGGTTTTTAAAAAACTGGTAAAAACTTTGGATTTAAAGTTTGAGCTGGTTTGCTCCTTCTGGAAAAAATACAAACACTTTCAAACATTTGGTGTTGAACTTACTGTCTCCTGGTGGGCGGGTTCAGTCCCACAGGACAGCCGGGCCAGGCTGAACAATACAACCCCCCCACTAGAAGTCAAAGTGATGAAAACAGCAGCAGCGTAGTGACACAGAAGTCAAGAACGGGGCAGGATGGGATTCAATATCATGTTTTAAAATTACAAATTAAAGTAAGATAATATTTAGAATTAACCTGGTTACTAGAGAGTAACGTACCATGTAAAACTAACAGTATCGGAGACTATTTTTATTATTGCGTTAGCAATGAGGGTCTAGTCCACCTGATGGTAGTAGTCTCATACTGTCATGGGTATAACTGATAAGAACAGGTTGGCCTGTTTCAAACTGTTCATTAATTAAAGTCTTAATGTCACCTTCATAGGAAGTGAAGGATCCGTGGGGCGTTCGGGTGCTAATGGCATTTAAAAGGGTACTTTTACTGTTGAAGGACAGTGAAAACACTCTTTTCAGTAGCTGTAAAGTCTCACTGCTAGATAGCAGGGATCATTAAAGGGCTGAAACTCCTCAAATCGTGCATCCAAAATAAATCCAATAAATTAAACGGCAGCACAGCAAATTTCAACTCTTCAAGCTTCCTGATGAAGCAGATTCAGTGAATCCTCATCAGGTCGAACAGCAAACATTCATGTGTTTCTCATGAGAAGGCACTCCAACGTTTAGGTCCTTGAAAACACCACAGAATCACACCGCAGGAAAAACTCTAACCCACAACTAATCCCACAACTTAACCCACAAGTCAACAATAATAACCACAACAACAGGTAGAAACAAATGTTTGTTGTCTGTACAGCCGCAAACATGTTACAGAACAAATCCCAGAGAAAACCACACACACATACGCGCACACACACACACACAGACATTCACAGTTTCCTCTTCAGACAAAAAAAAGCATGGCAGTAAACAGCGACTTCTGTCTGTCACCTGAGGTCCAGCAGGCTGAGCTTCGAGTCCCTGACCAACACGTGTTTACACACCTGAGAAAAGGGGGCGGAGTTACAGCAGTTAGACGTGGAGCCTCCAGAAGAGCAGCGTAAAAATATAAAGTTCTCAGTCGTATTTCTGTGCATCCACCGCAGGTAGAAAGTGGTTAGTTTAGCGTAGCATGACGATTAGGAGCAGTGTTAGTCAGGCTCCTTGAAGAGAGATGGAACCAAGTACAGGGGCTTCAACAGAGGAGGTTGTTAGAGAGCAAAAGCACTGCATGTGAGTGTGTGTGTGTGTCAGATGTGAATGCAGATACTCACGGTGAACAGTGGCGGCTCTTTGGAGTGAGGATGGAAACCTTTGAGTCTGCACCTGGAAACCTCCAGCATCCCCGGAGCAGTGAGCCTGAACACACCCGTACTGAGAGAGGGCAGAGTCAGTGCGTGGCTTTAGCGGAACATAGCACACTCTGTGTGTGTGTGTGTGTGGGTGTGTGTGTGTGTGTGTGTGTGTGTGTGTGTGTGTGTGTGTGTGTGTGTGTGTGTGTGTGTGTGTGTGTGTGTGTGTGTGTGTGTGTGTACATACTCGTTGTGTTTTGGTGCGCACACGATGGCGATGGCCTCCGGCAGCATGAGCTGGTAGGAGCAGTGCGTGTGGAGGTCGACGCTGGACAGGAAGGCCGTCTGAGTGGGATGAGTCTGCACACACAAGAGGTCAGAGGTCGGTGGACACGATGATGTCGTGCTCTCACTGGTCCGAACCAAAGTCTCACATGACAACATTCGACTGAATGTATAATTTTAACGTGTTATCGTACGTGGATCCAGCCCAGAGTCAGCAGGTTTTGTTGGTCCTGGAAACTGAAGAGTTCTTCCACATTCTCCATGTCACAGAAGTCCGGACCAGCAGACTGCTTCGGGATCACCACATGGGTCAGGACCAGGTCGTCGTGGGTCTGAGGAGGGGGCATTCACAGGTGGGGGGGGGGTATGACTGGTCAGCTGGTCCTGAGTTAAAAACATGAAGGAAATTCTTCTACTAAAGAAGCACGCGAGCAAAAGTTTGGACCACATCCGGCTGACAGTGAACTCCTCACCAGACGCCCACACAGCACTCCGCAGGTTTCAATCCCTCTGGCTGTGTTGGAGTCGGCCAGCAAGAGGAAGCGATATGTCAGATCTCTGGGAATCACCACCTGTCTCAGACCCTCCACCCTCTGACCTGCGCGTGCACATGCACACAAAAAACCCACTCACAACTCGTACGTATTAAACATTCAGAGGGATTTTTCAGATCCATTTATACAGAGCACCTCCACTGCTTCATAATCCTATCTCAACCTTCTACTCTCTCTCGGCTCAAAACTTCACCTTCAAGAAGAAACTCTTAAAATTATAGTATCTTGTACTTTAGAAACAGCCTCATGAGGCATATCTACATATATCTGACATACATGTCAATGAAGTTTATATCCACAGGCAATATTAGAAAGGTTTTTTTAAATAGTTTTGGTGTACTGACTGTGTACTCCAGCCAGCGTGGCAGCTGGTTGGCTGATTGGACCAGGAGGTTTGTTTCGGTTCTGGTCTGCCCGCTGGGATCTATTGCTGTCTCTGATTGGCTGCTGAGACAGACAAGAGCCATCTGTGACCTCAGGCACTTTGGTCTCCACCTGCTGGAAGAAACAACAGGAGTACCAGTATTATTATACTGGTGGTCCAGGACATGATGGTCACTCACAATGGTAAAACTACTCATTGTATCAGTTGTAGTAAAAGTATCATGAATGCGTCCGTCTACCTTGTGCCCCGCCTCCACTCCTCTTTGATTGGCCAGCTCCTGACGCCTCAGCTGGTCCTCGAAGTAGCGAAACTGTTCGGACTCGATCTGCATCTGTCGCAGTGTGGCGACGCGCTGCCGCTCCTCCTCCAGCAAGCCCCGCCTGCTATCGTCGTCCAATAAGGAGAGTCGCTGAACTTGTTGGCCACACCCATCTACCACCACAACCTGTTTCTGTTGGAAGTTCTGAATTCATGAGTATCGTCCACCAGCAGAGCGAGCTTCTACAATTTATACAACACTGTGAGTGGCACCCCTCCGAGGAAACCCCAGGAAATGAAACGCAGAAAGCTGATTGGACGGTGGACTAACCTGCGATCTGAGGTACTCGGTGTACTCCCTACTGTATTTCTCGTGAAGACGTTTCTTCAGTTCGTCTTTACGAGGAAATGCCACCTCCTGAAGTTTCTGGAGCAATGAAAAACACATGATACGACGCCGTCTAACAGCATATTCACACCGCCGGTCTGATCTGTTTACCTTCATGATGAGCTGCTTCTCTGGGACTGCTGCACACTGCTGGTAGTCCCTGTGAGTGGGCAGCTTCTCCACAAACAGCCTGGACACAAGCAGAAAAAGGTCAGTCTTCTCCAAAGCCGCCTGAAAGTTTCAAGATACCATTTGTCGATTCTCACGTGATGAATTTGGTGTAGAGGACAAAGGCGTTCTCCAGGCTGCCCTCCTCCAGGTAAACCGCCGCCATGCGCTCCATCTCCACGCCGGAGCGGAAGTACCGCCTGGGCTCGATGTCCTCGTTGATCTCCACGCTGCATCCCATCTTCCCCAGTGCCCGGACCCGCTCCGCTGCCGTCAGGGACACGTCGGTGTACTCCGGCTCAGCCGCCAGCTTCTTCTACACAAACACAGGTATCGCTCAGCTCCAGAGCCTCCCAGACAAAAGACTTCTCGCTTCTCAGCACAAAAAGTCAAAAGAAACAAAAGATGAAAATGTTGATTCGGTTCAGAGGACCGAACGTATTTGTTATTGGAGCACAGCATCAACTTTATCCATAAGCATGGACTGTATCCGGACTGGGATTCAGATTCAGCATCTGAAAGAGCCATAATCATCCCACGCAAGTGGTGACAGCGATGCAAGTAAAAGCATGTCAGGAGATGTCGCCCCCATGCTATCTTGCACACTAATCTGTGTTAACATGCAATGGGTATTTTTGAATAAACAATAATCAAAGAGAGTAACTGCACAGCTGCACATCTCTGTGAGGCAGTGGTTTGTGTTATAAAGTCTTACAGATCCCGCCCAGATGCTGATGTTGCCCCCTGGTGAAAATGAGTTTGATAGCCTGGCTTCACAGCCTTCAGCTACATGTCAACACTAGAAATACACAGGCCAACACTGAGTCAGGAAACACTTTAAAATCCAACACTGAAGTGAGTCTGAAGACAGGAAACTCAGATGTACGCCCCCTGAATGCAGCGTTTGTTACTGAGCTCATTGACATGAGGAGACGTCTGAGCGGAGGACAAGCAGCCCTCTGTCACAAGAGACATCCGGAACAGAGAGAAACAATCGCAACCATCAAAAAAAAAACAACAACAACCCCACAGTCATCCAGAAATCAGAGCTTCACGTTCAATTTATAAAGTCCCAAAATTTAGATTAAAATCTTTTAGTTCAGATGGAGCAGATTCAGCCACTCTTCACACACTACTAGATAATGACGTTTTCCTGGCGGAAGTGGAATATGTTAATAGGAAGGACTTTGCACGATTGTGTCACATGAGCAGGATGTAGAGGATTCGGAAACACACTATAGTTAGTTGAAAATGTAGGATGTCACCAGGCCTTACCAGCTCTGCTTTTGCTCAGGATGTGGCGCAGGCATCCACATTTTCACACGCTGAGTGGTTGACCAGTGGGAACGGCGACTTTATGGAAAGCCTGTTTAGGTTCCATGTAGCTAAACTTCTATTCCAATCTGCCCTTGTACCCAAGTTCTGTGATATCCGTTTTAAACTGTGCTCCTCAAGGATCGCTGTTCTTTATGTTTCAGATGTCTCTCTGCTCCAATCCACCTGACTCACATAAAGTTTTACCAGATGGGCTGGAGAGGGTTTGCGAACACACTATAGCTAGTTGGAGTGTCAAAGAAAATGTTGGATTAAATAAGTGTTGCTTCACTTTCACACGTGATGACTGTGTGTGTGGCATGAGTGGGTGTATATACACTGCAGCTATATGGATACATTTATACATGAATTGTGTTTATAATCGTGTATAAATGTGCATTTGTGAATATTGTCAGGAGTTACATCTCTGAAATAAATCATCAGTTTTGTTGACTGTTCCAGTTTTTCTGGCGGAAGAGACATTAACCAATTTCCCCAATTAGCTGACAATGATGCCGGTGACAAAGTATTTCATTCTGAACTGATCTCCTGCTTCGTGTCCTCATAACATTGGTAAAACACACATCTGTGTTACTCACCAGCGTGGTTAAGCTGAAGCCTTGTTCCATCGCGTTTACGTCCTTTGACTGTGTCCCAATGTCACTCCTGCGCACACCGATGCTTCGCCCATCTGCCACCTCCCATGATGCTTCACTGCAGGGGAGAACCAACTTAGTCATCATGACGAAGTACAACGTCATCACCATCTTCATCGTTATCGCCATCATTTCGTACATGTTGTGCAGTTTGATGATTGGGTGTGTAGATGACATGTGTGTTTGCTGTATAATTGTATAGAATGTTTGTTGTATAGATTTGATGTATTTTTGGGGTAGCAGTGTTTGTCATGTTGTTGTATAATGGTGTATTTGTTGTGTAGCTGCCTTTTTTGCATAGTTGATATATTTTATTTGAATGGATTGGTTGTACTTGTGCAAAACAGACTCGTTTTAGTTTTCTAGATCTTCTTGTGTAACTGTGTATATTATGTAGATTATGTGTAATTGTTATTTCGATGTCATTGTAGATATGTTCTATGTGTAGTTGTGTAGATGTGTGGTTGTCTAAGTGTTCAGTTGTGTTGAAGTGTGTATGAGCTTCTGTGTAGTTGTGTAGATGTTGTGCAGTCATGTAGATGCTGGGTAAGTGTGCAGTTGTGTGTTTGTTGTGCAGATGTTATGCAGTAGTATGGATGTGGAGATGATGTGCTGTTGTGCAGATGTTGCGTGGACGAAACGTCACTCTCACGTCACACCGGATATCCGCTCTGCCTTCAACGTGAACCACGCTTTTCAAAATACAAGTATTTGCCATAAGGATATTCAGTCACGTCGCTCTTTCAGGATAAAGTGAATAAATCGTAATATCCGCCTGTGATTTCTGAGCTCGCTGCTCTTTAAAATCACCACCGGCCGAGGATGAACACATCGCAGTTTTTTTGTACATCATCACAAACAAACAAAATCCCCCAAAACCTCAATTTACCAGCTGTTTCTTCGCGGTCCTCAGTCCGAACCACGTCGCCATCCCACAGCCGTTGCGTGGTGCCCAGAAGCGGATCGACCTGTCCCGGAGGCTGTGGATGATGAAAACCGAGGAAAGCTCCGAAAGAGGCTCTGGCAGCGACCCGCGGCAGAGACAGTGGCGGCGAAGATCGTCTCTGAAAACAGATGACTCACCAACAACTGGCCAATTCCACTACGCATGCGCAACAGCACCGTCTCTATAGACTGGTTGAAAAATAATAATGACTCACTTCGACGTGTTTTACGAAAACCAGACAAAGAAACACGTTTTATTTATATTTTTACTACATTCGGAAACTTTAGAGCACTGCAAATAAAAAAAAATTACATTTTGGAAGACAAATTGTGAAAGGAACTGCTACATGAAAAAGTGATAGAACAATCTACAGTTTTATATTCATCCAGTAATCAAGAGAAACCTGGTTTGATTTCATTTTTATGCTTTAGTTTGTAAAATCTTCATGGGTTGTTATATGTTCTATTTAAAATGGTAAAGCAGTTTTACCATTTACATCTTTCACGTGTCATATTTTGTCTGTCTTGGTAAAATTATGTGTTTTAATTGTTTGCATAGTGCAAATCATGAACTTGTTTACATTACTGCTCAGTTATTGACATTTGCAATTGCTTGACAAAGTAACTGAGATTTATAGATTGCAAGCTTATATTTGTGCGTTTGCCAGAAATTGAAAATACAGTTATCACCCACAGGGAAATAAAGGCAGTCTATTTCTCACTTATCATATCCTTTTTCATTCATCTTGTTTAGGACTATTACATTTGGAGGCACAAGTGAGACTGGCCTCCAACACAACAGAACGCAACCTACGTTGATCATCTTTTAAATGTAACCTATTTGCCTGTTTGCACAGAACTCCGTTATAGCATGTGAAAGCCTTTCCGAATAAAAGTCTTCATCCTGAGTTGCACTTCCACAAAGTCCAGCCCTGGTTTCAGTAAACCAGTGCTTACCAACTGCAATGTGGAGTCAGAAGTTAAGAATGTACCGTTTACATTGAAGGAGCTCAGCACTGACAGACTGTAACAAGCAAAAATCTAAATGTTCTTGTTTCACAAACCACCAAACATGTTGAACCTGATGAACTGTGTGAATTTGAAGGAATGTCAGAACTGCTGAACTTAATAGACGTGATAAAAACAGTGCAAGAGGCTGAAAACAACAGAACGAAAAACAACAAAAATTAAGGAAAGACCTTGAGTCATGACAATGATAAAGCTGATCTCCAGCTTGAACTCTTGCAATTCACTATCTCTGAGGAGCGGGGGGAGCTGATGGGGGCCGAGGCTCTTGCTCAGGGAACCACGGTGCATATTTTTCACATACAAGCAGATATTCTGCTATTAAAAGCAGAACTATCACAAATCAGAGAATCAATTCACCAGTTAAGTCAACCTGGACAAACTTATCACACTGCTGGTAGTCCAAGGTTTGTGACAAAAGCTATCCAACTTTGCACCTAAAGATACCCAATGCCTCTGCTTCGACCTGTAGGTACTATTGGCTTTACAAGGAGTGTCTATTTAAATGAGGTGAGATTGCCCCTGAGGGACAGGTAGTGACAGGACCTGCCAAAACCGTCCCACAAATGCTCCAATTGTTGCAAGAAGAAGGAAGGTCAGAGGTTCCAACAGAGTTCAGTCTGTAAAAGACCCTCCAAACTAGAAAGACAAGGTCTAAATGACATGCAACACAAAAGCCCCACAACCACATTCCTATCTGACCATAACTGGCAAAAAGAAAAATATTCTGACAAACAGTGACTGAACTGGTTTTTAAAAAAAATTTTTATCATTACTTCCTGCCTCAAAGGGAAGAACATTGAAATGTTATCGAACACTAATGAGATGACATCTGACCATTCTCCTAACCCTGAACCCAAAGATTTTGCCTAGATCATGTCCCGAGAGGATCCCCTTCATATTGAGACTGCGAATAGTACAGAGATGCCATAAGCAGGATGGTAGGAGTGTCATTAAATATGGACATGCTGAGGAGTTTCATATTTTGTCATGCGTTGGTGGTCAGCAGCTTTGTCCCATCAGTGGCTTTAAAGTAGTTGAGTGAGTCGCTATGTTAAAGCAAAATCATCAGCCTGGAAAAAGAAATCTCATTCATCTCATTCATCTTATACATCTGCGGTTGTTTGCGTGACAAAGTAAGTGTGGCTTTTTCCAGTTGTGCAAAGTTCACAGAGAGCTACAGCGCAAGTTCATAGCAAAAGACAACCAAACACTGGACATTTGTATGATTGATTTAGGTTATGTGAAGAGGTGTGTGTCAGATATGGAGATTAAATGAAGTTTGGGTAGCTTGTGAGCAATTCTGAGCAGTAGAGTCTTAATATCAAACTATTAATATAAAGCTTGTTGTGTACTTCTCAGGACAGAGCTACAGCAGTAAGCTCACAAATGATAAACAAAAATAAATTATCTCAGTAAGCAGTCTTGCAGTGCTGTTTTTGCAGAGTTTTTTGTCTGAGATGCCATAAAGGAGTGAATCTCAGCGAAGAGGAGATAAAAACATGGACAAGAAGGGATCTACAACCTGCAACCTGTAGCTCTTTGGCCCTGCTGTAGTGGCTCCCTGAGCCTTTCATAAAGTTACACCTCAATAATCTTTTTTTTTTTTTTTATTAACACAACTTTATGCAGCTTTATGCAAAGCAATTTTCAAAAGCACTTAACTCTTGCTAAAAATGGACTCATGCTTCGAAAGAAAGGCTCAACCAAAATGGCTAAAAATAGCAAAAACCATGAGAAATGGGAGGAAAAATGGATAAAACTGATAAAGCAGCCTAAAACAAAGTGCCAAAATGATTGAATGACACCTAAAATGTCTAAACGGTAAAACGGAAGAAGGTTAAAAACTCTAAGATCATGTACAAAAACAGCTGAAAATGTAATGTTTATCATCCTAAATTGTAATTGAAATTTCATAAACGCAACATAAGACACCGTTCATGTTCAGATATCAAAACTATATATGAAACCTCAAGAGCTGGGGCAGCCTCATTTTAAAGGTCCAGTGTGTTTTGCGGCTCCAGTTGTCTTAAATTTGGTGTAAAGTCACAAAAATGGGTCTTTTGGTCAAAAAGGTTGCAGACCCCTGTCGTAGAGATTGATCTAATAGGGCAAAAAAAAAAAAAGAAACCACATACTGTGGACTCAAAGTAGACACCAATTAAAATCATAAAATTCTAACAATGTGCGTTAAAGCAGCATGACGCCACATCACGTGACCAAATCGATGTGAATCTATTTTATAGTGAAATCCACAGGAGGAAGTAATGGTCCAGGTGTGACGGTGCAGTCACGTGTCCAGGTGTGTCGGAGTTGTCATGGGTATCGTGTACTCCGAGGTAAGAGACTCTTTTTCTTTTCTTCTCTTTGGAGTTTTCAAACGGAGGCAAACAGAAGCGTTGTAATTGACACCGCGTTTCTATTTCCACGTAAGGTTCAGTCCAGCTGGGGGAAAAAAACGCTCAAGAACTTAAAAAAAAAAAAAAAAAAAAAAAAATTCATGTCAACGTCGTTTTTCCTTTTGTAGTTTACATCCAAATTTACATTACACACACATAACTACACTACACGACATTAACCGCACAACTTTATACAGTGCGAGAAAACTTTCCGTTTAAAAACTAAATCAATCCTCTCACGCCTGCTGGTTTCTTCTGTGGTATGTTTACAATCTCACTCACAATCAACACAAAACAAAAGCATTATGCAACAGAAAAACATTACACAACACAGCGACACAACACTACACAACATTTCACTACACTATGCAAAATTCCCCTCTGCGTCGTTGAGAAACTTTACATTACAAACAAACATCACTGCAGGCTTGCAGAGTTTTGAACTCACTGACATCAAACACTCCACACAGCTACACTACACAACATTAGACTTTATATGAGAAAACATTACTGAAAAATTTTTGTTAAAAACAAAATCAAATCTGATTTCTTTTATGGTATATGTACTATCTCACTGATAATCAACACGCTGCACATGATTACACAATATGACACAACACTACATTAAACTGTATTCCAGTCCATTACACTGTACAACATTACCCTGCACTACACAACATTACACTGCACAACATTACCCTGCACTACATAACATTACACAACATTACCCTGCACTACACAACATTACCCTGCACTACACATTACACTGCACAACATTACCCTGCACTACATAACATTACACAACATTACCCTGCACTACACAACATTACACTGCACAACACATTACACTACGCAACTTTACACTCCACATCATCCCACAACATTACACTGTACTGCACAACATTTCAATGCACTACTCAATATTACACTGTACTGCATGACATTACAATGTACTATTCAATATTACACTGTACTACACAACATTTCAATGTACTACTCAATATTACACTGTACTACACATTTCACTGTACTACTCAATATTACACTGTACTACATGACATTACAATGTACTACTCAATATTACACTGTACTACACAACATTACAATGTATTACACAACATCACACTGCACTACACAATATTACACTACATTATACTTGCTGTGTCTAACTCCTCTGCTCATCTGACTTGTGGGGTTCCACAGGGCTCAATTTTCTTTTGTTTGTTTGAACATTTCTTTTCACTTTTATGCTCTTGATAGTAGGATATATATATATATATATATATATATATATATATATATATATATATATATACGGTTAAAAAAGAGAGGTCCTTTATCGTGCTGCTGCCATTATGTCTCCGTAACATCCTGGTGTTTGGTCCCAATTATTATCTTTTCATACTTATGGAAAGATAACAACAGCTAGATTTTTTTCACTGTCCGCTTTTCAAACTGCTCCCAAAACACATTTTCACTCTTCGTCTCTAAACCCAGCATCAGACTTTGCTCTTGATTGTCTTTTACTGTTACAGCACTTTGTTTTCAGCTGTGGAGGAATTTAAGGTCCTGTCAAAGTAAAGTCGAGTTGCATTGAGAATGTAGACATTACACAACACGACAGTACATAAGCTGTTGATGGTTTAGGTTCCGTTATAGCGACGTTGTCACATGCATGTTTTCATGTCACATCGCCAGATCCTGGTTCTGAAATAGCTTGCCAACTCTTCGTTCGATTATTGATGGTTTTCTTGACCTCCTGTCTACCCCGTCACATGTAAGCCGGCCTGCCAGGCAGCGTACGATGGAGACGTCCATCAGTTGTACGAGCTGCTGAAAGTTGACCCGTCCCAGATCAACGTTCAGGAGGAACATAATGGAGACACGCCTCTCATCGCCGCCTGCCGCCGCGGCAACCTGAGGACGGTCAAATATCTACTGGAACACAAGGCCGACATCCACCGAACCAATAAGGTGTCTCCTGTTGGTGATGTCATCACATTGCTGTCATCAAATGCCAATGACATCAATAACTGACTTCTGCCCTGCCTGTAGAAAAAGAGGACGTGTGTCCACCATGTGTCCCGGAAGACGTTCTCCCTGCTGGACTACCTGATGATCACCATCTTGATGCCTGTCGTGCTGCTCGGATACTTCCTCATGGTAACCACGACAGCCGTCTCTCAGCCAATCAGCAGCCCAGACGATGTTGGCCTGACGTGTTTTCTTGTGTTGCAGCTGCAGAAGCAGCGTAAGAGTGCGGCTCTGATGGAGGCTCTGCTCAGTGCCAATGGTAACGTCAACGCCGTCGATCAGGTGAGTCAACACGCAGTTTTCACCAAGACTTCAGTGAGCACGCAGAGAGCTCAGCTCACATCCTGAACATCACCTGGTCAACAGCAGGTGTTTGTTTTAACCTGGACCCTGATGTGCGCCCGTCCAGCACACCCCTGACAGTAACCTGTTTCTGTGCTTTTTGGTGCAGCAGGGAAACACGCCGCTTCACTACGCCTGCCGGAGGAAAAACCACCATCTGGTTCCTCTTCTGCTGAGATGGAATGCCAAAACCAGCCTCAAAAACAAAGTATGGACAAGAAACCAGCCCACACAGCTACACGTTCTGCACACCAACCACAATCACAGGTTCAAAACCCGTCTTCTTTTTCAGGACGGAGAAACTCCAATGGACATCGCTAAAAGACTGAGGTTCAACAAGATCATCGTCATGCTGAGGAAGAGTTACTGAGGGGGGCACGCGGGTGGGGAGTGGGGGGGGGGGGGGGGGGTTAGATTACAGACGGGTGAGATGGGATGCTGTAGTGGAAAGGCAAAGGGAGCAGGTAGGGGACAGATGGTAGTGTCATGGTGGAGAGACAGGGAAAGATTGTCGACGTTGCAGGGGGACAGATGGGGGTGTTACAAAAGACGGTCAGGGATATTTGATGGTCTTACAGGACACATAACGGGGGTCATTACAGGGGACAGATGATGGCGTTACAGAACAGACACATGGGGATGTTACAGAGGACAAATGGGAAGACGGAGGGACAGATGGGAGATATTGCAAAAGACAGACGATGGTGCTATAGAAGACAGACAGGGGATGGTGTTACCAAGGACAGACATGGAGTAGAGTGGAATGTTACAGAGGACAAACAAGACACAGGTGTTGTGGAGGACAGAGGATCGTCTTGTCTTGTACAGCCACTTTGTACTAAAGGTGCTTTTACATATAGGCATGATGTGTTACGAATATCATTTTCCTCTCATTCCTGCCACATTCCTGACACTCTTTATCTGACATGATGCATCTGAATAAGGTTCTTAAATGGGTGTGTCGGTGCGAGACATTCCTGATATCCGTGGAGCATGTTTTTGGCCGCCTCGATACGTGAAGTTGGCAACTGAGCGTGTCGATTAGTTGGGATGCGTGGTACAGTGTGACAGCATTCGCTCCGCTGCCACATCCTCCTCTCTGTGCAACTCTAGGGCATTTCTCTAGATGCGGAGCGATCTGGGGCGCTGTAAACTGCTCAGCAGCAGATGGTAGAATGACTGGAGTCTGTGTGGAGTCACCTGCGCCTCCTCGAGGTCGCGTCTGAGACGGAGTGATTCTCACTTCTTGTGCGCAATGCGCGCCTTCACAGATTGCGCCCTGAGCGGCTGCCCACATCGCTCATAGCAAAATCCACCACTGTATTTACCAAATTCTCCCAAATCGCCACATTCCTGACAGATTGGTGACACAAAGTGACCATGTGCAGTGGCGCGCTACAGTGCAACACCGCAGAACAATATTGGTGACCGTGCGTAATGACTCGCGGTGATCCGCCATCGTTTCCTGCCATGACTTGTAACGCGTGGTAACAGGCCACAACTGTCCGTGACAGCGCACGGGGCCTCTGCCCTGAATCATATTAATTCAGGTCAAAATCTTGATCCGCGGTCAGGAATTGACATTCCTGACTTTTCGTCATGTAACGTGTAACGTCGTGACTTGTGTAAACTCACCTTAAGTTACAGAAACAGCCATGAAAACTTCCTGTTGATTAACTGTTCAGCTCAACTTGGTTGTAGCTCCACAATGCTAAGCTAACCATCCATCTGTCATGTCCCATCTGTTTTGAGTTACAAGACACATAAAATGAGTGTTGGTGTAAAGGCGTAGTTCGACATTTCAAACATGTCAATAAAGCAAATTCAAGCAGCACAATGTGATTTCTTTGGCTCCCCCTATATCTGTCATCAGCTCCACTAACCTCCTATTTATGAATACTGTTTTCTGAATTAAACTAACTTTTTTTAATTGCGTTTTTATATATTCACTTCTGTTTGGATATCTCAATGAGAGCTTTATTGTGTAAAAGCAGAACCGACTCAAAGTTTAAAAATTGTGTTGATTTTAATGTGGTGGGTTTAATACTGAAAAAGAGGTGTGACGAGTCATCTAACGATGCTCCTGCAGCAGCTTCAGGATGTAGGGAAACATCTCCTGAGGAGCGTCCAGGCCCCAAATAAAGTCCAAATGGTCCCAGTGTTCGATGTGTCGATGAAAGACCAAGTTTGGCACCTGCACAAAAACACAAACTTTACCTTTCAATCTTTCCTTGATTTTTCTGCTTGTGTTCATATATCAGCTCAAACACATTCAGTCCTGCAATCTGCTGCAGTGCCTCGACTGTCCACCAGGGGCTGCTGTGCTCTCAGCAGTCTTATGACTGACTCACCTGAGTGAGGAGGATGGCCATGTCTTTAGGATCCGCCAGCGTGTCCTGTCCCCCTGAAAACAGGGCGGTGGGTACCTTCATGTCCTGGACGTAGTACTGAGGTGGAGTGGACTGAGCAGAGGGCACAGAGAATACAGAGACGGTCAACAAAGACGCTGTTCACACTGCAAATATGAATCAGTCTGGGTCTCTTTTGGTTTCTGGACTCTGATGAGTCGACTCATGCTACCCGCTGACCCTTCAGCCACCTGACCTCTGACCCCTAAACAGGGGTCTCATACATGGCTGCAGCTCAACGAATTAAAATATCAACGAAAAGCTGACTTATTCCAGTGATTCAATTAAAAAAAAAGGGAACATTACTAATTCATTGTAATGGGAACCTTGAGGGAGAATCTGGCATAATTTATACTGAAAAGAGGGCTGTTGGTTCACAAGCACAGTGGCGTACACTAGAACTTGATTGCATAATTGCAGCGTGGAGGTGCTCAACTTCTTTGTAGACGCTCCCATGCGAGGCTCAGACGATGGCTGCTTGTCTCAACATGAACCTACTAACTGAAACACTGAATATCTTTTTGCCCTTTGAACAGAATATGAGCTACTAGAGTCAACTAGCGATATGAGGCTGGCCGAGCACTGCTTCTCGCCGCTGATCCGTTCACTCTGTTAACTGAAGTCCTGGGACGTAGACTCTGACCCTTCACGGTTCCAGTCTCACCTGGTTGTAGTGCTTCATGTTTCCTGCGGCTCCGAAGTCAAAGGCCATGAGTTTCCCGCTGTGAACAGCCTGCAACCAACACAGACCCGAACTGATTCAGACATTCCTCCTCTTTAGTCCAATGATGTCAGACAGAAGGTGCTAGTAGACATGTTACCTGGGACCAGTGGATCATGTTCTGGACGGACGTCCCCGCAGGACAGTGAGTGGTGTAGACTGGAGTCCGACTCTGGAACAAACACACGCGCCAGTCAGAAAAATCACCACGGATTGCGATCTTTCATAATCATAAAAAAAAAAAAAAAAGAACTAACCACATTGAGGTTTTTCTCATCGAAGCCACAGAGGACAAAGAAGATGTTCCCACACAGTTGCTCGAGCACCGTCTTCCCACACACGTGCTCTGCAAACCACTCAATCATGTGACTTTGTGGCAGGAAGTCTCGCCTACCAAACACATCCTGCAGGGAGCAAAAGATCAACCACAAGCCGTCAACACAAGGTGAAACAAAGTGCAACAAACACAACTCATAGAAACCTTGGCATGTGTTTGGTCATGTGACTGGTCTGGTCATTGTTGGGTCATGTGACTGGATGTTACCCAGATGATGCGGTCCGGCAGGATGGCCATTTTGGTCATGGGGCTGCCGGTGAAGGCGACTGTCGCGACTGGAGCCAACCCAACAAACATTTTGATCTTGCTGGCGAGCTCCGGCAGCGTGGAGAACGCTATGAATGCTGGGAAACAGGTAAAAGTGGATTAAATACCAGATAGGAACCGTGTGATAGTAGGAGTTTGAAATGGAAGCGGCGCTCTGCGTTACCGATCGTGGTTCCCTGAGAGTGTCCCACGTAGAAAATTTGCTCCTCGCCGGTCATCTTCAAAACATAGTCCACAACAGCCGGAAGGTCCTTCAAAGCCAACTCGTCATAGCTGGAGCCAATCACAGAGCATCTTCATCATTAGTATTAACATCACAACCATCATCATCACCATCGTCATCATTTATTCCATTCAATTTTGTTTCTTTTGTGCCACACGTTTATTTTCTGGCTGTTGTTCTCCGTTCCCTTCGTTTGGCTTCCAGTGTTCCTTCAGGCCCAACATGGAGCTGGTCTGTGTTGATACCTGAATGCCCAGAAGTCCTCCTCCTCCGGGTTCAGGCTGCGGTGTTTCCTGGACCAAGTGTTTCCTCTGCTGTTTCCGATCCAAACGTCGTAACCAGCGTCTGCCAGCACGTAGCCCAGACCGGTGTCTGGAGGGTTGGTGATGAAGTTACTGCCGGCGGCCAGCAGGCCATGCTGCAGGAAAACCACTGGCTTCGGACCTGCAGAACCAGAGCCAGAAAAGGAAGCGTTGACAGACCTGCGGAATACCAGAAGGAGGGGTGACTGTACCCGGGTTCACTATCGACCCGTTCACAGAGACAAGTCTCTGGTTATTGACAACTCCAAAGTTTAAAATATGAAGATAGAGAGGTCAGGAGTTTTGTTAAGCGTATCCCAGGGCCCAGAGCTGAAACTGCTGGATAAAAGCAAAAGCAAATACTGCAACATCGTAATCTATGTTAGGATCAATACTTTCACATTATACACGCTTCTTGTTGGGAAAATTATTAGGTCGAAGTGTGTAATTATACAAAGATTTCTACCTTTATAAAGGGAGTTTTTACTGTTGGATTTTTCTCTGTAAAAGTGCCTTGTAATTACTGTTGTATTTGGCACTCTACGGATAAAATTTTATTTAATTTAATTTAATGTGACTAAAATTGCAAAGTGCTTAGAGGACTGTTATTCATGCTGTAAAAGGGAACTCTATTTACCATCAACTTGGATTGTGATGTAAATAGTACACAAATGTATTTATCTTTCAAACCAATTTATACTGATCAACTTATCAAATGAAAAGCTTGTCTTAAAGACATAAAACCCTGGTTGAGATGTTATTGTCTGCTCCTGAACTTAGACAAAATGGAAGTTGTTACATTTGGCTTAAAACATCTGAGAGAAAAATGATCTAAACATCTAGTAACACGAGGAAGTCATTATTTTGACCTCCAGTACCACTGTGAGGAACCTGGGAGTTATTTTTGACCAGGACTTCTCCTTCAACTCCCACATTAAACAAGTCTGCAGGTCTGACTTTTTTCCCCTGTGTAACATTTCTAAAATTAGGAAAATGTTGACTAAAAATGACGCTGAGAAATATATCCATGCAGTTGTTACTCTTCCTTGTAATTAATGATTATGAGGGTGTGAAAATAACAGATGATTGATGATTGATGACCAACTGATTCAAAATGCTGACGTGAAAGTGGTGACGGGAACAGATCACTTCACACTTCTTCATTGGCTTCCTGTGAAATCAAGAATAGCATGTCAACTTCTTCTTTTAACTTTTAAAGCTCGTAACAACCAGGATCCAGCGGATCTTAAAGAGCTGTTAGTCCCATATTACCCAGCAGAACATTTGGTTCTCAGAGTGCTGCTTACTGGAGGTTCCTGGGTTTTCTAAAGGTAAAATGGGGGACAAAGCTGGTACCCTGGACCATTTTCAAGTTAAACTGCTGTAGGTTTAGACTGTCCTTTAGTCTTTTAAGTAAGACTACAACCGAGTCTCAGCAGCAAGAAACAAGTCAACAACTCAATAACATTAAAATAATTAGCAATTTGAAATTGCAATCACATGTTTTCACACAGCTCTATTGGAGACACAAACATCATCACAGACACACAGATGTTGTCAAGGAAAAACAAAATGTTCACAACAAAACAGACACACAAACATGGTCATGAACACGTAAACGTTGCCACAATGACACAGAAACATTCTCAAAAAGACTTAAAAAACGTCTTCACATACCTGCGCTGCGTTTTATTCCACTAGGAATTCTGTTGATGGTCAGAATGTATCCGTCCTCGGTTTCCACCTCGTGTTCCTCTGCAG
The DNA here is from genome assembly GCF_963383615.2 of Lipophrys pholis. Taxonomy (NCBI): domain Eukaryota; kingdom Metazoa; phylum Chordata; class Actinopteri; order Blenniiformes; family Blenniidae; genus Lipophrys; species Lipophrys pholis. The sequence goes on from NC_137635.1 coordinate 13,402,116, forward strand.
GGTAACCCCACCTCCTGATGATCTCTGACTGCATGCAAAGACAAACATCAACACAATCCAAATATACAACACCACAATATCCTTCTAATGAATGATGAATGTCTGTTATTTGTTCCTCTAAATATGTAAACTGCTCCTTTCTATCTGTGGAATGTCCCTTTATATCTATTTGTTTAAATCTAAGAACTAATCATTTGAATATGTGAACTGTTCCTATATTGCTCCATAAATGTTTAAACTGTCCTTTCAAATGTGTGAATGACTCCTTTAAATTGGTGAACCATGTTTATCAATATGTGAACCGTTTCTTTACATTTCTGAGCTTTATACCTATAAGCTGATATAGCTGAGAGATTTCATTTTTCCTGTTAATAATTACTCGACTGTCAAACACCTGACGTGCCTTTTTTTTTTTCCTTATCTACATATCTGCTGCTTTAACATATTTTTTGCACATATTTACTTATTATGCAAACTTACCACTACAGTTGTACCCAGTCACGGGTTTGTATATTGTTTTTGTGTTTCATAGTAGAGTGTTTATCTTTTTCTGCATGAGACATTTTGGATATTTAGTTTCTTTTTATCTATGGACTGTTTCATTAAATCTGTGACTGTGGCTCAGCTGATACAGTGGGTTGTCTCTGGATCGCAATGTTTCAAATTCAGTTCCCCATCTCCCCCTCTCCCGATGGCCAAGTGTCCTTGAGCAAAGCACTGATCCCCAGATTACTCGCAACAGTTGGATTGAGCTTTAGGTAGTGTTGAAAAGGGAAATCCATTATTGAACTATTCCTTTATATTAGTGATCTGTTCCTTTAAAAAGATGTTATAGTGATGGACAGTCACAAATGAAGCCGAAAGAGTTGAATCGCCTCCTGGTGGTTAGTTGCAATACTGAAAATAGTTGATGATATAATATTTTTTTTATTTTAATAAATGGAATGAAAAGATTACTTACGGTTCTATAATTATTATTACATTTTGTTTGTCGAGGGGAAAACAGTGTCTGCAGAGAAATAAATGTGTCTCTTGAACAAATGTAGTCATCATGACCTTTGAACTCAAATACTGTACTCACGATGTTCATGTGCAATTCAGGGTCCAGCTGGAGCCGTGGGTCTTCATAGTGTCGGTGTCTGTAAACATCTGGACTGCTGTGGACGAAAGCAGAGAGCACCAACACACACACTGACACACACAACATTGTCTGACACACACAAACACACGAAAACACAATCCGCATCAGCTCGTTGATTGTTTTCGGGTCCTCGGATTAAATTCCGCTTCATTAAATCGCATTTCACGTTGAATTCCCACTCTACACCGGTTATGATCTGGTAATAAGCCGGTTCAGATGGGTTAATAACACTCACCTGTGCTGCTCTCCCTCCTCTTCCTCTTCTGATCATTCGGCACAAACTTCAGAGCAGCTGAGTGGTCACGTGACGCCAGAGGGCGGACCGTCATCTGATTGGTTAGAACGACACTCCCCGAGCAAATCGATTGATGAACTCAAACACGTTAAAGTTCATCCTCTGATAACATCTCAACACCACACTGAATAACTACACTGATCTCATCATTTATGTAACAAATGATCTATAAAAAATGTTTATGTTGAGAGTTAGTCATTCAAAACAGTGATGGCGGGGAATCTGATCTGATTCAGAATCAAACCATGGCGGGCATCACAAGACTCTACAACCTGATGTGTAACACATCAACTTTAAAAATGTTCTAAATTATACTTATACAAAAGAACAATTCCATATCCTTTTCATAAGTCATTATTTAGAATAAAACGGAAATACTTTAATGTTTCCAGAGGAAAATTGTTTGTGGGGTTGTAAGTGAGTAATATGAAATATTAATATATACAGGGTCAAGTGGTGACTGGTAGAAAAGTAGAATATGAAACTAACAGAAAAACACGACAACACTTTTTAGAAGGAGGAATTATAATGGCAAATAGGTCATACCGCCTTAGGAAAGCCCGATCCCATCAGATCTCGGAAGCTAAGCGAGGAAGGGCCTGTCAGTACCGGGATGGGGGGAGGGAACACCAGGAAGCCTGGGTGAATGCAGTGTGAGAGTGAGTGGTTGGTGGTGGTCGGAGGGGCCGATGAGGCTGACTGGCAGCCTCGCTTCCGTCAGCCTGCCCCACGGTAGCTGTGGCTACATATGTAGTTTACCACCATCGAGTAAGAAGTGAATGAATAATGCAATGAAAAGCGCTTTGAGTCTCCTAGAAAAAAAGAGCTACTGTATATAAAACCCATGCATTATTATAGTAAAAACAAGTGAAGTAGACATTCAAACAGTAAATGGACTTAAACAATGTCACTAGTTGCTGTTAAAACAAATACAAGCCAACATCACTCTGCTTATAGGTCTCCTTGTAGTTTTGTTATCATAATGTAAGTAAATAGCAAGCTGACTGGCTAAGTGTACACGGAAAATACACAGGATATGTCCCAACATTCCAGGCTTGCACACTAACCCTACGAAATTTCTACTTGAAACATTTCAACTCTGCATTGTATATAAAGAAACACATAGATAAATCAGGGAGAAAAATATTTTTAAAATTACTATCTACGATGTGAATATCCACATTTTAATAATACATGGGATGTAAAACAGACAAATTTAGCATTGGAATTTGGATATTTTACAGTTTTGGTTGTGAGCAAAAGGTTCCTTTATTTATCCTCTGAACCAAGATCTAATCAGTTATTAAAAGGTCCAAATATCAGTATAAGGTTAACCTGAAAATGAATTCAAACATTTTTAAACGTTCCTAATATTTTCAAGCCAGTGACCTAGTGAAAGCGCGATTAAATTAAAATATAATTTTGGCGCCTCTAAACCGGATGTGTCGTAAGAATTGCCTTTAACCCGGAAGTTCCGGTAGCGTTTGTTTACGCTCCCTGTGTCTCCCGTTTGGTAACACTGGGGGCGGAGTTGACTTGTCCTGCCGAGGACTCGAACCCATGCCGGTCTGCCTCCGTGCCTCCCGCCCAGTCTGTACCCCGGTCCGGCTCCGGTGTGAGAGATGTCCCGGGTCCTGATCATCGGTGCCGGCCTGACAGGCAGCCTGTGCGCGTGCCTGCTGAGAAGGGAGCTGCAGAGTAAAGTCCACATCGTGGTATGGGACAAATCCAGGGGAGCAGGTCAGTGACGTCCCTCATTTCAATTCTCTCAGCCAGGTTTATAATTAAAGTTCACCCGTCGTCGTGTCTTTGTATCAGGTGGCCGCATGTGCACCAGCCGGCCCCCAGACCCCTCGTCTCACCCTGCTGATCTGGGAGCTCAGTACGTCTCCACCACACCTGCCTACGCTCAGTCCCACCAAAGGTACCACACACCTGAACACATCACCATTAACTACCACCATGAACCTGAACACATTACCAATTACTACCGTGCACCTGAACACAACACATCACCACCAATTATCACCGTGCATCAGAGCACATCCCCACTCATTACAACCACGCACCTGAACACATCCCTACCAATTACCACCGTGCATCAGAGCACATCCCCACTCATTACCACCATGCACTTGAACACATCACCAATTACCACCATGCACCCAAATGCAACACCACTATTCAACTGAACGCAACACCACCATTTACCTCATGAGCACCGACTGAAGTGTGTGTGTGTGTGTGTTTGTGTGTGTGTATAGTTTTTACTCGGAGCTGCTGGCTGCGGGCGTCCTGAAGCCTCTCGACTGTCTCATTGAAGGTCTGAAGCAGAAGGACACCAGCTATAACTACGTGACGCCACTGGGCATGAGCAGTTTGGTCAAACACTTCCTCTCTGAGTCTGGTAAACACACACCTGACGCATCACACCAAACTACCTGATGCTGACAGTTGACCCAGATGCCAAACTCCGAAACCCACCGCTAACACCCGACTCAGACACTAACCCCCTACACCTAATTGTGACACCTAGTGTCCCCATCCTTCAGGGGCTGATTTGTTCTTCGAGCGTCACGTGACTGGATTGTACCGCCGCGGTGCATCGTGGGAGGTGAAGAGGAAAGCGGGAGAGAGCGAGACATTTGATGCTGTGGTACTGACGATGCCAGTCCCTCAAATCCTCCAGCTGGAGGGGGATGTGAGACCTTGTGAGAGCCTGAAACACACAGTTCTCGAGTGATCAGAGAGGAAGCTTCAATGTGTGATTGCGTGTTGAAAGACTTACCTGTGTTTGTCCCCCGTCTCCCTCAGTGCTGTCTGACCAGCAGCAGCAGCAGCTAGACGGTGTCGTTTATTCGTCGCGTTTCGCCCTCGCTCTTTTCTTCTCCCCGGATGCCGTTTTCAGCTTTCCGTGGGGCGCCCGATACTTCACCGAGAGTGCCTGCGTTCGCTACATCGCAGTGGATCCCAGGAAGAGCAGTTTAGGTGCGTCTCGCCCGTCTTTCTCTTTCTCACCTCTTAAGTCTCACCCGTACTTCTCACACCCGTCTGCCTCACCCGTGCGCCCCCTCAGATCCCGCCGGCCGTGGTCCGTCCCTGGTCGTCCACACTAGTATCCCGTTTGGTCTGGAACACTTGGAGGAGGACAAAGAGGCGGTCCAGCCAATCATCTTGCAGGAACTCCACAGGCTGCTCCCTGATCTGCCTCAGCCAATCGGCACCAAGTGCCACAAGTGGCGATACTCCCAGGTGAGCCGGTTGTCTGTCACACTTCCTCCCACTGCAGGGAGCCATCGACTCACGTTCCCTCTCTCCAGGTGCTGACCACAGTGCCAGACTGTCCGGGTCACATGACCGTCCTGAACCAACCGCCCCTCGTCTGCGGCGGCGACGCCTTCACCCACTCTAACTTCGATGGCTGCGTGGAGTCGGCACTGAGCCTGCTTGGAGCACTGAAGAGCTCGCTGTGAGGTCATCAAAATGGCCCCAACACTTAACCAACCAATAAGACGTTTGTTAGCGAAGTTGCACACATGAAGGTTTCTGCTTCTACTTTGAATAAATTTCAGTGTTTGACGAAAATCTGCTTAGTTCTTTTGACTCGAGTCCATCGAGCTGCTTTGACTGCTCTGGATTGTGGGGGGTTGGAGGCAGACATTAGGGGGTTGGAGATGGTCACACTGGTAACCATGGTTACATTAGGGTGGGGGGTTCACAGGAGTGGTGTTGAGCTTTCCTATCAGATTTGCCTCCTGGCTCTACACTGTCACACTGTTGCTATAAGTCAGTGATTACCAACTGGGGGGTTTTATAGTTGAGTCTGCATTTAGTTCACTTACCAGAAAACTAAGTTTAAGCATTTACATTTGAAGCGTATCATTCACTTGGAAATATTTGTGTCTGCAGTATATACAAGTGATATATAAGTGAGCAGCAGGGAAAAAAAGGACAGATAAATCGGTCCAAAAAAAAAAAAAGACATAACATGGCTTCATTGAAGCAAAGGACACATTTACAATCGATGGGGACGGGGTTGCTACAATGGCTTTATGATGGTTAAAAATTTGGTGAAGGTTGGGAACTACTGCTAGAAGTTGTATTCTGATCCACAATATTTCAATCTGTGACTTCTTGTCGCCGTGCAGAAGAACACACAAAGAAAGACAAACAGCTGTTTATAAATAGTTTATTCACCTTTACAGTGTTTTTATTCCATTATAAAACCAAGTGGCATGTGTGTATACTAGTGTGTGTGAGTTCTGATTCACTGAAATCAACAACAGATGAAAAATAAACTTTGTTCTCCTGAAATGAAGCCAGTTGGAATTCAGAACCAGGTCTGTCAGAGTCGAGATCACACGAGGACTCGTCAGCGCCGAGTCCCCCCCCCTCCCCCCCGTCCCACAGCGGGTCGTCTGTCCCTCACCGAGTGGGCTGAAATGTTCGGGACAATCACAGCTAATGATGAAAGAGAACTTTTTTTTTTTAAGCTTTCAGACCAATTTCTCAGTTTAATTTAGTCTGAAACTTGTTTTAAACCTCAAACACTGATTGTCCAATCACAGTTTAGCAGAAGGGAATCGAGTTATTCTGCCGACGCTGGCCTCCTTAACCACGTATCCAGTAATACATCATTTTATCTTTCTCAAACTTTTTTGACTTTTTTCTTTTTTGCCCCCGACAGACGTGGTTGATGTGAGCGACTTTAAGCAACGATTGGACTTGTGGATCCAAAGAACGGTTCTTTATGAGACAGTCACACGACTCACACAATGATTATATCTGAAAGCTCAACAGACACTCAAGAGGTCTGAAATGTGAAACTAATATACCTGCATCTGTAAGCGGAGGGAACCACATGAGCACACCTGAATGCCAAAACGTACAGAAAGAAATAAAAAAAAAAAAAAAAGAAAAGAAAATGTCAGTGTGAGCTTTATTTGGCAAGTTTGGTGACGCGATGTAAACAGAAGAGCTGAAGCAAAGATCGGTTCATTAACAAAACGAAGTAACGAGTTCCTGTGCCGAAGGTTTCTTTACATCGGATTGAGCCGAGTCAGCGCAAGAATTACAATTTAAAAAAAGAAAAAGACTCCTTATAGCTTCACTCTGGTTCAGTTAAGTAATTTTCTGATGTTCCTGACACTCATGATTGAAAAATTGTGGTGCACAACCGACATCTTCTACGTGGTGAAAAAGATCGCAGCACCGACCTGAAAGCTACGTTAACGACATCAGCAGTTTGCCAACGGTACGTGCATTGGATTTATGTTCACATAGCCCCTTTTTCTTCTTGAACAAACCAGACATTTACCTAATAAATCCAATGCATACGATTAAATGAGATCTGGAGCCACGGAGACCAAAGATAACGCAGTTTGTTCTCACCGTGTCGCTGACAGAACCTATCCAATGGAAACAGTCAACGCTATATTTTCTAACAGTGATCACGTGGGAGATTTCACTCATAGCGACAGCAACACTTTTGTACCAGAAAGAAGGTTCTACGCGGACTCGTTGACAGTCGTCCATTTCACTGATTCCCTACAGATCTGAATGGGACTCCACATTCGGTCTGATAGCACCAAATAGGACCAAAGACAGGAAGCGTAGAGGTTCGATTGCCTCGGGAATGACGGAGCGAACAAAGCACCATGGAGGATCTCAGGCTAGCTTAGCACCGAAAAATTCACCACAATGAGCTGTTGACGCCGAGAGAAGGGATCATACAGAACGCAGCTTATAGTTTACAGACTCATGTAGACTGGAGTAGGTGTGCATGACTCTGCAGAGTCCAGAGACATCATGTCTCCTTCAGGCCAGATCACCTGCTGACCGCTGGAGCCCAATGAACAACCAGTGAAGACCACCGGAATACCAGGAGAGCCACCATGAAGCGACAACATTATGACGGAACGACTTCTCTTCACATGGGATCCGTTTCAGGGTCTTACTGAGCACTGAAGCGTCTTGAGAGACAACCTTCCTGTACGACACCAACTCTGGATCTGAGTCATGGAGCCGAGTGCGTCCTGGTTCACTCTCTGGACCTGATCTGACCCAAAAACACCAAGAACGATCAGTCTCAGCAGACCTGTAAACCCAAATCATGCATGAGGACTCAAACGTCGACCTACCAGAGCCCTGGAGACCACAGATCCTCCAGACAACCGTTACCGATGCTCCGGCTACCGATCCACATCACTGACAGACTCGCTTTTATTGCAGTATGAAATCGACAAGCGGAAACAATTAGAGAAAGTTTGTTGACGTTTCACCAGACTAGACAGTAGAAACTAGTCTGATTGGAGTTAGTTTGATCAACGTCAGGCTCCAGGTTTGATCGAGGACCAACAGAGCTGATCGGAGCGTCTCTGATGTTCACTTGATACAATTAAACCTTGACGTAAGTAAACACAGCCAGTAAATATGATTAACCATTTATGGACAGAGCGATTATTCTCGTTAAAACATCACAAACCAGACACGCAACGGGCCGACCCCGATGGGCCGGGTGTCGTCCAACCAGGTCCGACCTGAGCACTTGGCCGCTGAACAACCAACAACAAGCTTCTGTGGCGCGGTCGCTTCGTCGTCACAACCTCTGGATGGATCCGACCAAGACATCTAGCTTCTTTTCCCATTAAAAATCCAAGAAACCCCGCGGGTTGCTGCTGCCCTCAGAGGATGGAGTACGTCTGCCCAGGAATGCCAACAGGGCCTTTAAGTGTTCTTTGTAAAGTGCAAACTTCACCTGCCTCCAGGGACCGCCACGGCCTCAGAGTGTCAGAGTTTTACAGTTTCGGAGGAGCTACACAGCGTGTCGCTTCAGGATTGATACAAGTACAACCAAAGGTAGGATTCCTGTAAGTGTATGAGATGACTGAAGAGACCAGCGGGTCCGGCTATAATTGTTTGACTGACGGGTGAAGCGAATAATCTCACTTTCTCTTCGTCATCGTCGCATCCGACAAGTTGAAACTTCTCTCTGTGTGAGAATACACGTCAAAGCCAAACTAGCTCCTTCTACACCAATCAGACCGATAAAACCATCATCTCCAACATGAAACATCACACTCATGGTGTCATGATGTCAATAAATAATTTGAGGCTCACAGCGAATGTCTAATAAAACCATTGAGCTGAAAGAAGTCGGGGCTGGTGATGATTTAAACAAAAAAAAGAAAAAAGAAAAAAAAAGAATAGTTCCACAGAAGGAGTTAGTTTATGTTGACGATTGTGACGTTGGCACACAGAAAGAAGAGTCAGCACAACTGAAGCCTGAAGAGCGTGGAGGTGAGGCAGAGTCTCGTCGTTTCTGCACAGAGTTTACGGAAAGTGGACAACGGAAAGAAGGATGGAGGGAAAAATTGGCGGCTGAAGGATTCATCCAACAAACATGGCGGCTGAAGTCTGGAAAAGGTCGACTTGTCTTTCAGTTTGTTTAGATTCAAGTTTTACTCCTTAATTTTTTTTTTTTTTTTTTTTTTTTTTAAATCTGTCCATTTAACATCTCATTGTCCACCCACATCAATGACCCCGCCCCCTCACCTGGTCACTTGATTGTCCAACTGTGAAGTGAGTAAAAGATCCCAAAACCTGGAGAGGGGGGATGAGGGTCAGGGTTATCCTCTGATTGGAGCTCTTTGAATCCAGAGTCCCAGCGATCAGTTCTTTCCCACACGCACGCACGCACGCACACACACACACACGCACACACACACACGCACACACACACACGCACACAAGCACACACACAAACACACACACAAGCGCACACACACACACTTGTCAGACTTTAGTGATCTGATTGTGGTGGTCGTCTTCGAAAGGCTCGTTCTCGGGGTCTGAGTCCGTGGTGTCGGAGTAGCGGTAATGATCCGGTTCGTTGTCACTGACGTCCGGCGTCACCGAGGCCGACGTGCTGCTGGAGTCACAATTGGCTCCTTCTTCCACCGTCTTGGTGAAAAACAGCTTCACCTGAAGCACACAGAGAATGTGAGAACCCTCTATAGACTCTACACTCCCCCCGGGGGAAGTCGTCAACTCTTCTGGTTTGATTCAGTGGCAATGCTGAAGGTACTTTACCTTGAAGTTGGGGGAGAAGTTTCTGTTGGCCTTGTCCTTGTTGGCCTTGTCCAGGTCGTTCTTGGTCAGAGTAAGAATCAGGTAGTCGCGCTCGTTAGCTTCGTTCCCCGTCACTGATGTCAGTGTCGTTGCCAGGTCCCGAAGGGCCCCGGTGTTGCCGTTCTCCATCTTGTCGGAAGTCTCCTCGGGCCCCGGGATGAAAAAGGTGTTGACCCAGAAGTGAAACATCTTTTCCTGGAAGGTGAGAGGAGCACGATGGTTAGGACGCCTCTCGCATTGGGAGCAGGTGGCATTGCAACACCTCTTGTCCAACACCAGGCTGACGCAGAACCTAGAATAAGTTCAGCTACATACTTCAACTGGAGATATTCTCAACCAGTGAGAGCGACCGATGAAGCAAAGACTTCTTACAAGACAGCTACACAAATAATTGTACATGTGTGTTAAAATCTAGCACAATCATGAAAAGATAAACGTATTAACTAAACAAGACCGAGTCGGTCCGGAAGGGTTCAGTCAACAAGACAAACCAACCACAATTAACCAACACGATTCAGCCCGGAAAGTATAAATCTGCTCAAAAACCACACTGAAAGAAATCCATCCTCGGTCACAAACTCAACTCAGAGCTGCAGAAAACATCTGACATATGAGGACGACTGATTGAAGACTGGCGGGAGTCTGAACGATAACGAACCGCATATGACGACATCTCACCCACAACAACCTGAGCAAACCTGTGAGACGCCATCTGAGAGGATTCATGCAAAAAATGTTCACGAAGACTCACCTTCTTCATCATCTTGTTCTGCTTGTGGAAGAACTCCACCTTGATGTCTCCGCAAACTGGCAGCGGCTGCAGGAACTCAAACAGCATCAGCTTGTCCTCGCGGCGGGTGTGGGCCGGGTTCGACGTGTGGATCTTCACCTTCAGCTGATACACCACAAACTGCGGGTCTGCAGGGGGAAACGGGAGAAAAGGTTGGTCAATAGGCGCCGCGCGAGGGCGGCGGCGGGATGCCGGGATGGCGGCGGGACGTACTGCAGGTGCCTCCGGTGAACATGGGGATGGTTTCAAACAGCATCTTGTGGAAGAGCAGAGCCACGGGCTTGTAGTGCAGCTGGGTCCGCAGCAGGAAGCTGTAGTAGACCACGTAGCGCCGCTGACTGGGGATAGTGACACCCTGAGCAGAGACAGGAGGAGTCGGAGAAACTCTTAGTGCTTGTGAAGCACACCGAGGGTGACATTACGGTGTACTGAGAAGGGTCAGGGTTCTACCATCACAAACCTACAGAGAAACAATGTTTCAGAGATCGTTTAACATTGTGAGCAGAAACTTCTTTTTTTTTTTAGCATCACATTCAACACCAAGAAGCGTCGTTACAAACAGCATTCAGTTCTTCAGGGCAACTTTAAACGTCACGTGGTTCCTCTGAAGTCAAGGATGGAAGACGAAGGCTCACAAAAGACAACATTATGCACAATTCCAAAAAGTCCACCATAAAAAAAACCTTGGTGTCGCAGTGGATTCAAACTCTGAACTGCTCCACCCTGACAACCCTTAGCGTTCCCTCAGGTCAGCTGATCACCAGGCTGAAGCTCTGACTGGATCCAGCTTTTTCAGTCGAGGCTCCTTGACTATGAAACAATCTGCCACTGCCCATGAGACATGAGCCTTATTTCTCTCTTCTTAAAACCAACCATTTCTCTATTTTATGTATAATTTGTACTTGTTTTTAATGCATTTACTTTGTCTTGTTAGGTTTTTATTGTGTTATTCATTTTGGCTCTCTTTGCTTGCATTAAAACCCTTTATAAATAAAGATAGATTGGATAAAAATGTATTTATGGCCCAAACAACTGCTCAGAAATCAGCTCAAGATGCACAACCAGATCCACAGGAAGTGGACTGAACACTTTGAAGTTCCACTTAACCGACATCCTCCTGTAACTCTCACACCAGGAGAACTGTCCATCATCCTCTCGTCCATGACCTGGTTTTTGGGAGAATAAAAATGTCCATCCGCACATCATGGTTTCTTCTATCTGCCCTCCTCTTTAAATCCATCAAATAACTCAGCGTTAGGGACACATGAGGACACCATCACCAGATTTCAATGGACAAGTGTGTGTATGTGGTACCTTCTTGTCGCGGGTGCGGACCTCTCCGTAGAAGTCCAGTGCTTCCTGAGCTTCCTGGAACTTGTTGCGGTGCAGCAGGTAGGCGCAGATCATCACGCCGGTTCGACCTTTGCCCGCCTTGCAGTGGATGGCGGCGACGTGCTGCTCGTCTTCGCTCAGCCACTCGTCCAGATCCTCACAGAACGGACGGATGAGCTCCAGCTGGGGAGGGTTGTGGTCCTCGAACGGGTACTGGGCCACTGCAGGAGACACGGAGAGACTGTGAGCCTGAGAGAGACGACGGCGACGTTATTCTCCTGAGAGACGCTCACCTCGACAGTTGAACTTGGACGTGTCGTAATGTCGCTCTGCGCAGCTGCGGAAAACAACAATAATAAACATCAATAACAAGTTACAACAGCCTCTCAGTCGTGTGAGAAATGTGTCACTCACAGGTTGTAGATCTTATAGTGGTTCTTGTGCTTTGAGTCTAAAAACCTGAGTGAGAGAGCAAGAGAGAGAACAGTCATGAAGAGTGGCAGTGTAAATGCTGTGACAAGCTTCAGTCGGACCGACAGCTCACCGGACCACGTCGTCGATGTTGTTCCGGTAAACTCCCTCCAGCCGCTCGGCAGGGAATCCCATGGCGATTATGTTAGGATAGATATCTGCTCACTGAATTCAGGATCAACATGTCTGCTGCACAGGAACACAACCTGCTGGACTGGTCCCCTACCTTCAAAGTTTTGTAAACTTTCTTAATATCGCTCTTTACTTCCTACTCTCTAACTAAATTATAAATGGAATGCAACTAGTGCATTGAAAGACAAAAAGAATGAGGGCACATCTTCTGCATCTGGTTGAATATCTTCATGATGGAGAGTTGCTGGACTGCATGAGAGTGAAAGATCTTACTGTGTGCTGCAGAAGAGCTGACATCTCCTGTGTGCACAGCCAGTGGAAGTCACACCTGTTTTTCACCTTTGTTCAGGTTTATTTCATGTCTATTTTCACTGCCAGGAAATCACAGTTTGAGATTGCCACACCAAAATGATCAAATGTTTCCAGATCAGAAAGCACAGACTGAATGTTATTGAATCTCATGCAGCTGAACTGACTGAGTTTTCTCTTTAACCTCGGTGTTTTCATGTTGCTCAGCATCCTGCAGCTCACCACCAGAAAACCTGCACTGCTCCCTGGATGGCGGCAGCAGCAGCAGCGGCAGCAGCAGCAGCTGTAGACGACACAAACTGACCTGTCTGCGGGATGAGAGTCTGGATTTATGGACGCACCAATGGAGCACGGTGGGGCTGCCCGCCACAGGCTCGTCCTCACCGGGCAGCTCGCTGCTGCTAACCGGGGCGTTAAAGGATACAGGTGAGGTCCAGGTCGAAGCCGTCCTCCTGGTACCGCCGTTTATTTCTACTGACGATCTCTTTTATTAAGGCCGCAGCCATCGTCTCTGTCCCGGGCCTCCGATGAGGTCTGTACCCGGTGAGAAAGCACCGACAGCCCGCCGCGGCTCCCCCGGAGCCTCCGCCGTCCGACTGCTAGCCCGGAGCTAACTAGCCCCGGTCCACGGTTCTTATTCTATGATTAAATCAGGTATTTAAAAATGTTCCAGGAGGACACCGGGAGTCCGACGCTGGGCCTGAAATAAACGGTCCGTTATCCGCCCTCCTCCTGAAGCCCGGTGCGATCAGACGCTCGCCGGCCTGCAAGAGCCCGGAGAGCCCGGCTGTCGGTGCCGTTTTCTGGGTCAGTCAGAACGGGAAGGCGTCGGGCCCTCCTCCTCCCTGCTCCCGCTGCGGGCCCGGGCTTCCTGGTCCCCGTCCGGAGACCATCCACGAGTCGCTCCTCCGTGCAGAACCGGCCGTCCAGGCGGTGCAGAAGACTTGATCCCCGGCCTCGGAGCGCGGCAGAGCTGCCGTGATTAAAAATCTCCGCCAGACTCTGAACTGAGCGGCAGGAGCGGCGACGCACGCGTCAAGGCGGCGGCATGAGCAGCGAGCGACGCACGCGAGACAGCGGCACGAGCGGCGACGCACGCGTCAAGGCGGCGGCAGGAGCGGCGCGCAGCCAGCAGCCTTCAATATAAAGTACCTGCTTAGTGCGAAAAAAAACCCAAAGACCTAACAGTTATATTTGGAATACTTACTCACCCTTCTCTTTCTGATGTCTTCATGCTTGTTCATAATATTAATAATGGGATTCGTTTGACTTCATCACATTCCTCTGTAATCAGCGACACAGTGACAATAAATCATGTTTTGGACTAAATGTGTGTGTGGATGTCTCTGACAGTTCAGATGAGCTCCTAGTTGGAGTGGAGGATGGGTGTGCGTTTTGCTGAATGTTCCTGTTCATGTGGATTGATGTCACACACTCCCAACTTTAGGCTCGACTAAATATTCCAACAGTTTTCAGTCTGAGTCCCACTCTTTTTGTTATAAAATTACCCTTGAGGAGCTACAGGGTGGAGCAGTGGTTAGTTTTCACCTCAAAACAAGAGTGTCATGGGTTAGAATACAAGCTGGGCCTTTCTGTGTGGAGTGTGCATGTTCTCCCCATGTGTATGGGGATTCTGGTTTCCTCCCACAGTCGAAAAACACCTCTAAATTTCCCATAGATGTGAATGTATGTGTGTGGCTGTCTGTCTCTCTGTGTTTGTCCTGTCATGGACGAGAGACCTGCTGGGATTGGCTCCAGGGCCCATCTATCCCTGAAAAAGATATAAATGCTATAAAAGATCTTTTCTGAGTGCCCCCACCAAATCTCCAGCTGACCTTCATACATGTGGCGCTGTGAACTTCAGTGTATGCAAGAGTGAAAGGACATTAGGAAATCCCATGTCAGTTTGTATAATTTTTGTGTTATATGAATAGTCTGCATCTATCTGCAATCTGCAATTGTCTGTCACAGGAGTCATCATAGTATCCTTAGTTGGCTTTCTTTGTCTTTTTTCAAGAACCCTTCTGATTACATGTATTACTCATAGTTTTTCACAGCTTTATTTACGCATCACAATGTGGGAAAAAATCTGCAGCAAATGACGTAATGCTTAAAAACAGTGCATTTATTTTGTAGGGCACTCTGTGGGAGATGTCACTTCCCGTTGGAAAATAGCCGTTGGGGTTGCCAGATCTGCAAAGTCTTATCCTCCGTTACAAAGCCTCTACAAGACTTGGCAACTTGCCGCTATTACGTAAGAAAATCGGACCAACACCGGAATGGGAATAAGCTCAGTCTGTCATTGAGCATATCGGCACCAATATGCGTTGTTCAAATACTGTGAAAAGTGTTAAGTTTGCACTGAAAATGGGGTAAAAAAAAAAAGACTGCTAATAAAACTGAGAAAATATAACGTATTAAATGGTGAACGAAGTCGACGGAAAACAGTGACACCTGCTGGGAAGAAGGCGATACTGCAAGACATATTAATCAGCAAGGCAGTGAAAGTGAACACCGCTTTAATAAGTAGAGTATCTTTAGCGTTTTAAAGTACACAAAGTATAGTATAGTATAGATACATGTGTGTGTGTGTGTGTGTGTGTGTGTGTGTGTGTGTGTGTGTGTGTGTGTGTGTGTGTGTGTGTGTGTGTGTGTGTGTGTGTGTGTGTGTTTGTGTTTGTGTGTGTGTGTGTGTTTGTTAAATACATGCAATATTGAATTTTGTATGCATTTAACCTATAAATTGAATTAATGCTAAATACATTGAATATTCTCAGTTTTAAAGAGTAAAGATACACGAAACATATTAAGTTGTACACAGTAAGACTACACAGAGTATTAGTAATAAGTTTGATGGAGCACGATTACCCCTCGTGTCACCTCCTACCCACACCAGGGTTTGAATCCCTACCCACAATCTGTCTGTCTGCCTTATTCTTTTCTCTCTTTCTATCCTCTAACCCCAACCGAAACAGCGGAAAGTCTCCACCTCAGTCTGGTTCTGAAGAAGGACTCCACTTCTGCGTGTGGTTCTGGACAAAGAGTCCACTTCTGAGTCTGCTTCTGCAGAAAGTCTCCACCTCAGTCTGGTTCTGCAAGATTCTTCCTGGTAAAAAGGAGTTTTTTCTTTCCACGTTCTCCTATTTGTGCTCGTGTGAAAGTGTTGGGATATTCTCTGCAAAAGGGCCTGGGTTCTATTTCACACTATTGAGATATAATATAGTTGATCATACAAACCATTAATAATACGTTTCATTCAGTAATATTACATATAATAGAATAGTTTTATACACACAGAATAAAATAGCATATGCTGATGCAAATTATACAGGAATAGAAGGTGCAGTGCTGTATTTGACCTGCAGTAGGTGACAGAGCGGAGTTCCGCTGGTGGTTTCCGCTGCAGTTAAACACCAAAGAAGAAGCAGAAGACCATTCCGGCGGTCCGCAGCACGAGAGTTTGAGGGCTGAGAGTTTGAGGGTCCGACAGCCGGAGAGGAGGTGAGTCTGGGTGGGATATTACCGGAGAATCCGTGTGACTTTCTCCCGGGGCCTCAGGCACGCTACGGCCGCCTTTGACAGATGTGACTCCGGTGGAGACTCGCTCGGTTACCGCCGCGCACCCCGGAAGGTCAAGCTAAAGCTAAAGCTAGCCGGGGTCCCGGGGTCTTCCCCGGTCTTCTCGGGTCCATCAGCCGGGCTCTGTTGGTCTGAACCCTGGCCCGAAGACCTGCTGCGGGTCAAACGAGTCTGTGACCGCAGAATCACAGAATGTCTCCTCTAACTGAAGCAGTGACACCGTCACAGTGTGTCCGAGGCCATCGGGGGGGTTTCCACCATAAGCAGAGTTTCTCTACGGATCACAGAAAGTCTCTGCTGATGAGATTTTATTACTTCTCACCATAGATGTCCTTCTCATTCACATGGCTACTTTCCCTTTGGTTTTTACGCTTTTAACAAATCAGAGACGTCAAACTTGAGTTTTTAGAGTGGTTTCTATTTCACCTCTGAAAATGAAAGCTCTGGAAGTTTTAAACATCTTGCCATGTTTTCTCCTTTAGCTGTTTCTTGATTTATTTCAGACATTTATACTTTATTAATCCCCTTGGGAGAAATTCCTGTTTTATGACCCATCTATCTAGGATGTGTTGAGCAGCCACATTACAGTGGTGACCGGTCAGCTGTGGGTTTTGAACCTGTGACCTCTGATCCCAAGTCTCCATCTCTAACATCTAGGTCACTACTGTCCAACTAATGGTTGTGGTGCCCTGTCAAACCAGGCGGAGCAGTTTGGGGTTCAATGTCTTGCTCAAGAACATCCCTGCAGCTATAGTGTATATTAACCCGCTCCCACCCGACGATACATGGACACAACAATCGTGTGAAAATGAAGAAGCACAGCTTGTTTTTTTTATACCGCAATTAACGCTCATTATTCATCTCATTATTTATACAGCTGTTACACTCCCTCCAATATTCCCTCAGCAGTTATGTATTCAACACAGTCTATTTTCTGTTGATATTCTGTACCTACAAGATATATCCTTACACACAGGATGTATGTGTATACATCCTTAAATACCCAGTAGGACACCGAGCCCACTCTGGGTGTCAGTTCGAAGAGTGAATATCAATAAATTGTGAATACTCCAAAAGACATCTTATACGGACAGGGCATTGGAAACAGAAAAAGTTACAGATTATTATTTTATAAATTGTTTTTGAACCTTTTTTTAATTGAATACACACAAATATCATACAGCTTCAGGAGATGCTTTTCATTACATTTTCAATTTTGGCATGAAATCGTGCTTTCATACATACATAAAAAATTATAGATTATAATAATAAGAGGTGATTAGAGCTCAGCTGTGTCACTGGGAACCATTTTACAACAAATCTATTCATTTTCATTTGCAATCTGGACGTGATCTTTTTCAATGATGGAAACCTTTTTCAGTCTCTGCTTCCTCTGAGTGATGCTGTGGGGCTCCAGGTTCAACCAGGATGCTGTTATTGTTTTTGTTGTAATTAGTAGCAGAATTGTAACTAAGGATATCAAATCTTTGTCTATGTTGGTGTCAGGGGCAATACCTAATATGCAGACAGCGCAGAGTAAGGGATTCAAGATCAAATTAGTGCCCAGAATCTTATATATTTCTTTTTGTGTGTTTTGCCAAGAAGGTTGAAAATGTGTGTAAAGTCCCCCACTAGTCCACATCCCATCCAGCATAGATCAGAAGTAGCACTGTATTTTGAGATGATTGATGGGGTGTTAAAATACCTCATTTGGACTTTCCAGTCAAACTGCAAACGTTAACTCTTTAATTGTAAAAAGTTTGCACAGGTAAACAGAACTAATTCCGAAGTTGTTCGTAGGACTTCTTGTTTTGTCTCGTAAACAGTTGTGCTATATGTCAATCCCTTGTTTGCCCACTTGCTGTATCCTGTGTCCATGGTGGAGGGTACAAACTCTGGATTTACTGATATTTTAGTAGCTCTACCAATGGAGCTTGACAATCCCAATTTTGTTCTTACTATTGACCATATTTTTAGCATTTCCCTCATGCATTCATTTTTTATCTTATTTTTCCCCTGAGATTTTTCGGTCAGAAAGGGAAGTGGAGATGAGTCCAGTTACAGATAATTATTTTAATCTAAATCACGTCTGGCAATGAATCCTCCACACATCCTGTACCTGATAAGCCGGAGGTGAGTGCTCACCCAATGTTTTGGATTGTCTTCTGTAAACTATGGTATATAGTAGATATCAATTCAAGTCACTCGCACTGTAGGGGAACTCTGCACGAGTATTATTGGTGTTTTTAGTGGCATCTGAGGACATTCTTACCTTGTGAGAATTATAAACGAAGTCTCTCTTTATAGGATAGTTTTCATCCGGAGGTCCAGGAGAGGAAAACTCTGACCACCGTTGTTTTCAGGGATTTTTTTCAGTGTCTTGCATCATGGCGGGCCTGTAGTGTGAAGTGTGAAGGTTGTCTTTGTGGGTCCTTGACACACTTAGTTTTGTCTTCCTCTGGTGGCGACGTCTCCCCTCTGTAGGAACAGATGACTGCATGAGTAGAGGAGTCAATTTGAACTAAAGAAAATTGTGTGTTCAAACGGGATGGATTTTAACACACCTGTGTGAGGTTTTTGTAGAGACCTACAAGGCTCCAGGTTTATTGTAATCACAGGAGATTTCAACCACGTCACTCTACTTTCATTTATAGTCAATTTCACTACTTCAGATCAGATCATTGTCTAGTCTTCCTGTGCCCTCCGTCTGCAAGAGACCACCAGACAATTAAGTAATGGACACTGGAGGAGAATATTCTCTGCACAGCAGCCTGGTTGGACGAAGGAGCAGCTGCGGCTCGTTTCAATAAACTGCAATACCGCGAGATTCAGGAGCTCCCATGTTCTGATCAGACAGTTTAATAAGTCGTGACCTCATAGTATTGGTAATCTGTGCAGCTGATTCTGAGTGTGTGTTTCGTGTGTGTGTTGTCAGATCACAGCCAGTCTGACCATGGTCATCAGGGAGGTCCCGGCTGAGCACATCGCCCGTCCTCTGGGCAGGAACGAGGTCATCGGGCTGCTCTTCCGTCTCACCATTGTTGGAGCCGTCACCTACTTCACCATCAAGTGGATGGTGGACGCCATCGACCCCACCAGGAAGCAGAAGGTGGAAGCTCAAAAGCAGGTGAGCCCGTTGGCGTGATTGCTCGGTCCAAAACGTGCAGCTGGACCCGGTGGTTTTAGATGTTATGAAAAGATCAACATGCTTTAGAGATGAGAAGAATCCTCCTCACCTCTGATTGGCTGTTTGCAGGCAGAGAAGCTGATGCGACAGATTGGCGTGAAGAACGTGAAGCTGTCAGAGTACGAGATGAGCATTGCAGCTCACCTGGTGGACCCGCTCACCATGCAGGTTCGTGTCTGATGCAGCTCTTCATCACATATCAGGAGACTTGAGCTGTGAATTGGTCACCTGAAGCCTGAATGTTCACAGATCACCTGGAGCGACATCGCCGGCCTGGATGAGGTGATCACAGAGCTGAAGGAGACCGTGATCTTACCTGTTCAGAAGCGACACCTGTTCCAAGGATCCAGATTGCTGCAGCCACCCAAAGGTCAGAGGTCACTCCCCTGCCAGATATGTCATGAAAATCAGACACAACAACACAAACCTAAAGTTTAGCCGCGCTGCAAAATGTAAATGAGGTGTGTTAGGTGCTGTGGATACGGTCTCATGCTGTTGTCACGGTAACAGGGGTGTTGCTGTATGGACCCCCGGGATGTGGTAAAACACTCATCGCCAAGGCGACGGCAAAGGAGGCGGGGTTTCGCTTCATCAACCTGCAGCCAAGCACGCTGACGGACAAATGGTACGGAGAGTCCCAGAAGCTCGCCGCTGCCGTGTTCTCAGTGGCTGTCAAGCTGCAGCCGTCAATCATCTTCGTCGACGAAATTGGTGAAGGGCGGGCACACACACACACACACACACACACACACTCTCTGACTGACCTTTTCATAAAAGGAAAAACTCCTCTGCCTCTCTGACTAGTCGGTTCCTCTCTGTGTGTTTGAACAGACTCATTTCTCAGGAATCGATCCAGCTCAGACCACGAGGCCACGGCCATGATGAAGGCTCAGTTCATGAGTCTGTGGGATGGACTGGACACGGACCACCACTGTCAGGTACGCACACGTGTAGCATTTACGTTTGTCTGCTCCCAAGTTAGACGTATGGACACTGGGAGTCTGGCATTGACAAAAGTCATGACACATTGTGTGTGTTAGGTCATCATCATGGGAGCCACAAACCGACCTCAGGACCTGGACTCTGCCATCCTCAGGAGGATGCCCACCAGGTTCCACATCAACCAGCCGGTACGTATCGACCCAGACAGTGTGACACCGACTGGACTGAAACGGTGACGGTTTGGTATGTTCCTGTCTTGCAGAGCGTGCGGCAGCGAGAGCAGATCCTCAGACTCATCCTGGAGAACGAGAGTGTAAGTTCTTCTTTAGGTCTGCTGAGTCCTACCAGGTCCTCAGGCGGCCTTCAGATGCTCCCGATTTACTGATTGTCGACCCACAGGTGGACCCATCAGTCGACCTCAACGACATCGCTACGGAAACGGACGGTTTCTCAGGAAGCGACCTCAGAGAGACGTGTCGCGACGCAGCATTGCTGTGTGTCCGGGACTTTGTCCACACGCAGAGGAACAGGTAAGAATCCCAGACTTTGTCCACACGCAGAGTGATGGCGTCGTCGTGTGATGGCGTTACAGTGGCGTTCTTCCCGTGTGTCCCGACAGCCCGTTGGAGGAATACATCCGTCCAATCCATCAGTCTGACATGCAGAAGGCCATCGTGAAGATGAAGAAGTCGAAGTCTGCAGGAGGACACGGTTCGTTGCTGCACGTCGCTTTGGACTGAGCTCACAGGACGCCGGTTCGATTCCTGCCCGCCTGCCACGGCTTGTTGGACGGCACTCTCCCGTGTGTTTGTTCCTGTGGAGTTTGTTTTTCAGGTCAGCTGACCGCGGGTGTAAATGTAGAGATGGTTTTGGAGGCGCTGCTCTCTATTAATAAAGTAAAACAGAGCAGCTCAACAGCAGATGCATCATGTCTGCTTCACTTTTCGTCTCGCTGTCGCTCTGTTTTGCTCAGTGCGGTCTCCACATACCACTGTTACCCATGAGCCTCGGCTGCTGTTTACTTGGAGACTACAATTTACTTTTTTTTTTTTTTTAATTGTTAAAAAAAAAAAAAAAGTTTTAAATTGTATTTTTTTTTCTTTCTGATTAGTGGTTAAAGGAGAAAAGATAAGAAATGTGGTTTTGACTTCAACCTTTTGGGCTTGAACTGTTTGGACAATTTACAGTTTACACTAGAAGATTTAAAAAAAAATTGTTGTTTTTGTGCTTTATTTTTATTCTATTTAGAGGGGGTTTTTTATGTTCAAAACAAGTGATTGTTTATCCATTGATCTGTTAAAAACAGAAAAGAAAATTGTCAATGTAATAAACTCATGTCATCATTCAGTGTATCTTAGTTTTCTTTTACGGGAATAAACGTATTGAGTAATTTCCCCAGGGCAATCAATAAAGAATGAGCCTAAAAAGTTTAAGCAATGAATTTAGCAGAGAGTTTGGAAAAAACATTTATTTAAAGCTTTGATTTATTGAACTAAAAAATCCTGATTTTGGCACAAAGATTGTTGGACTCTGCAAGAGGCTGAAAATCGTCCCAACCAGCATCAGTGGGTTCCAGTCCAGACAGAATAAATTAATGAAGAGGGTGACGCCACCTTCTGGTGGAGATTAAAGGGTCAGTGCAACAAATCGGACTAATAAATAGGAATGAGAGATCAGATTTAAAGAAAAGCTGGAAAAATTAAACCTGCACTAACAAATCATAATGAAGGAGTTCCGGGTCGCAGACTTTACGTTAACATTTTTTGTAGCGCCGAGTCTCCCACTGTCCTACAAACGTCTGATCCTGTCGAACTCTAGTCGCTGTCTTGTGGGGGCGGGGCTATTGTCCACCGGTGCTGGTGGCTCCGCCCCCTGGTCTCAGAGCTCAATGTTGGGCCCCCGGCCCACCAAAATCCCCTCGCACTCCTGGTGGAAGTCGCAACCGTCCAGCAGGTGGCGATACGTTGCCCTGACGTCGCGGTACAGCGGCGCTTCCTCTGCCTCCAGGCCTGGGAATCGAACCGGGGACTCATTGACGAGCAGCTGCAGTCTCGGGCCTCGCTGGCAGTCATACAGCACAAAGAGGAGGTTGGCGGCGTACGGTACGATGCGGCTGGTTCGAAAGCGTCGTCCTGCAACAGGAAACACGTTAATGAGCTGAGGCCAGACTTCAGAATAAAAGAGGAATAAAAAGACTTAGCTTGAAAGATATTTTTATGAAATATTTTTAAACTGCCTTTTAATGCTGGTGATGAGAATTCAACAGTTTTTGTTTTCTCAAATAGTTCAGTTGTGAATGAAGTGGTGAGCGAGGCTTCTTACTGTGCTGTGATTGGTAGTTGCTGGCAGTAGGCGGAGTCTGGTCTTTATAGAGCCCCAGCAAGGAGAGGAGGGGGAGGAGTGTCTCAGCGTGACCCACCAGGATGGAGGCCGGCTCCGGAGAGGCGTCAGTGGACCTGAGAGAGAACCAGTGTGAGGCACGTCATTCATAAGACAATACATCGACCGACAGAATAATCAACCTGATTGAACGATCAAACAATTAATATATCTGGTATTGATTGATAACCCTGACACCTCGGCCCATTGCAGATTGCCTTATTTCTTTATTTTATATTGTTTTAACAGACATGGCACATATTGTTAAAATGGGTTTGAATGAATGTGAAAATGGTCAATGTCAAGTTTGTCATGCAATGACCTGTGATTGTTAGTTGAACTTGTATCCATGCATACTTTGTAATATAGCTAGTACTTATGTCCAAATCTTAAATATTGGGGTTACAGTCTGTTGGTTATGTGGAAAACTGAATGAAAATATTGTGAAGAAAAAAAGTTAAAACCGACCAAAGAATAATTCAACTATTACATAAAACAATCAACAGACAACATTGACCTACCCCCTGACTCCCTACGCCCACCCTGCCTCACCCTCACTGACCTGCGGGGCCGTCCGGCTTTGTCCAGCGACCTGAAGACATGGTGGAACAGTGGACAGCTGGACAGGCTGTTGATCGTGTGACCGTGAGAGCGTTTCCAGTACTGCTTCAGGTCTGACTTGTACTCTAAAACCTGCAAACACACAGTAGGTCAAAATTTAACACAGAGGATGTCCAACTCCAAGGACACTCAACCAGCAGCCCCACTGAGAGACGTCTTCACAAATGAATGCAAAAACTCTTACAAATTGGAAAATGTTTGAGAAAAAGTTGTGATGACAGTACGTTACTTAAGACACCGGTGTGTGGTTATCATCATGGTTACCTGAGCGTCACTCCCATCAAACAGGAAGCACCATGGCGAGTGGATGGATTTGATAGAGAGTTCATAGGAACACAAGAAGAAAGCAGCGTCCACCAGATCTAAGGTAGACACAGAGGGACAAAATACCATAATGTCACAAAACAGAAAAACCTCCAACAAAAAGAAAGAAATCAAACTGAATTTTCTTCTGATTGTTCCTGCTCTCATCGTCAGTCAATCAGCATCCTCCCCTGAGATAAAAAAAAAAACTCTTCAAAAAAGGAAAACATGAAAATAAAGGAAGAATATTGAAAAATAACAGATATTATAATAATAACTCTAGAAACATTGAAGCTAGCATACTGCTACGGGACTACAAACATGGAGGACAGCATACTGCTACAGGACTACAAACATGGAGGACACTACTGCAGGCTTACTAGGCGTGAGGCGATGGTGAGGGAGTCCCAGTCTGTTTGCAACCTTCCTGATCACAGCCTGCATCTCCTCACCGTTCTCAAACTTCTCCACCTCCAGCAGTGCCGTGCGGTTCTTCTCTACTCCCTCCACATAACCACGGCAACGCTCGAAGAAGCGGAGCAGGTGGTCATCCACCTCGTGGTCGTAGACCGGCGCCTCATCTGCGGAGGTAAGAGCCACGTCAGCATACCGCCCAGGCCTATGTTTCCCAGCATGCTCCAGCCAGCCTCACCGTGCCGCCGAAGGCCATCCTGGAACGCCTCCACGCTGTCGAGGCAGCGGGGCTTGGAGCTGCTGAAGAATCTCACCCTCCTCTTTCTCACGTTCTCCTCTGATAACAGAGACGGAAACAAGGTACGCAGGCGGATCGCCAGGAGTCTGAGCTCATCACGACCCTTCATCACCAAGTGACCTGAGGACAGATGGACAGACACACAAAATTGCTCATCCAACACAATCAACAGACTGTTGCTGGTGTGTGTGTGTGTGTGTGTGTGTGTGTGTGTGTGTGTGTGTGTGTGTGTGTGTGTGTGTGTGTGTGTGTGTGTGTGTGTGTGTGTGTGTGTGTGTGTGTGTGTGTGTGTGTGTGTGTGTGTGTGAGGTGGAGGTCTAGAGGGATCTGTGAGAAACACAACAAAACACATCTAAATAATAACTAAACATCTATGTCTACAGGCCACCAAAAAGTAACACACAAACTCCGATGGTGATTTTTCCAAAATGATGTCCATCATCATCCAAGTCAACTTCGACGTAACTGTTGGTGATACACACAAAACAGGAGGCACACTTTGGACTTAATCTTATAAAACTCTTCCCAAGGTTAAAGTGAAGGGTGTGTGATCATCACTGTCTTCTTTCAAAGTACTGTCTGTCGCCTGTTCAAAGAGATACTCAGAGAAAACATCACTGAAAACAGGTATTTTGATCGTAGTTCTAAAGACTTTACTCTTATAGGAAGGTAAGAGTGTCCTTCTCCTCTGATAATACTCAGGTTGAATTCTCCTGTTTTCAGACTAAAACACCCTCCTGTGTCAGAGGTTTCTGAACGGTTCTACCACAGCCTGCAATAAATATAATTCACTCAGGGAAGCCTCAGTAAAATATTCAGAAATCTGGAGGTTAAGTTTCTTAATGCTTAAACATATTTATCCAGCACAGTGAATTGCTTTGTGTCAGAATGGTGCTCTGTAAACAAATTTGCATTTGCCTCACATTGTACAAAATAATAAAATAAAATATGTATGTGTTTGGTCAGTGTATCCTCACAAAATGACACGCGGAGTTCCTCAAGGCGCCATCCTGGGCCCACTTCTGCTTAACATCAATGCTTCCACTCGCTCAGATTTTAGACAACAAACATTTTGTATAGTTTTTTGTAACTTTTCTTGCCTTCTATATTTTCATGCCTGTTTACTGAAACGTTTAAGTCTTTCTCGGCAGCTTGTTCAGCCAGTTGTAACGTGACATTTCTGTCATTGGTGTTTCAGCTCGGTTCTTCCCGGGTGTCTCACCGTCCATGTCCTCGGTGTACCACGCCTCCCAGCGGCCGCGGAGCTCCTGCAGCCAGCCGTCGGAGCCGTCGGAGCCTCCCGCAGCTTCCCTGCGGACCAGCTCGCTCAGCTGGCGGATCCTGCGGATGTTCTTGGCGGTCGGGTAGCGGCTGCCGTGGCGGATGACGGCGGTCAGGTGCACCGGGGTGCAGCGCTCGGCGGCCGGAGCCCGGAGGACCGAAGCGTTGACGGACAGGGCGTCGCGCAGCAGGTGCGGGTTCACCTCCTCGTAGCGGGTCTTGGTTCCGAAGTGAGTGGCGATGTGCGGGATGCGCGGCGGGTCCGGGGCCGACGCGGCGGAGCAGGGCGGACAGAGAGACGCCAGCAGCGCGCACAGAGCCCGCAGGGAAGCGGAGGACATGTCGGCGGGTCGGCGGAGGATCCCGGTCCGAGTGCGGGGATGTTCCGGGTGTGTGAGGACACACACGCGCCCGCACATACACACACACCGAGTTTGCACAAGCAGTTTAACCAAACAATAAAAACTAAAGACAATGGCATAGAAGAAACGAATAAAGCAGGAGACACTCCACACTGGCGCTATTTTACTGTAAAAATTCTTATATGAAAATGTCAAGCGTATAAACATAACCAAGAACTACTTCCGGTTATCAAAATCGAAGCTTCATGAAAGCGGAAATAGTATCAAACAATCTATACAATTAAATGTGAACAATGTATTAGAGAGATTTACTGCTAGAGACGTGAAAACAAAACAGTAAAAACAAAGCAGTTCTAGCAGTGCTACTGGCATTTAGTAAGAAGTCCATTACAAAGGAGTGCTGAAACACCCACCAGTGATGAATGGATTTGCATTGTGTATGAGATTTATGTTATGGAAGAAATATAATTTTCCCTCTAGGTAGAAAAAGAAATCTTTCAACCAGACCAATTGGTATTTTATTGAGTATGAAATACCTATTAGATCTGACATAATTTGACAGTATGAGTGCTCGTTGTGATCTGACAAGGCTTTTCTTTTTATTTGTCGTCGTTCTAGGTGAGTTATTTTAGTTCATAGATTGTTTATCAGTGGCTCAAGTGAACCTGGTCATGTGGGGAACCTCTGGGTTAGAGAAGCTGACTTGACTTTGATTACTTGTAAATTTGGGACAGTTTGCAGAGTTTTAGGTGGGGGGCGGATGGACATCTTGTCTGTTCATGCTTGGATGGAGAGGCCGCCCATGGGGCAACCAGAGCCACCTGTCTGAGCAGATGGCCCATGGTGTGGCAGCTCATAGGACCAGCAGGGCCCAGCCAACGTTTGTATCTGGAGCAGGTGAAAAATAAGCCCGATCCCTTCAGATGATTGTGTTGAATTTGGCGCTATATAAATAAAATTTAATTTTGTGAGTGCATGCAGATCAGGTTTCATTTACTGATTGAACTTCAGTCTGACATTAAAAGTTCTTCAGTTGCAGCAGATGAAGAATGAAAAATGAAGTCAGTTTTATGTAAGAAACAAAACATGAAAATCAACTTTAAAGCCTATGTAAGTCACAACCCTTTCACTCAACACCTCAGAATGAATGAATGATTTCTTTTGTCATATTCTTTCAGGAGAATAAACAGACATAGGCTTGACTTAGCTTAAATGATCTGGTTTATTTACAACAAACTGAAAAAAAACTAAAACAAGATCTACAATCAGGTGCAGTAAAGCTCAAAATGAGAAGTTAGAACTGGAGGTGGTCCCATCATATACATTATTAAAGTAAATGTGCTCTTTGGTCACGTTGAATCCAGTTTGATTGAGTTTGTAAGAAAGTTATATTTTTGGTCTGATTAGTGCTGATTGACAACTTCAGGAATGTTAAAGAGAAACAAAGAGAATGAAGTTCATAATAAATAAAGGTAGTTGAATGAATAAAGGTGAAGTTGGAGCGACTAAAGGTAAAGAAGAGGTAAATATATGTTAAGTTACAAGAGATTACTGTGGTGTGCTGCTAACGTTGTGTCTCGTGCTCAGTTAAGCGTCAGTCCCTCGCTGACCGGCATGTTGATGTGTGCAGTCAGTAGTGGTGAGCTCCGCCCTTCGTGGAGGACGAACACTTTGATGATGTCAGCAATGCCTTTGTCGCTGGTGCACTCCACGAAGGTCTGGATGGGGTAAATGAGTCCGGGCACTAGCAGGGGAATCCTGAGGAACGGGTTCTTGACGCGATACAAGCTCTCGTCGTACAGGAAGCTGACGGCCAGGTTCATGACGGGCCGGCACGCCGCTGTGTTCTGGACATTCAGGGTCAGTTTGAAGGTCGGGCCTAAACCTTGCACCACGGCGTTCATCTTGAGGGGCTCGGTGAGGCTGGATGACATGGGCGTCAAGCTCGACTCCAGCGCCTTCACATAAGCTTTGGCGGCGGCGAGGCGCAGACGGCTCAGATCCATCTGGAACGCACGGTGCATGGCCAAGCCGCTCTCGCGCTCCCTCAGCGTCTGGTCCACGTACAGCTTGGTCTTCTTGGGCACATTGAGACGGATGCTCTGCGCCTGTGGTGGGCCGGGGGCGCCGTCCCGGTCATCAAATACCGCCGTCCTCTTCAGGATCTTCACTATCAAGCCGCCGGCTCTGGTGGTCATTATGAGGGTTCCGTCCTCACGTCCGTACCGGCCGAAGCATATGCTGGTGACCAAGTCGGGCGTCCTTATGGTGCTGAGAAGGTTTTTGTCCCGGTAAAGCTGCACCTCACAGTTCGCCAGGCCAATCAAGACAGCCTGGAAGCCCCGGGTCGGCAGGTCCATGGCCGCCATGGTGGTGATGGGAGCTGCGAGAACGATCCTCCACAGCTTTTTACCCTGAACACACAACCAACACAAAGGCTGAAGCTGTTTCTTTGTGACGTGAGTTCAGTTCCAAACATCTGAATTAAACCTGAAGAAAATCATTTGTTCTCTGCTTTGTGGGAAGGTGAATCTGAACCTGATGGACCTTCGTCAGACTCTGCTTTACCTTCTGAGTGAAGCACTGCAGGCTCTCGTCTGTGCAGCCGACCACTACATTCTTCCCAACTCGCACTAGACCGACAGGGTGGGACGCCAGCTCGATGCAGTACTTTGGTTTGTCCGAATCTCTGAAGAGGACAAGCAGACAGTAGATCAGGCGCTAGCAACAGTTGAGGATGAGAGTGAGGGTCCAATCAGGGTGAAACGTGGCTTTTGGCTCTTCTGGTCTGAAACATGCAGGATCTGACTGTAGGACCATCACCTTTCTTGGAGGCTCTCACCTGCGCAGGACGTAGATGTTCCCATTGCGACACGCCACTGTGATGCGAAACTCCACGTCAAACTGACCCGTCACATCCATGAACGAAGGAGCAGCAGGCAGCGACATCTGAAACAGTCCTAAAAAGTCAGACATCCCAAGAAGGTCCTCAGGTCTAAACACACGTTCAGAGCGGCTCACAGCGCCCCCTGGCTGTGCTGTTGGGCTCACACCTTGGAGAGGATGATGAAGGCCTCTGGGTCGAGGACGAAGACTTCGCAGCTCTCTGTTCCGATAACCAGACAGCTGACGCCGTCTTCATCAGCCGTGCTCTTCTTCAGAGTCCCGATGCAGGTGATGACCGTCTGAAAGCACAACACCATCGACCAATCAGAAGGCTTAGTGGACACGAGAAGGACACAGAGGACGGAGTCCCGATTGGGTCATTTCCACATCCTCTGCGAGCCAGGCAGCCATGAATTCATCTCGGAATGTTTTTGTTGTTTTGATTCTTGAACATAGTTTGACAGCAGTTTGTGACGCAGGTAAAACCACGTTAACGACAATGTGGTCACGAATGTGTGCTATGGGAGAATACCTGTCTTCTGATTGGCTGCTGCTTGTGCAGCTGAACGTACTCGTCCATGTCGTCGGGATCCAGAGACAGGAAGCGAAGCGAGCGCATGGACAGCGGCACGTCGGCCTTCTTCCTGATGCTCTCCAACATCTCCTTCAGGGTGAGAGGGTCGATCTGCCCCTCCCTCACCTGCTGCCACACGTCCTGACCAATCACAACAAAGCATTAGATCACAGGCGAGTCCACAAACTGATGACAACTGAAGGATTAAATTCAAAATCAAGGCAGCAAAGACTGAGGGGAGCGATTTGACATCTACAATGACGAAACACTAGAGGCAGAGTGAGGTATTTAGAGGACAAAAAAAATAAAGACTAAAAACAAAGATAACTCAATCTAGCATGATGGTAAAATACTAAAATGAATCTATCAGTTCAAGCTACTGAGTGTAAATTGGATAAATAGTTTAAAAAATTGGTAAAAATTAGTAATAGAATAGTTGAATTGTGTTCATTTAGTTGTTCGAAATACATATGTATAGACACTTTTTTACGGACAGGTAAATGCAGGAAAAGACTGACACGTCGGATGACGCTCTGAAGAAGGCGGCAGGCGCAGCCGAAACATGTCAGACAGGTAAACAACTTTTCTTGAATTTAGCTGTCGTGAAAATAGAGTCTATACATGAGTAAGAGAATACATAAATGAATACTAATCATCTCAAAGTCTGGTTAAAATGAAGTTTGTTTTTTAAATGTACAGATATTTTGCCTTCATGATAAAAGGAAGCTTCGCCGTGGGCTCTGTTCTAACTTTTGGAATGATTGAAAGAGCTGAAGACCTGAGGGCTGATCTGATGAAATCAAGTCTGATAAATCTATGTAACCAAGACATTAAGAGCTTTATAAACGTGAAAAAACAAAAACAAAAAACATAACATAACCTGTGAACACTGATGTTTCATCATGACATCAAGTGGCGGAATTTGAAGGTTAAAATGGTGGGAGCTGAGAGCCTTAAGGAGCACTGCAGTTCATTTGATGGCTTTTAGATAAAAACTCAGAGATGCCTATGAAGATCCTCCGAGATAATTAAGTTTGTTGCACTTATACCAAGAAGCAGCTCATTTATGTGAGCTCATATAGTCCTAACCAGTCCCGTGTCTGAGCTGTAATTAGTTCAAAAGCCAGATGATTTTCTTAAATATCATAAAATCATTTAACTAATTGAAACAAGCTTTTCTAAAATATTCCTTAAAGATTAGATATTGGCTTGTAGTTCTGGAGCACTGCACCGTCTAAATTATTTCTCCTCAGTGGAGGTTTAACTATAATCCTAAAAGCTGTAGCAAAGACACCAAACTGAAGAGCAGAAGTAAATCTTCTATGAAAAAGTATTAAAAAGACTTAAAGGACGGGATCTAAAAAGCGGGTTGATACTTTGTGTTTGGTAATAACTTTAAATTTGAAAAATTGGGTTTGTGGGTTTCTAACATGCACCTGTTCCAGCGTGTTGACCTGGAGGCTGGGCAGGGTGAACTTGAAGTACGGCCGCAGGTTTTTATAGACATAGATGCAGGGTCCGGAGGCCACGGCCACGGCGGGGATGCGGGGCTCGTGGAGATCCATGAAGAAGGCCACGAGGCCAGAGGGCAGGTCCAGCAGCGTGCTCTCGCTGGTCAGCGAGGTGCCGCGGTACACCTTCAGCTTCATGCCCACCGAGCCAGAGCCCAGGTCCCCCACCAGCAGGCGGCTCTCCCCGTCACCGCCCAGCTCAGCCAGGTCCACGCAGGACGAGAAGGTGTAGAGGCCGGCCATCGGGTCATAGTGAGCGTCGAGCCACTTCCCCCCGTCGCCGCTCGTCTCCCCAGAAGACATGACCGACACCTGGAATCACCCAGATGATGAAAGGTACATCAATACTGACCCATCAGAGCACATGACCCCCAGGAAAACAGTTATGGAAAACTCAGTTGTTCATATTTACAATGTTCTGCTAGTGTTGTTTATGGCATTGTATTTACAGTGCATTGTTGTTCATATCTATACTGTGCTGTTCTTTCTGCTCCACCAGGCCCAGGCTTCACCATCGACACTAAATACCAGGCCAAATCAAAAGTGAAACGGTGCCATATTTACCTTTTTAATTCAAGAGTACCAATATGCCACAGGCCTCAGATGAGGAATGCAGGCTTCTAGTATAACTATCTCTATATCTGCTGGGTGTTTGAGGGTTCTGTGCGGTATCTGAGTTGTTCCAAGAACTGAGCTCCTCTGATATCAAGAAGACCCACCAATGGATGGAAAATACTGGACTGACAGACAACACAGAGGCAACTAGAACAGGCACTCGGCAGAGCGCATACCTTTGCCAACGCCATATTTGTTTGGGGAACAGCCATGAGCTCATATCGGTGCTCACTTGGTAGATCAGGATTTATTCGAAACGGTCAGCTGTTAACGTACCAACATCTAATCAACTGGACCTTGAATGATGACAAATTATCCCTAAAAGTTTCATGAAATTCGGGTGAGTAGTTTTTGTGGAACGTTGGTTACATACATACATACATACAAACAAACCAATAATAAAGTAGAACGGGCACTCTGTAGAGCGCATACCTTCGCTGACGCCACATTTGATGTGTGAAACCTGACTTGTCCCTATGGAAACGACTCAGCTACCAGGGTATGAGAGGCTGCAAAGCTTTCTGGGAAATGTATGAGTGCTATTATTACTAGAAAATTTCAAAGGAAATTTAGTGTGACGAGATGAATGGGGATGAATGGGATAATTGTTTTTTGCAGTTTTGGGGGATTTATTCAGAAACGATTAGCTGTTAACATCCCAAAATGGTCCTTGGAAATCATCCCAGAAGATTTTATGCAATTCGGTTGAGTAGTTTTTGCGAAATGTTGGTAAAATACATACATAAATACCAATAAATAAATACACAAAGACAAACACATAACCTTCTTGGCCATCTTCGTTGGTCACCCAACTTGGTTGGTCGCCCAACTTTCGTTGAAGGTAATAATCATAGCAGCACGAGAACAATCACCGATCACAAGGGCGATCAAGGAACAGGTCTACCATAGCAGATCAGATCCAAGGCTGTGTAAAGATCCCCGAGAGATTATCCAGTAAATAGTAGCAGGGTATAAGATACAAGCAGGATCAGCATACATGGTGAGACACAACCAAGTAGCTGGGATACTGTGCAGACACATCTGTGGACAGTATTTAGACAAGAAGTACCTAAATCCCTGTGGGACTGGCGCTTTACAAGGAGAATCCAAATGACTTTGGGATTAGTCCTTAGACCTGCTCCTTGTTTTGTCTCGAGTATTTACATGTTCGAAATAAAAAAAACACAGCTTTGTTTTCATTTAATGTGTTGTTTATTGTGTATTGTAGTGTATTATTAATTATATTTACAGTAATTTAATCACACACCCCCCCCCCCCCCCCCCCCCCCCCCCCCCCCCCCCCCGCTCACCGTTACCAAGGAAACCGGCTCTGTGCGTCTGTTGACGGCGGTCGTTCAGGCGTTTTATCAACCTCAAAGCGACAGGAAAAGACGTGTAGCAGCGGGCATTAGATTCCGTTTCGGGGTTATTTCCAGAGACCTCGGAGAAAAATTGACGCAGGATTGTAGAGAAGTGAGAAGAGACGTGTAAATCCGTCCGTTAGATTTACTGCTGGTCTCCTCAGCTCTAATCCCTCAATCCGCTACTTCCGTCCCCGGCCGATGACGTCACAATTTGTAAAAGAGTTTTTTCCCCTTAATTGTAACACTAACTTTAAAAGTTTCTGCAAGTAAAAAACGTTCAATGGAGTTTAGAATATTTTTTGTTTGATTAACTTGAATATATAAGATGATTAAGGCTGATCTAAAATGGTTTATTCATAAGTGTTTAAATACAAAAACTGCCAGAGAATAATCAAATGCAGATAAATTCATTCAGTAGTCAAAATATACCACCAAAGATATCAAGCTTGAATGTAATGTAGCCTTGGCCAAAATAACATTAATGGGTTAAATATTGATAAGGATAAAGGAGTTTATTAATTTGGGTTTTTGTTGGTGTGACTAAAGTTATTGCACAATAGATTTGATGCAACATTAACGTTTTTTACCTAAATGCATCTTCATCATCTTTTGAGAGGAATTTACAAAACTCCACTCACTCATTCATTCACAAACACACACAACTCTGTGCTCACTGAATAACATAAAGTCACCTTTGATTTTATTTCCAAATATATCACAGAATCAGGTATCACAATAGGAACAGGATGTGTGTGTCAGAGCTGTGTTTGTGTATGTGTGTGGAGGACTTTATCGATTTGTTTCTGCAGCTCAGCGTCCAGCAGAGCCTCTCCAATCACAAACTGATCCTGAAACACACAAATAACCCCCAAACATCAGCCAGTGATTTTTTTTTTTTTTTTAAACAAAAACAAAGCAGATCAAAGTGTTTCACTTTCTTTCACCATCCCTGAGGTGCATTTGATTTTCTCACCTTCTTCTTGGTTGGAGGTTTATCCACTGGTGGGTTAAAGGTCATGTCTTTGAAACTGTAGTCCCAAAACAGCTCCACAGGTGCCCTGCGCGCACACACACAATGTCAGCACTATTTCTGCAAGAAGTCTTCAAATCAAAACAAACACGCCTCTGCTCCTGGACAGGCCACGCCCCCTTAGGTGAAAAGTGACAGAAAGTACCTGCGGCTCAGCTCCACGCTCAATGCAGCTGATCCTTCACTTGGAGCTCCACGACACAGGTGACCCGCGAACAGACGCACAACCGGGTGGTAATGTCTCTGCAAACACACAATAACAAACACAACAATAAGTGTTTAAGTTCCTTCTGTATCTTTGAGCATAAACGTGTCGTGTGTATGTATACTAATATAGTTAGTGTGTTCACTTGCAGGTGTGTACATACTGGTAGTATGTGCGTATATGAATAAAGAGCGAGGATGTGTGTCCAGCGTGTGTACGTGCCACAGGGCTGTGTTCTGAGCGTTGCAACGTGTGTGTACCCGCAGTGTGTGTAGTTCCCATAAGGCTGTGTTCTGAGCGTTGCAGTGTTCAGGGTCGTCCAGCTCTGGCAGGTAGAAGCCGCTGCCCTGGATCTCATTGTCCAACAGGAAGTCACACTTTGGGAAGGACTGACAAATACACACACAAACATTTTAACTTCAAATAATTTTGTCACCGGTACACTCACACACACGCTTCCTCACACACACACACACACACACACACACACACACACACACACACACACACACACACACACACACACACTCACATGTAGGGCGGCCCGCGTGGCGGCGAGGATTCCCACACTGGCGTCGGGCAGCAGCTGTAGACTGATCGTGCTAAGTCGTTTGACGAACGCCATTGCCCTCTGCAGGGTCACCTGCTTCCTGCGGCGGGTCAGCATGGCGTCCAGGCACCGCAGCACGATGATGATGTCATCATTGGATTTCCCTGAAACGCCACATCAGAGACATCGGAGTGTGAAAAAAAAAAACAACAACAAAAAACAAGCAGCGGTCATGCGACGTCCTGAAGAGACTGACCTGCGTGGAGGCGAGGTAACATCTTGTAGAGGTGCTGGTAGAAGGTCAGCGGGTCGATGTTCAAGACATCACCTGGTTCAAACACAACCCCCCGCCAAAATAAAGCTCCAAACATGCTCACTCTCCACAATAAAATCTGTCCCTTCATAAGGAAGCACTCTGACCTTGTCCTGACAGGATGGTGAACACCGTCTGGATGCAGTGCAGACTCTCCTGATTACTCAGATCCTGCCAATCAAACAAGACTTTAACAAACAAACCAATCAACAACCAGCAGACTGAGGAGGGGGCGGGGGCAGGGGAATACTCACTCCTGATTGGATGTGGTTCTGGAGCACGTTGAGCAGGTCATCGAAGAACTCCAGGTTAATTAGGTGAGCAAAACTGTGAGAGTAACACCAGTGTCATGACAGAGAAAGTCTGTGTGTGTCTTTGTATATATGTGTGTGCGTCATACTTGGCCAGCCCCTCCAGAACTGCAGGAAGTAGAACTGATCTGTGAGCCTTCTTCAAAATCCTGAAGTACACCAGGAAGACCATGTTGAGAGTCTCTGTGTGCTGAAGAGCAGGAGGAGTTCAGTCTGTCGTCTCTGTGATTGAATCCAGTTTGAGAAGTTTGAACTCACCAGTTTCAGTTTGTGTTCTTTGCTCTCTGAAGCTTCAGCTTCTAACAACTCTTTGTCCAACTTTTCCTCAGCCTTCTTCCACTGTAACAAACACAAACAGTAACACTGTAACACACACACACCACACCTTATAACACATGTTAAATGCAGAGGCAAACATTGTGTGTGTACCTTTCTCTGCATCCTCGACAGGTTCTTCTTCTTCTCTTTGTGGTTCATGAACTTCTTTGTTGGCTTCGTATCCTCGATGTCTTTCTTCACTTCTTTGATCCTCAGACTGAGCAGCGTGCGCAGCACCTGATGGTTGAAGACGAAACATCGCAGTTCATGTTAACGTACTGTCGCTGTGTGTGCGTGTTTGATCCATTACATCAGGCCAGAAACTGTGTGGGTGCGTTTGATTTGTTACCTCAGGTCGGACGTTGTAGTTGAGGCTCCGGACGAGGCCGGAGATCACCCGTACGGTGGCCAGTGAGGCAGCGCCCAGCTTGTCCTGCAGGAAGAGTTTCCTGAAGGCGTCACAACACATGTCCGACACCTGAAACACACAGAGACTTGAAGGCATCACCACACTGTTGAGTACCGGCTCCTAAAAAGCTGGGCCGCACATCAAAACATGACGTTTGGCACATCGTCCTAACTTTTGTGGATTCCACGAGGTGGCGAGCTGGGACGGGGGTGTCTCACCTTCCTGTCGGGGTCGTTCATGAGGGGCACGAGCAGTACGATGATGTTGTTGTGGAAGTTGAAGTGTGGCATTGCCAGCAGCAGCTCAGAGAGGCAGCGCACGGCAACCGCCGCCAGACCGGCGTACGACCCCAAGTTCACCGCCTGACGCCGCTTCTTCTTCTGCTGCTTCCAGTCTGAGCACGCAAGGGGGAGAGGGAGGGGTCACTGTGCGTGCATGTCTAAGAATGTATGTGTGTGTGTGTGTGTGTGTGTGTGTGTGTGTATATACCTTTGATGGTCTGTTCCAAGTCCTCCAGGTAAAACTTGTACTGACTCACTAAAACTTCCTCGAACTCTCGGAGCTGATGAGTCTCTTTTTTCACCTGAAACACACTTTGTGTCTCAGTACAGCACACAGGACTACGAATACTGAGAAGGATGGAGGACTACAGAGAGCATCACTTCCTGATCCTCAGAGTGGGTGTCTGGTACCTTGGTGCTCTTCTCCTCCTCCGTCAGTGGGCGGATCCTGTAGGTCGGAGCCACATCTTTGAATATCTCCATCAGAGAAACCATCACCAGCTTCCTGACGGTGACCGCCACGCTTGGGTCAGCCTCCATCAGCATCCCACGCAGTTCCTTGACACGCTTCACCTGCAGCACCACACATCACGTTACCACAGCAACCTTTAAACGCGGGGAGCCCGACGGCGGCAGTTCTTACGTTACTGATGGGGTCCGATATGACGGCTGATCCCAGGGCAGCAATGTGCAGCTTCTTCTCCTGGATCTTCTGAGATCTGTGCTGCTCCTTCTCTGCTGGTGTCAGCGCCTCCATGCTCAGCGCTGCCCCCTCTGTCCAGGAGGTCACACCACAGTCACATGACATGCCCACTTTGTCCGCCTAAACAAATCCAAGACATTTCTTACCGTTTTCCAGGTGGTCCATCTCCTCTGCAGCATCTTCCTCCTCCTCCTCCTCCTCTTCATCTTCAACCTGCTGCGGCACAGCTGGCAGCACAGAGAACAGTTGTGACAACCTGCACGGTTGCTGTGAGGTGGTAGTTTGATGTAGGCGTGTTTGGTGAGTTACCCCTCTGGATGCTCTGTGGGATCAGCCCTCTCTTGTCTTTAATGGGCAGCAGGTGAATCACCTCCTTCTGCTCGGTCCTCGCCAGCTTACGGGGAACCTTCTCGTAGCCCCGCATCACCTCCGAGCTGCGTTTCTTTCCACTGTGTACTGGCGCGCTGGTACCCCATGCACAAAACCAACACACCTCAGTAAGCAAAGTGTGCCCGTACGACAAAACGTGTGCAGGTGTGTGTTTTTGCGTGCAGTATTACCATGACGACAGATCTCTGGTGACGAAGGAGGCCCGCTGAGCCATGGTGCTCATCTGCCGCAGGTCGTCATCCTCCAACATGTCAGTGGGCAACGTGTCCAGGAAGTCCTCCTCCTCCTCCTCGTCTGTGAAGCACAGAGAGACGGTTCACTTTACACCGTCCGAGGATCAGACCAAAGACCAGAACTTATTAGACTGGTCAGAGACCAAAGATGTGTTGCAGAAGAGTCAAGACCAGAGAGCAGAAAACCATAAAGATTACAGACCAAACATCAAACTTTGAGACCAATGACCAAAGCTCAAAGAACAAAGATCAGAAACCCTAAGAAATGTTTTGTCTTATTGCTCAGTCCTATATAAAATCAATCATTTAATAGTGAATTATGATATAATTTAAAATGCTATCCATCCCATGAACCAAGTCCTGATCTTAACGCCGTCCTCTCACCGGGCCTGGGGCAGTACGTCTCCAGCGAGGGTGGCGGCATGGCCGTGACGGCGCCTTTCACAGCCTGCCGCAGCCTTTTCTGCTCTTTCCGCTGCTTCTTGGCGGTGACGGTCTGCTTCTGCTGGCGGTTCTTCAGCTTGTTGTCCAGCTTCACGCCGCTCGTCTTCAGCAGACGGCGGAACGTCGGGCGCCGCTTCTTCGATCGTGGCTGCAGACATGAAGACAAACACAGGATTACCGCCACATCCGAAGCAACTAAAGCTTCAAGCTGTGTTCAGGACAACTGGGAATGTTCCAACGTCCTCCTGAATGCTACCAAACTGGAAGTTCCTTTTTTTTTCTTCTAAATTCAAACCTGATGTCATGAACATGAAAGCTAAAATCAAGTTGAAAAACTTTTGGGCTTCGTTACCCGATCGTAACTCGCCAGCGACAAACAGTGTGTGTGAAAGGAGTTTGTCTCCATGACAACGACATTTGTCGGTTTCCTTACGAAGCTCCCAAAAGGAAAGTGGAAATTTCCTACTTGGGAACAGCTTCAGTTTCCAGCTATTACTCTGAAATGATTTATATACAGGTTATTTCAATTGATTCAGGGCGTGGTGTGATTCAAATGTACTCACTCGCAATGTAAAAGTGTCAGTTACTGCTGTAAGCAA
The DNA here is from genome assembly GCF_963383615.2 of Lipophrys pholis. Classification (NCBI taxonomy): domain Eukaryota; kingdom Metazoa; phylum Chordata; class Actinopteri; order Blenniiformes; family Blenniidae; genus Lipophrys; species Lipophrys pholis. The sequence goes on from NC_137635.1 coordinate 13,440,818, forward strand.
AGAGTAAAGTTATGAAGAAAGAGAAGCTGAAACTTTTTGGGGGGGTAAAAAATCAGAAGCCATAAACTCACTGATGAACAGTAAAAGTTCACCTTTAAAAGGTCTAAAATAAAAAATGGAAGATTAGCTGTTAATATTTTGTTTTTAAAGAGCCTGTGTTTGGAATCTGAGTTCAGTTCGGGTCAAAGTTCTGGCTTAGAGTCTCAGTGACGCTGAAAGACTCCAGGTCTAGATTAATGATTCTGCTTTAGAAGGTCCAGGTCTGGTTTGGAGACTCTGGGTCTAGTTTAGAGAGCCCAAGTCTAGAATAAAGAATGGTTTAGAGATTCTAGATCTGGTTTACAGAGTTTGGATCTGTTTTTAGAAATATTTCCCCTGCTGTTCTTGTTCAGGAAGTTGAATTTAAATAAAAAAAAGAACCACCCTTTAATCTGAACAGTGCCTGGTTTATATACATGTTGACTTTAAATGGACTCTGGTACTGAATCGGTACCAGACTTTTCTCTGGAAACACTGAATTTAAAATATTTTCTCCACAGTGACACCAACATGTTTCCTGGAGTGACTCCGGTCTTAAGACACTCACCGGACCCATGGCGGCAGCTCCCCGGGGCTCTCTGCTCACTCAGGCCGGATAGAAGTCGCTCCTCGCGGCTGCTGCAGGTAGAAGGAGTCGGTGTTTTCGCTGGTGCTGGTCACCGCACGCGTGCTGAACAGTGACCCGGAAGTAAACCGTGAACACAGCTGCCACTGCGTTGACTAGAGCGCCCCCAGCGGCCGGAAGAAAAGGTATTTCAACACTCAAAATATAACAGGTTTCTCACGTAAAAACGCTCAGAAATTTAAATGTATAATATAAATACTCATCATAACCACCATTTACGCTTGGTGATTTCCAGGAAACACATTTTCATTTGGTTGATTAGTTTTCATTAGATCATATTCTGAAATACTCAAAATCACCACCTTGTTCGCTGATAATACAATACTGTAAGTCAAGTTAATTGTTAGATATTGTTTTAAAATATTGCCTATCAAATTTTGAAAAATAAAGTAATTTTTTTTTCATGAGTAAATAAAAAGTATGCAATCCCCTGGACACCAAAAGATCAGTAAGAAAAAAATGTGATGTTCTGTATTCAGACAATACACCCTGATGGTGATGAAAAGACAGTGAGGGAGTTGGTACATTTTTAGAGCATTAAAACTCCAATGAACAATTTCTTTAGAATTGAGTGAACTCAGTTGCATTGTTTTTCATTTTCTACATTTTTATTTCCCAAACATAAAAAATATTGTCTATAAAACTTGAGAAACTTAACTTTATACACATTTACAGGAAAATTCACAATTAAGGTAGAGTCACAATCTCAACCAATCACAATGCAGCAGGTCAGTGGGCGGGGATGGATGGTGCAGCAGCTCGCCAGCTGAGGAGATCTGGAATGGAAGTTCCACCCAATGCAATATGAATGACCTCTGATAGTTTAGGTCCAACACCTTGTGTTGTATTGGTGAAAACAAACAAACCAAAAAAGTCATTTTATTTAATCACATTCAATTTGTTTTCCAGGAAGTGGGTGTGGCCTCGCCGTGGATCACGCATAGCCGCATTTGTGCAGCTTGAGGTTGCGCTGGTCCGAATATCTCTTGCCGCACTTGTCACAGATGAACTGTTTGCCGCCTGCGTGCACGTGTCTCTTGTGCGTGCGCAGGTGGCTGCCCTGGCTGAACGTGCGGCCGCACACGTCGCAGCCGTACGGCTTCTCACCGGTGTGCACGCGCATGTGCAGCTTCAGGCTGTTGGCGTTGTTGAACTTCTTGTCGCAGGAGTCGCACTCGAAGGGCTTCTCGCTGGAGTGCGTGCGTCCATGAGAGATCAGGCTGCTCTGCTGGCTGAAGGCTTTGCCGCACTCCGCGCACCTGAAGGGCCGCTCGCCGGTGTGGATCCGCCGGTGGATCTTCAGGTTCACCGCCTGCCCGAAGCTCTTCCCGCACAGCTCGCAGCTGAAAGGCCGCGCGCCGCTGTGGACGCGCTGGTGGTTCTTCAGGTTGACGGCATAGCGGAAGGTCTTGGGGCACTGGTCACACTTGAAGGGCCGCTGGCCGGTGTGGATGAGCTGGTGCGTTTTCAGCGTGACGGCGCGCGTGAAGCCCTTCCCGCAGACGTTGCACACAAAGATCTTCTTGCCGGTGTGTGTGTGCGCGTGGCGCTGCAGGTTCTGCAGCAGGCTGAAGCGGTGGCCGCACACGTCGCAGCTGTACGGCTTCTCCCCGCTGTGCACCATCGAGTGCGTCTTCAGCTGCGCCTGCTTGGAGAAGCGCCTGCCGCACTCCGTGCACTCAAACGGGCGCTCGCCGCTGTGCGTGTGCATGTGGCTCTGCATGGTCTGCCGCTGGCGGAAAGTCCGGCCACAGGTGGGGCAGGAAAATGGCCTTTCGCCCGTGTGGATCAAGAGGTGGGACTTCAGGTTGCTCTGAGACGTGAAGGATCTGCTGCAGAGCGAACACGCCAACAACTTCCACGAACCGCCCTGCGGCCTCGAGTCCGACTTGACGGAAACCTTCGGCGGCGACTGCTGTGAGTCAGACGGCTGAGCGGCTTCCAGCCGAGCTCCTAGAAGAGAACCCAGGAACACTCAAGGTGAATGCCTCGAAAACAAAGATTCAGATCAACTCAGAGCAACAATCAGAAGATCCAGTCCCAGTCCAGACAGACTCGTGTGTGGTGCGTTCAGGAACTCACGCTCGACAATGGCTCCCAGGTCGATGTTTCCGTGTTCGTCTTTGACGGTGACGGCGAGCACGAACGGTGCCTCAGGTTCCTCTTCCTCTGACTTAGTCTGCAAAGACAAGAGGCATCGGGAGGTCAGTGAACGCCCCGCAGGCACACAGGTGAGTCCTCGGAGAAGACTCTTACCTGACGAAGTGAGTCTGCGTCTGTGTTCTCGGCTCGAACGCCATACGAGTGCTCGAGGTCTGCGAACAACAAAAATAACTCATTAAACATCATAAGGAAGTGGAACGCCTGGTTGGGTGGCGGTGGCGTACATACCGACTCGTGTGTTGTTGAGGACGTTGAGCACCCTGGTCTGTGGACGCTTCGCACTCCGAGGAGCCTCAGACTCCAGCAGCGGCTGGGCCTCATCCACGATGTTCAGGATCTTCCCCAGAGCCTCGTTCCCAAGAATCTCCATGACAGAGGCGAACAGCACCTGAACGCACCGTCAGAGGTTACTGTCCCAACCTCTGTGACATCACATACATTTACCGCTTTGCTCCGACAGCAGCCTCCTTAAAATGACAACGCAACAGGTCTGTGAGCATTTAGAAGAGCTGATGTTTTCCGTGACTCACCGCCTTCTCCCTGCTCGCTCTCCCCGGCTCCAGTGGCTCCTTTCCTGGGCTGCCTCCTCCTCCTCCTCCTCCGTCCTCCAGCAGCTTGTGCAGCTCCGCCACGGCAGCGTGGACCAGAGACTCCATGACGGCGGCCAGCTGCGTGTGCAGCAGCCCGACGGAGGCGCTCATCCCGCGGGGAGACGCTGCCGCGGAGCGTAAACAAGGACGAAAACAACACTCCACACTGCGGGAGTGTCCCCTGCTCTGTGCTCCGGGTAGAAACACATCCGGTTAAACCGGAGATACAAATGTTTCAAGCTTTTTTTTTATTTATTTATTTTTTAATTCAAACTTTGTTTATTGTATTTTGGGGGGGCAACATACCACGTCCAAACATATATTGCAAAAAAGTACAGAGTCATTCAATTATAATTACAGTAAAAACACAATAAAAAGAGCAAAACAAAAAAATACATTAAACTAAGCACACACAACCTTAAAAAAACCACATCACTTATTAATATTGATAAAACTGTGAAGCCCTGCAGCATTAAACTCATCTTAGTCCAACATCCTTCACTTTCAGATATCTATTTTTTTTTTATTATTATTTTCATTATTCTCAAGTGAAGTGCAGCTAAACGTATTTTCCTTCTTCTGGCCGTTCCCTTCCAATGTGTTTATCTGATAATTTAGGGTTGTCAAAAAAAAAATGTTTTAATGAAAAAGAAAAATATCTAGGTCACTTGGGAAAGTAACTCTTTTAACATCGAAAGTAAGGACCCCAAATATTGTTGAATGTATTGAATAAACCAACTGCCAAGAGCATAATCTTTTTCACTCTATTAGAATATAAAATGTCTCTTCTCCAATGACTATGAGAGGCAGGTCGACTCAATTTCCAGAAGTGCATTTGGTTTAATTCATTCTTCTATAACCTCTACAGTAATATCTGACAAGTATTTGCAGGGAAGACAGAGCCTGAAAGACTGAATCAAGTTTGCAGGTCACTGCTGACATCAACAGGGATACATTTTGTAAATCTTCGCTAACTGTGCCTTTGTATAGGAGGTATGGTGTACATGTATACCTTGAATAAGGCCATACTTTTAACAAATTGAGGATTCTGTACTCTATGTAGTATCTCTGTTCAAAGTTCATCTGGTATGTCTGGTGTCCCCAGATCCTCATTCCAAAGGGCCTTTATAGAGTTAAACATCCAAGCTCATCATTAACAAACAAAACACTGCAGATCACATCATCAGCTCATCTTTATCAAACAAACAGGCTTTTTTATGTGATTTATTGTCTCACAATACTTTTGTCACTTCCAATAATTGAGTGAAGATCTAAAACAGATATTCTATTTTTCACAGTTTTCATTCATAATGAAACAAAAGGAAAAAGTTATAAATTGAAAAACTATAATTGTCCTGAGAATTGCACTATGATGCAGGATTTTCTCTTATTGAGGCAACTTCAAGGGATCAAGCCAGAGCTTTTCGTACTATGATGCTGGTTCACTTGAGTTGAATCACGGAGTTGATAACCAGCTTCGTAGTACTGGTTATCAAGGGTTCTGGGCCAGTCTAAGGACTTTTCATATCAAGAAATGTGCATCAGCTTTGGACGCTGCACTGCTGATGTTCCACCCACTCGGAAATGAGGCGGTGACCAATGGCGTGTTGGGGAGGAAGCCAGGTGACGGGTGGGTCGCCTCTCCTGGGCGGAGTCTTCACCTGCAGGGCAATGATGACCTCCTTCAGAGTGAACCAGCGAGCGTCCTCCAGCTCCAAGTGGTCCACGTCCAGCTGAAACACCCACAGGTCATCAGGTCCAACAGATGCAATCAGTTCATCTGAATCACTGTCAGACCTGCATAAAGTCATATCTACACACATCACATTGTGTGTGTTGCTCACCTGAGTGTGGGCCGGGTTGACGGAGGCGTGGCAGCCAATCATGAATGAGCTGTTAGGAAAAGGCCAGTGCTGTGAGGAGCTGTATGAGATGCTCTGGACCTCCAGGCCCACCTCCTCTGCTACTTCCCGATGTAACGTCTCCTCCACGGTTTCCCCTGCAGCAACACACAGGTCACAGTCAACCTTGTGCACACACGCAGGCACGCACAAGTCAACCGAGACTAACCCATGTCACAGAAGCCTGCCAGAGCACTGTACAGCCCTCGAGGGAAGGTGGACTGTCGGCCCAACAAACACCGTTTCCCATCAGACACCAGGACAATCACCACTGGAGACATCTGTGGACAAACCAGGAATACTCTGATGAAACTTCTCAGAAATCCTAATGGGACCAGGTCTTTCTGGTGGAGATGGGCTCTGGTACCTTGGGGTAGAAGATGGTGGAGCTGTTGCTGCAGACTCTCTGACTGCCAGACTGGTTCCGCTGGGTTGGCTGACCCGTGGCGCTACTAAACCTATTGGTCTGATGCCACCGGAGCAGAGCCTGACCCTGCAAAGCAAATCAGAACGCAGATCAGAGGTCAAACCTTCGGGTCCGGCTCCAGTTGCTCACCTTGGCCACCAGAGGTGCTGCTTCTCCATCAAGGAGAAAGAAAGCTTTCCTCAGATCCACAAAGACTCCTTTACACTCTGCTTCTACTGCTGCCTGGTCCAGTTCTCCTGGACACAGACCAGAACATCAGAGTTGAGCCGGTGCCTTCTGGAGTTTCCTCCCAAACTTGTCCTTACCAACATCCAGACAGAACTGAGCCTGGTTGTCTTCAGAGCAGCCGACCAGAACAGAGTCGTTTAGCAGGGACTGGTCTGCGCCAAGTCTCTGCAGGACTGACTGCACATCTGGAATGGAAAACACAATGATGTGAGTGTCTGTTTGACTTTGATTTAGTGTGAGGTCCTCGATGCAGCTTTGGTTTTCTACCGGAGCAGGCGAGCGTGGTGGGTCTGAAGGTTACCCCGTCGGTTTTCTGCAGCAGAGGAGCAAGATGGTGAAATAGAAAGACGCAACCCGCTTGCAGTGCGGTGAAGCATGCCTCATTGTCCTCCTTCAACCGGCTCAGGTACCTGGGAGGAGGAATTCATTATTCAACCAACCAGTAACCCATTAATCAATCAACCACACAACCAACCAGTCATTACACAATCAACCAACCAAACAACAAGGGCCATAAATTAACCAATCAATAAACTAAATAGTAAATGCTTAACCAACCAACCAACCAACCAATCAGATCAGAGAAGTTGTACCTCATCCGGGACACGTATCCTGAGGAGTAGCCGCGGTGGATCACTGGATGTTTAGTGGCTGAGAGGAGGAGCCAGACAGACCTGAACATGATGAACCTGCAGACATAGAGCAGGGCACACATTAACCAAGCTTTGCACGAAAAAGTGGAATTGAACATATTTTGGAATTCAGCATTAAGCTAAAGGCTGATAAAGCTATGCGAGCTCACAACGCTGAGGAAGGTAGGAACATGTAACTTTTGGACTCACGTCAACTCTCATCAACATTAGAGCAACTAAACACCAACAACAACCTCAGAAAATTAAACAATGAGCACATAAAAAACACAAAACAACCACATTAAAAACACACAACCACAAAAAGATTATATACAGAATATCACACAATCAAATACAACAGGTTACAGCCACAAATCAAACACTCAAGACGATACAACAACAAGACAACCACAGAACCAAAACACACACAATTACAACTGACACAAAAACACACAAGAACCACGATGAGCACACAACAAATCACAGACAATGTGTTACAACAAACACCAGTCATAACCACACAACACATTACTACCACACATCATGTTACAATTACACAACAACAAAAAGTGATAAGATAAGATATCCTTTATTTATCGCACATGTGGAGAAATTTGCAGTGGTACAACAGGATAGTAAAGAGAAAGAAGCACACATAGCAGAAACTAAAAAAGATAAAAATACAATATAATAAAAAATATGCACACGGTGCCTATAAGTGTGGACATGTACAGAATATGGGGGTGGATGTATTGCACATAGTAAACAGTAAATACCTTTTTATAGATTATTGCACAGTTGGAGTGGAGTGATATTGTCCGGATGTGGTGTGTCAGTGGTCTACTGGGAGCAGGCTTGGCTGAAGATGTGATCTCTCCTGCATCATTTTGAATCAAGTGAAGACTTTTAAAGCAACTATTCACACACCCGGATCATAGTGAATGACAAAAGTCTACTCAGAAGGTAATAAACACATGGATTCATTCCTATGTCCCTCCGAGTCAACATGTTTCTGATTTTAAGAGACATTACAGGTGAAAGAAAGCAGTCCTGCAGACTGTGGGAAGGATAAAACCTGATCAAAAGTAACTCCCAGGTTCTTCACAGTGATACTGAACGTCAAAGTAATACAGTGTTACTACAGGTTTAGATCATTTGACTGTTAATCTAATAACTTCTGTTTGATCTCAGTTCAGAAAAAGAAAATGAGTTTGAACAGTCGCATCTGGTTTCATAGATACATAGACCACAACACAACACCAATCATTCGTCAATAAATCAAATTGAACACTGATAATTACACCTCCTGCTGCACCTGCATGGAGGACCGGATGAAATCGTCTTGCAATGAATCATTTTCAGAGAAACCTTAAAAACAAATAACAAAATAAATAAAAAGCCACGTGACGTTACCATGTATTTCCGGTCGTATTCAGGTCTGGATCTTATCAGGAGCTTCTTCTCGAAGAAGGTTCCTGCGTTTAATCCAGAGTGGATCTTTGCTCGTTCATGACTGCAAAATATGAAGTAACAGCAGCTCCACGCGACCTCCTGCTGCTCCTCCTCCTTCTGCGGTTACATATCCCGGCGACTTCGTTACTGCCATCTGCAGGGGTCAAACTGTCTCTCAGGTCAATAAATGTGTTCAGTTGCTTCATTTCAAGCTATAAAAAAAATCCAATTTACCAAAAACAAAACAATAAACAACAGGTGTTATTCTATTAATGATTATATAAAATTTTACGAAGTAACTTTCTTAAGAAAATACATTTCCCAGAGGCCTCTGCGATGCACTCCATGTCCCGGCATGCCTTTTTGTAGGCGGAAACAGTGTTTCCGTCGTTCTCAACAGCAGCATGGCGGTGTTCATGGACCTAAACATCAGGCTGAATCCCGACAAGAGCAAACTGCAACGACTCATTGACACTGCGGCTCACCGTGAGTTGTTCTGCCGGAGTTACAAGTACCGGGAAGTTCCCATTCCGAGCACCGGCCACTCCGAGCTTCGGTGTTTAGGATTAACTGGTTTCCATGTTAACTGGTGACCGACTTCCTTTAGGGTTAGTGTCCAGTTACTGCTACTGCAGATGTTTTAGGGACTCACAAAGGGTACAACACTTAGAAAGTCATTGGTAAATGCGGTAAAAAGTCGCGTCAAATATCGAACATGTAGCACCAGCAGGACACTAAAAGAAGTCGGTCACCAGTTAACATGAAAAACACTTGAACCAAAACACCGGTCACTTACACTTACTTTTAACTTTAAAACCGGACTTGTGATTTAAATTCCTTTCAATAATGTCGGTTCTTTAAAATACAAAAGAAATTGCATTATATACTGTTTACCAACCCTGAGTGTCTCTTCTGCAGTCGGTTTCTCCACGGTGGCTCTGAACTATGTGTTTGAACCTTCAACCAAAAAGAAGCAGGTGAGATAACCTGTTGCGGTGCGTTCAGGGATAGCAGGACACTGGAGCTCTCCTTTTGGCTCATATTCAGTCTGTCTCTGCAGGAGATCCCAGTCCCGACCCCAATCAGTGAGCTGATTGGTCAGCTGCCGGTGGTGCAGGGCCGCTCTCGTCCAATCAGAGTGCTGAACAGACTGACGGTGGTGACGTCGGACGCCAGCCACTTTGTGAGTTTCCCTGTAGAGTCACCTTTGTGTGTTTATGTATTGTTTACAGGGTGATCTTTGTTTACCGTGTTCTTCAGAGGCCAAGTGCTGCAGAGTATCGGCGCTTCGACCTCCTCGCCGTGGAGCCGACAACAGAGAAACTCTTCCATGTGAGCTTCACTGACGCACATTAACTTCTGCAAGGGCGCGTGACGTTCATTGACACTGGTTCTCGTGTGTACAGGCCGCCTGTATGACATATGATGTGGACATCGTGTGTATCTCTGTAACGGAGAAACTTCCATTTTTCTTCAAGAGAGCGCCGATTAACGGGGTGATTGCACAACACGGCATCATGTCTGAATGTGTCTCTGCATCACGCACACACTCAGTGTGTATTTGTGTGTGTAGGCTGTGGACAGAGGCGTGGTGTTTGAGCTGTCCTACGCAGCAGCCATCAGAGATTCGACCAGGAGGCGCTACACAATCGCTAACGCGGTCTGTCTTATGGAGAGCTGCAAAGGAAAGGTACGCACCAAACGATTGGTCTCCTGAAGTGTGATGTCACACAGCGCTGTACTGATGTCTGACCCATGTGTTTGTGTTTCAGAATGTGATCCTGTCCAGCGCAGCAGAGAAGGTCAGTAGCCAGTTGACCCTTCGCAGAGAGGTGGTGGGTTCAGGCGTTAACGTATCTTTGTTTTCAGGCTCTGGAGCTCAGAGGACCGTATGACACCATCACCCTGTATCCATCAACAAACACGCCGTGTAGTGATGTGTGTGTGCTCAGTGAGTTGTTGTGTTCCTGAACTGTGTGTACATCAGAGGCTCGTTGTTCGGTTTGTCAGACGAAGATTCAAAAGCAGCCGTTTCCGCCTCCTGCAGATCAGTTTTACTTCACGCAGGTAACTCGCCTCCACACTGACACTCTAGTGCTGCCAGAGGAAGCAGCTCAGGATCGATGTGTGTGTGTGTGTGTGTGTGTGTTCAGAAACCCGGAGGACAGCGAGTGGGATCATCTCCACATCGAAAATTCCCCAGGAGGTGGTGCTGCAGGACCAGACAGACTGTAGGTTTGTGAGGATGTGTGATGATGCATTTACGTGCAGTTTCCTGAATTGTGTGTTCACTCGAGCAGGTGACGAGCCGTCAGCAAAGAAACCCAAACACACCTGATGAGTGGGCCGGACTTCTAATCAGCTAGAGTTCAAGATGTTTCGTTTTTTTTTCCTTTTCAATAAACAGTCTGAAGAGTCTGTTAATATCTGTGCTTTATTTTCAAATAAGTACAAATGCTGTTCGACATTCATTCACTTGGATTTAGAAGTAAAAAATCTCAATCAGAAAAATAGAAATTTACCCGCGGGAAGACTTTAATGCATCATTAAGACACGACACCAGAGTGTTGTGTCTTTTAAAAACTTTACACATTACATGTGTATATAAAACCTCATTCATGAAATCTACTTACTGCAGCTTACATTTTGAAATACTGGCTCAGTTGTGTGTTCACAGAAAACGCAACACACAAGCTCATTTGCTGCATTGAGTGCACCTCAGGAAAACATACATTTGACGTATATAAAACCAATCAAGAGGTCAGACATGAGGTGAAACTTCACCTGGTGCAACTTTTCAAGATAATCGTATCTTGTTTTTTTTCTTTTGAAATTAGTAGACAGCCCTAAGCATTTGTTATGTCATAACACCTGTGTAAACTACATCTCCCATGATGCATCAGTGGCTACATGGCTGAGTTGCTGCTAAAAAAAGAACTTAGACAATGTTAACACTGTAGTTTTCCGGACGGGCCACAATGTGGCGCACAGACACTCCGTCCTTAAAGGCACATGTGAGAACAGCATGTAAACTGAAAGAAGAACCAAAAAGTCCTCAATGGTTGTAGGAAAAAAACAAAACACAGAAGTCAGTAAGTGGCTTCCTCTAGGAGTGACTGAATGCTTCAAACGGAGGGGCAGAGTTCAGGGAACACAGAAACATCTAATTGGATGGATGAGAGACAAAGATCCTGGCTGGTGCTGGTGCTGGTCCTGGTGCAGGGGTGTGGTTGATCAGTGGCCCATGATGTGATTGATGTGACCCTGAAGTCATAAGATAAATAATTTTACCAAAATGTCTCAGATTTCCTAAAATTTCCACCTGAATCTGTGTGTCTACTGTTCAGGAGTCTTACCGGCTCTCCGCCAAGACACCGTGGGCAGCAGAGTGCAGGTCTGCCCCGAACCACACCCATCTGTATACACACAAACACACACAGGTTACCATAAAAACAGAAGTAGCCACTGGCCACACAGCTTTGACTAAATCTTAAACTTAATGCCATTTATTTTTACAAAACCAAACAAAAATCTTGGCGTGAGGGTGTTCCTCAGGGCTCTGAGCTGGTGTTCTTTACAGCTGCATAAAGCTGGGTATTGCCAGAAGACTTAGCATACATTCGATACGATGCGTAACAATTTATACTCCCGTACAAAGCCCCTAAATTACATAACAAATTAAGACAATAAAAAGGCAGGTACATCTTATATAGGCTTTGGCGTTATATAAAACCATCAGTATGTATCTAATGATACATGAGTGTTTGCTTATCAGCTGTAATCACAGTTTACTGCAGAGCTCCACTTCCTGTTGTCCCACCTGCTGCTCCTGCTGCTGATTGGTCAGCACAGGACTGGGGGAGGTTTCCATTGGACAATCAACCACTCGAAGCTCCGCCCCCAAACACCTGCGTTTCTGAAGGAGAAACACTGAAGTCAAGACTGAGCCTAACCAAAGGTCATCGTCCAACTCCAGGAAGTAAAAACCGAAGACTCAGATAATCTTTTCAGCTCAGATTACTAGCAGGAAATCAAAACCGTGCACGTGAAGAACAAAAATAAAAATAAAAAGAAGTGAGTTAAGACGTTACAGTCTGCAATCATACACCTGAACGCATCACGTTAGAAAAGTTTAAATTTGGTCACAAAATGTTTCCGAATCAGCCCTGCCTGCTATGATCTATACTGTATCAGTATCTGTATCTGCACTCACCGCGGTGCAGCCCCACAGCTGCTCTTCCTCCTGCAGACTCCTCTTCTTCAGCAGGTTGGCACACTGCATGCTAACGGCTAACAGCCTCAATGCTCCGCCGTTAGCATCGATTCAGGGCAGAATAAAATCACAACTTGCGGCTCAACCTGCTGAATAACTCAATGAGGACGGACCACAGCGGTCTGTAGAGACTGTTGTTCACTGACGGTTTGACCTTTTGACAGAAGCTTTTCAACAACTGCAGCAACCGGAAGTCGCAAATCTTCAGAATAAGAGCCCCGTTGGTAAGGCAAGGAACATTATTCATACAATACCATTCAGACACAAGGCAATTCACAAGAAATACATGAAAACGAGGCAATCAAGTATATTATTCTTAAGCAATTAATCTTTTTCCAGATGACAGTGAGCTGATTTTGTTGTTGTCTTAATGTGGTTGTTGAATTTCAAGGTAACAATAAGTGGCTCTAGAACCCTTCTCGCTTCGAGGACATAGTTTAATTTTAGTTTGAAGCCTCCTGAATGGACCGGATGTGAAAAATCTGTGCGATATGTCAAGGGAAGTAATCTTAAAATTTCAAATCGAGTGACATCACGGGATCGTCATGAAACTCTCGCGAAACTCTCGCGATAACCATTCTGACGTAAAAGTTAGAAACAAACGATCGGCATGAAAACAAAAAATCACATTGAACTCCAGAAAACCGAATATCTCCACAGATATTTGTAAGTGTTATTTATATTCCCCCGAATGCTAACTCGGACTAGCCACTCTGCTAACTGTTAAAACAGTGAAGGGGATCTCACCTGAAGCTTCATCGTGGGATATTTAAACGGCAAACCAGGAAAGTCTCTGAGTAACAAGGCTGCCCAAAACGTTGGCTCGATGTCACGAATCTTTTAAAGAAAAATGCACCTCTTTGAGCAGAGAGCCAGTTAGTTTATCAGATCGCGTGACTGTTTGTTTGGTCCTGTCTACAAACCTGCACTGAAGAAAATTAACCGGGAAGTTGATTAGTTCCGGTTTGGTCATAGGAAACACAAATTCATCTTAAATAAAGTTGGTCTTAACCTACATACATGATCAAATTCAAAGTAATATTACAGGAGCATCAAAGTTACGGAATCTCTCCAACATTTTAGTTGTGATGCAAATCTGAGAACTTTAAAGGCAAGGCAAGGACATTTTATTCATAGAGCACCATTGAAACATAAAGCCATTCACAGTGCTTTAAAGACACTATACATTACATATTAGCACATTAAACAGATAAACACACCAAATTTGAACACAGTAAATATGTGAATAGATGAAATACAGTATGAACACACTAAACATGTAAACACATCAAATATAAACACATTATTCACATCACGAAAATAGATAGAATAAAAAGATTTTCTCCTCAAACTTTTACACATATTACCCCATAATGATAATTTGAAAAAAGAAATGTTCTTTCAGTGTTTTCAAGTGTATTAAACATAATAACTAAGAAATATTGTGATTACTTCCAGATGTAACTGTTGCAAAGAGTGTGATGTGACGTAGTTACACAGGCTGAGCAGTAGGGGGCTGAAGAGTTCCGCAGATAAACCCCACAGTCGATACATTTTATTCTGAAGTTCTCTCTAAAGTCTTTCAGTCTCAGATCTCACTCCAGCAGAGCTGCTCTGTGATGTAGCAAAGAACAGATTCACATCATGGATGTTTCAATCTGCAGCAGCTGTTTGATGTTATCACGACAATGTGGATCAAAAACCTCTGAGGAACGTCTCAGAACT
>NC_137635.1:13459872-13472372 GCF_963383615.2 Lipophrys pholis
ACAGATTCCTTCATACACTCTGACAGCGAGCAGTAACCCTGCTTTATTGGCTGGGTCTTAACGAGTGCTCATTATTAGATAATTAAGGAAGGAGGAGCCATTAACGAGACAAACTGACCAGCCTCCGGACACACACACACACACACACACACACACACAGGTGATGTGTGGTTTTTATTCCTGTCATTAGCTTTTACTCAGTGACTCTGCTTCTGCCGACCTTTAGGACAGATTTACAGTGTGTCTATTACCGTGTGTGTGTGTATGTGTGTGTTTCTTGAGATGAAGATGAAGTAAAGATGATATGGTTTTCTCGATTGGACATGGACATAGAGACGGACACACACACACACACACACACACACACAACGTGATGACCAGTCTTGATCCGACAGAAACAGAATTGAAGCTTTTTCATCAAGAATCAAAGTTTGAAGACTTCGAGAGCTTCTGATCATGAAGAGAGTTTCACTAATGATCAAGTACCCCCCAACACACACACACACACACACACACACACACACACACACACACACACACACACACACACACTGCCGCCCAAACATCCCCTCCAGAGAGCGAGGCAGACAGAACAGAGTGTAAAACAGGTTGTTGATCTAAAAAGGAAAAATAAAGGACAGAAACTGGCATGGAAGGTTCTGATGTCCTTTAGTGTCTCCGTTGTGTATAAAATATGAGCTCTGGCATCAGAGAGACAACCTCCGTCTCTGTTGGACGAACTTTAGGCCAATTTATAGTAGCATGTAGAAGCTGCGCTGTTGCTGTGAACCTCCTCCACAAAGCCTCGGCATTGCCTGACATGCACCTCCAAAAATGGTTACTCCACTTGGTTTTACAGTATATAAGCACAAATTAAAACTAATAAAGCTTTTTTGGGGCACAGTTGGATTTTCATTTTAAGAAATCACATTTAAATAAAATAGCAAATGCTCAATCACTGTCTAAGTGTTCCACAAGACATCCTCTCACAATAGAAAGTAAAGACTCCACCAATGAAATTAATCTGATTGACAGTACTGTGGAAGGTGAACGCCTCGACACCAAACTTCCAAAGGTCCACGATAGTGTCGAGGCAACGGGCTGCCATTTGTATTGTAATGAAACACAGCTGAAGGTTTGGCGGTGGTACTTCGCACGCAGAGTCCAATTACGGTGAGATTCTGACTGGTTGAAAGACGAGCAGGATCCACATTTGGGCTGACACTTTGTGGACGTGGAGGTAAAGTTACACTGGATTTACTGGGAATACTGGGAACTACTACAAGACCACAAACATCGAGGACAGCATACAGTAATGTAGAGGACAGAATGCAGCTATAGGACTACTTGAGATTATTGGCTGTCATCTCTGTGCGCGCGTGCGTGCGTGCGTGCATGTGTGTGTGTGTGTGTCCCTTGGTGATGGAAGCTAATCTTCTCTGATGACCGCTGGGGACAACATGATCGTCACATCATCCAGCGACAGGAACACACACACACAAGCGCATGCACGCACGCACGCACACACACACACACACACACACACACGCACACACACACGCACACGCTCTCTCTCTCTCAGTAATTAGTAGTCCTGTGTTCTTCGTGCCAAGCTGTTTCTGTGGCCTCTCAGCTGCCAATCACAGCGATTCCCTCAGTGAATTACCAGCCAATCATCAGCAGAGAGAGACGGGGCCTGCAGCTAAAAACCGACAGACGGAGAGAGACGAAGGAGGAGGAGGAGGAGGGGTGGTGGGGAGGTGGGGGGGGGGGGGGGGGGGGGGGGGGGGAGGGGGGGTCAATTACAGAGATGAAGTAGGAAACACTCCAGTAAAAGGACCACAGTACTCAAAGAGGACCCAACATCTTTACTCCTCCTCCTCCTCCTCCTGTTCCTCCTCTTCTTCCTCCTCATCTGTCTCCTCCAGCCTGAAAAGCTTCAGATATCACTCAGGGTAAAATGATGAAACTGACTCTGTCACCTCTTCTTCACCCGCGATCTAAAAGAGCCCAGAACCGGTTCATAATTAGGTCAAAATTCTTTAAAAGCAAATTTCCTGGGAGGTGAAGAAAAGGAGGCGTGTGGATCGCTGATTACAGTAACAACCTCATCTGCTTTGAGTTAATTGGCTAATTTTGTTAACAAGAAAACATTTCCTCTTTGAAAAAGCTACGCCGAAACGATTAGCACCATGTTGCTGGTAAACAGCTCATTAACTCATTACGGTTCCACTCACAGTGCTAACAAGCTGTTGGTAACGTCACTGCAGTGCATCAACGCAGCCAACTGAGCGGCAGTAAAAATGCTTTATACATGTCACAATTAAGTGCTTTTTTTTTTGTCATGTTTAGTCCACTCGATGGCATACAAACACAGGGAATCCTAAACATTACTTAAACACATGACAACTTTTTTTTGCCACCTAATGTGATTGGGACGCAGCCTTACATCGTGGACTCACTGTGCGGTGACGGCGCCCCCTGCATGTCAGGATGTTTTGAATTGTGCCGTAGCAGATTAAAAAGGAAAGTCTGTGATCGTCATCCTGTGGCACTCACAGACTCCCACTGAGAGGCTGATGGAGAGCAGAACAGCGTCTCATCTAAAGAACACAGCTCGTCCCCGTGACCTTTCACCTCCTGAATGTTGCGGCGACGACGCAGCAGCTTCACGCGCCTCAAATGCCACTGCGCATTTCTGTCACGAAATACCAGACTGACCCAAAACCTGAGCCTGAACCAGAACCTGAATTCGCAGCTGCAACATGTGTGTTCACCTGTGTGCTCCTTCGCACACTTCAAACAGCGTGACACAATTTCAATATACAACAGAGTTTCAGTCCATATACATCAGAGCGCAGACAGATTGTTAACCAATTCCACAAGCCCTAAAAACTAATACATTAAACCATCGTGTCAGGAGGTAAGTTCAAGTCTGCCAATCAAAATGACATGTGGAGTTCCAAAAGGCTCTGTTCTGGGCCCACTACTATTTGTCATCTACATATTTCCGCTGGTTTAAAGTGAGGAAAATATCCAAATGCTGGGGGGGGGGACTGGCTAAGGTTTGGATTTGCCATACCATTCTTCAACTTAAAGGGTGACTGTGGCTCAGGGACCGTCCACACATGAACGCAGTTCCACATAAACGCACCATTGTTGACCGATCATCCACACGAGGTGGCGTTTTAGGAGCCCACAAACTTAAAAAAAAAAAAATACAGGTCCAAGAGTTTGGAAATTCCAAAATCCCGCCTCAGCATGAGGTGTGGACGGCAAAGACGGCGCACATCTGTGGAAAACGATGATGTCATCGCCCCCCTCTCTCCTCACCGTGGCCCGCAATGTCACCTAATACCCATTACAATTGTGGACTCCTTGCTCCAGGTCGAGCTGCAGAAGCTACTGATACTAGCAGGTTTATTAAGCGGATTTGTTGGATTTCTCAAGCACCAGGAGGAGCCGGAGCATAGACCTATATAACTCTGAGTTATATAGAAGTCTATAAGCAGGAGTCAACTTCTCTGTGTCTTTTTCTGCATTTTAGGTGTATTTGGTGAGTCACAGCACCCCTAAAGGCCTGGCATATGTACTACATGCCCTTAGGTATCATGTTGAACCATGTTGTTCATAGTGATGTGTGTTTTTGAGAACACCGGGGAGAAAAAAGATCATTTTGGCTTGTGTGGACAGGGCCTCAGGTGTTGTGTGTGTGTGTGTGTGTGTGTGTGTGTGTGTGTGTGTGTGTGTGTGTGTGTGTGTGTGCTTTCTTCAGTCTGTGAGGTTAAAAAGTAGAGGGGATGTCTTGGACTCTGAGCCAAGTCTATCTTGACATTTAAAGACAACAACTAGGACGTCTATCACCTGAAGAATACAGCGAAGGGGTACTAATGTCTCAGCACACACAGGCACGCGTGCACGCACGCACGCACGCGTACACATTGTGTAATTAAGATTAATTACCTGGTCATTAATATTCAGTGGGCGTCATGAGGAAGCACATGATGAGTTCAAGGACACACAGACTGTAAGTTAATTTGGAAACGGGATTTTGTGTCAAACAGGAGGATAAAAGTCCACCAAAGATTTGGTCAAATCAATGCAGTAACTTGTGTTCGCAGCATTGTTGCAAAGTCCGACACTAGGTGTGGATCAGGTGTGTGAAATGTAGATCAGGTTCGTGAGCGCTTCTGTTTCTTGTTTTCGGTCCACTCAGAACAAGGTTGCTGATTGGCCGACAGAGTCTTTGGAGTTGTTCCTATGCAGCAGCCATGTTTAATTCGGACTGACAGTCGGTATTAGTTATTAAAACAGCTGCTGACACTAACTCCACCCGCCCGAGGAACCAATTACAGTGTGAAATATTCAGTAGAAACCCACCCGCCTTAAACAGCCTTACATTAAAGTTTCACATGTCTGCAGCCGAGCTAAAAAACACCGATATTAACCGTGAAATGAGCCAAATAATCCACTGAATAACTGGGAAGTGACACCGAGGAGGGAGAACCCAATGTACCTACAGGAGCGTCTTCCACGAGTCAAACGCATCGATAAATAACAAATGCATCCACACATATCAAACACACCCACAGAAATGAGACATCTCCCTAAATCAAATGTACCTATACAAATCAAACAAACCAACAGAGGTCAAACGCACCTAAATAAATGAAATGCACCCACATTAATCAAGCGCACCTCTGCGAATACAACACACCTAGATGAAACAAGTCCAACTCCACACAAAAATCTACAGCAGGTATACAAATCACATGCATAAATGAAAACAACTACACAATTCAAACAAAGTGAGCCACATAAATCTAACGCACCTACACACCTCCAGAATCAAACGCACCAATATGGTTCTAACAAACAAACCTACCCAAATCAAATGCACCTGAATCAAAGGAACCCACAAATATCACCTGCATCTAACAATCAAATCAAACACACCTAAACAAATTACAGACATCTACACAATCAAATGCATTCCAAGAAATGAAGCTTATGTACACAAATCAAACGCACCAACATGACTCCAACGCTCTACACAAATCAAATGCCCGTCCACAAACATACCCCACAAAAACACAAATCAAATGTACCTATACAAATCAAATACATCTTAAAAACTCTAACACGTATATAATCTACACAAGTCAACTCACAAAAATCAAATGCAACTAAACGAATCAAATGTAACAACACAAATCAAACAGTTGGACAAATCAATATACAAAAAATACCGTGATAAATTCAAATTGCACATTTTACGCATTATAAACAAAGTGTAACTCCATATGTTCTACCAACATCAATAACAATACATAAGAGACGTCTTCAAGAGCTTGGGCTTTACTGGGAGTGATACACAACATGTGATCTTGTTTCAACACCGCAGTATTCTTTTACACAGGAGCAGGTAAAGTCTTTCTCAAAAAAAATCACCTTGAAATCAGAAAGACTGAATCATTATGAAAAATGTTGTTTCTCTATACACTGCCAGAACAATAAAAAATTTTTTAGCTTGTTAATGATGCTCATAATGCCATATTGATCAGAGTTTAACGCTATTTTTGTAACGTTGTGTTTGAGTCAGGTCAGCATTTACCGCGTCCGCTCTTTACTCAGCAGAGTTCAGATCAGCAGGTTTCTGAGGAACATGCTGGATTTGTGCACCATGACCAGCAGCTACAGGTGATCCACATTATAACATGCCATCGACAGCCCTCCCAAAAATGCACACCCACACACACACACACACACACACACACACACACACACACACACACACACACACACACACACACACACACACACACACACACACACACACACACACACACACACACACACACAGTCAGAGAAAAGGCGGTTATGGGTCGAACAGCGTTCAGCCTGCAGCTAAACAGAGATGAGAGGTTTCCTGTTTCAGCCACTCTGACATTGTCATGAATAAACCATCACACACACAAACACACACGCACACACACACACACACACACACACACACACACACACACACACACACACACACACACACACACACACTCACACACACACAGGTCTATGTGACACTATAGCTGAGTGCGCCATGCACACTGAAATAAAACATTTAGGATTCCTCATGTGTGTTTTTTTTGTTTGATTGTGTGCATGTGTGTGTGTGTGTGTGTGTGTGTGTGTGTGTGTGTGTGTGTGTGTGTGTGTGTGTGTGTGTGTGTGTGTGTGTGTGTGTGTGTGTGTGTGTGTGTGTGTGTGTGTGTGTGTGTGTGTGCGTGCGTGTGTGTCGTATGTGTGTGTGCAGTTCTAATTGAGCAGCCTGGTCAGGTATTTAAATGTGAACAAATGGACTTAGATTCATTAGGACACAGAGAGGAAGTCCTGGTTAAACTTTGATGCTCTG
The DNA here is from genome assembly GCF_963383615.2 of Lipophrys pholis. Lineage (NCBI taxonomy): Eukaryota > Metazoa > Chordata > Actinopteri > Blenniiformes > Blenniidae > Lipophrys > Lipophrys pholis. The sequence continues at coordinate 13,466,282 of NC_137635.1, forward strand.
TGTGAATTTTTCAGCAGCAGGGAGCCGCCACAGCTCGTTAGGCGCGTACGTGGGCGCGCACGGCCAGTGGGGCGTGTGCACGTGCACAAGCACGCGCGTGTGCCTGCATGAATTATCCAGTCGTGACATGAAATATTAACGCAGACTTCAACTCTGATCTGCATCAGAAAGCCATGTGCCAGAATACAGTAACACATTATAAAGCTCTGAAAAGCCACGGGTCACACATATCACCTCCGTAATACATGATCCTGACGTCTGACCTGATCACATGTCATCCTGACAACATGTAAACCTGGTCACATGTCATCCTTTAACTATTTAATCCTGATAACATCTAAATATGAAAGCATGTGACCTTGACAACATTAGATACTGAAAACAATTGTTCTCAGGAAATATCATCGGATAACATGAAACTCACAACTTGTAACCCTGATTATATCTAACTCACAAAAAAACACCAGTTATCCTCACATGCATGTTTTTGTACTGTGGGAGGAAACTGGACACACAGAGAAAGACCATGAAGGCACAAGGAGAACTTCACACAGAAAGGCCTGGCCAGTATTTGAATCCATGACCTTCTTGATATGAGGCGAGCGCACTGAACAAAATTCCATCTCTATTTCAGTCCAACGGTAAGACAGTCGGTTCATCCTGTAGAGACGCATCAAACAAGACAGTCACAAAACATTTGAATGCACCAAAAGATCCAGGAAATCCTCATGTGTCAAACTCGTGGTCGGAGAGGAACCACACACAGACACGCACACGCGCACACGCGCACACGCACGAACGAACAAAAAAAAAAAGCTGGTTGTTCTTAAAGTTTCAGTTTCACTTCAAACAGCAGCTGAACGGACCACCATCACAGAGCCACTCCGGCCAAACAGTCCATCACATCACACTAATGGACTGCCAACTGGTCAGCTCACACACACACACACACACACACACACACACACACACACACACACACACACACACACACACACACACACACACACACACACACACACACACACACACACACACATACACACACACACACACACACACACACACACACACACACACACACACACACACTCACACAGCTGACCATCATTACCAGACTGCAGTGAAGCAGAAAAGCTCAGTAATAGCAGGTCACCACCCTCTGTGTGTGTGTGTGTGTGTGTGTGTGTGTGTGTGTGTGTGTGTGTGTGTGTGTGTGTGTGTGTGTGTGTGTGTGTGTGTGTCCGGAAACTCGTAATGTGTCGGCTGAATAACTGGCTGATTGACGGGAGGAGGGGGGAGTAGGGGGGGCTGACGGACAGAGTGACAGCAGAGGCGGAAAAGAAATGGTGAAATGGAAAAAACAAGAAAGTATGTGTGTGTTGACCCGTCCAGAGTTCAGCACCACACACACACACACACACACACACACACACACACACACACACACACACACACACACACACACACACACACACACACACACACACATTCAGAGTGGGTTTTTAATTAGTGATGTAGTTTTAGTTCAGTGATCAGCTTGTAAAGCTAACAATGTTTGCTGTACTGCACAAAAACACAACAGCTAATTCAATTCCACGCACACACACAAACACAAACACACGCACACACATACACACGTACACAGCGGGGGAAATTAACCGGGTTAAATCAATTGGTTTTGTGCTTATGTGATGAAACGGTGAGTGTGTGAAGTTGTTGGCATCGACCCGCCGGCTCGGATTAATCTGATCAGGTTAAATGTTGGAGCAGAGCTTTCACTCTGCTGAGCTGTGTACACACACACACACACACACACACACACACACACACACACACACACACACACACACACACACACACACACACACACACGCACACACACACACACACACACCTTCCGATTCTGTTGAACATTAAATTGTTAAATAAACAGAATGAAACAAAGCTGCTGAGTTTGCAGATTTCTGATGTGCACCTTTTTTTTTTTTTTTCCTCAAGTTGAACCCTGTCACTGTGTTTCCCATCATACTCCTGTGTAGCAGCATGCGGCTGAGGCTGCGGCCCCACGACCTCGACCTTCAGCGGCCGCTCTGAGGTCGAAGCAGTCGTTCGGGGGCAGACAGACGGAGATGGACGGGAAGAGAGGAGCAAATCCATTCAGAGACGTTAATAAAATCAAAGAGCTGGATATGATCAAGCATGAAGTACATTACAAAGGTAATGTGAATTTAAGCCTGGATCCTTTCATTATCAAAAACAGTGAGCCGGCGCTCGGCGGCCCGCAGACGCCGCGAATTTATGAGGCCAACTTCCTGAATCTAATAGAAGGATTCAGGTGTTACTAATGGACGACAGAGGGAGGTAATAGAGGAGAGAGAGAGAGCTAATGTGGAGTGATGGAGACGGAGAGAGAGATGAAGATGAATGAGAGCAGGAAGAAAAGTTAAAGACAGACTGAGAGGGAACAAAGAGCAGAAAGGTACTGTTTTTACCATGAAACCTTCAGAAACATCCAGTCTGAGACCTTCAACACCTTCAGAAACCTTCAGTCGGAGACCTGTAACAAGTTTAGAAACGTCTAAGACCGTTAACATATTCAGAAAACATTCAGTCTCACACTTTCAGAACATCCAGTCTGAGACCTTCATCAACACATTCAGAAATGTTCAATCTGAGACCTTAATCACCTTGAGAAACTTCCAGTTTGAGACCTTCAACATTTTCAGAAACGTTCAGTCGGAGAACTTTGACAAGTTTAGAAACCTCCAGCCTCACTCCTTCAACAACCTCAGAAATGTTCAGACATAAACCTTCAACACCTTGAGAAACTTCCAGTCGGATACCTTCAACATATTCAGAAATGTCCAGTCTGAGACTTTCAATACCTTCGGAAACGTTCAGTCTAAGACCTTCAACAAATTCAGAAACATTCAGTGTCACATTTTCAGAGACAATCAGTCTGAGAACTTCAATACCTTCAGAAACCTCCAGTCGTAAACCTTCAACAACCTCAGAAATGTCTACTCATGAACCTTCAGCACCTTGACAAACCTCCAGTCGTGGACCTTCAACATCTTCAGAAACCTTCAGCCAGAGAGCTGCAACTCTTTCATAATTGTTCAGCTGACACATTCAGCACTTTCAGAAACGTCCATCATGAAACCTTTGACACCTTCACAAATGTCCAGAGACCTTGAAGACCTTAGGAAAAGTCCAGCCTTAGAACTTCAACATCTTCAGCAACATTCAATGTAGAACTTTCAATGCCTTCAACAATTCCAGAAACATCCAGTCTGAGGTTTCTGACACCTCCAGAAACATTTAGTCTGACACCCTGAACGTCTTCACCTTCAGTCTGGTCAGTCTGAACAGAGCACACAGTAACGCTATTGATGATCTGAGATTCCTAAATGTCCACAGAAATATTACAGTTGAAAACAGTTGAGACAGACATCTTCTCAGATCATAGCGACACCCCATAGCGACACATGTACAAAGATCCATGGTGTTCACAGACTATCAGCCCTGACACATCCACGTCTCTGACACAATGGGATCAGGGGGAAAACACAGAGAGGACCACCCCAAGCAGGGAGGCTCCTGCTGGAGAAAGAGGAGGGACATAGAGACCCCATGGCTGGACGCAAGCCGTCAGCGAAAAGTAGACTCGACCCAGACTCCATAACCGGTGTGGGGGGGACCAGTACACAAAGGAGCCAAGGCCTGCCAAACTGTTGCACCCAACCCAAGCCCCCCCCCCCCCCCCCCAAATATGTACCCTTCACTTTGCTGGCCCCCTGTTCCAACTGAGACTAGGTCCCCAGTCTGAGGGCTTTATTAACTTCATAAGGATGGTCTCTATGGTCCTTGTCTCTTTGGTCTAAGTTGTCTGGCCTGTTTGATCTTTGTGGTTCTGGTGACTATGGTCTTGGTGGTCCTGGTCTCTGTACTTCTAGACTCTCTGGTCTCTACGAGCCTGTTGCGGTGGCCTGGTCCTATTTTTTGTGGTCTCTGTGGTCTGGGTCTGTGCCCTGCCGTACGTGGGTGGGGGGTCTGAGGAGACTTTATGGAGCTGGTATCATGAAAATTGATTAGTCGTACAGAAAAGAAGGTTAATCGAGACCTTAAATAAGAACTATAACTCTATGCCCCCTCCCTCCCTGTCTCCCTGTCTCCCTGTCTCCCCCATCTCCTCCACTGTGTGGTGGCGGCTGGTAGTGGTGGCGGGAGGAAGCTGCTGGTGGTGGTGATTGTGGTGGTGGTGGTGGGGGGGTGTCACCCTCGGCTGCTTTATGGAGCCGCCGGCCTTAACGACATCTAACAAAATGTCAGCGACCGACCAATGAGGCGGCAGCAGAGAGCAGAGGGGTTAGTCGACTGGGAAGTCTTTAAGAGTCCTCTTAGAGCGAGAGATATGGGGGTGGTGGTGGGGTGTGGGGGGGGGGGTTGACATGTAAGGGGTGTGGGGGTTGTGATGAGGCTGGGGGGCAGATACACTGACAAGTAAAGGGGTGCAGGTTTAAATCACCAGAGTAAATTTGTGCTGACTGAAGGAAGATAAAACCTGTTAAACCTGAGTCTGCTGTCAGATTTAAAAAAAGGAACGTTTCGAGCACATCTTCCAAACTTTTTCTTACACGTGAGTTTAACCAGCTGATCCTCTCAATAGATGTGGTAGTAGTGAGTTTTGTGTAAAACTTTTCTCAAAATATTTATGTTTTGTTTTACTACCTTGACGGAGCTACACAGGCTCATGTTTCAGTTAGTAGACGAGGCTGGATTCAATGAATACATTAGTAATCATGATTAATCGTATCATCAATCAGATGTCCTCTGAGGAGCCAGGAGTTGAGGGACTACAGGGAGTCACATCATCATCATAATCATCCTCATCTTCCTCATTCTCATAATAATCATCTCCATCAACATCAACATCAACCTCATCATCAACAAACATGATCATGTTATCATCATCCTCATCATTCTCATAACAATCATCTCAATCAATATCAATATCAACATCATCATCATCATCTTTATCATCATCATCCTCCTCCTCCTCATTCTCCTCATAATATCACCTTCATCATCATCATACATCAACATAATCATCATCATACATCAACATAATCATCATCATCTCCTTCATCATTATAAATCATCATCCTCATCATCATATATCAACATCATTATCGTCATCATCCTCAATATTGACATCATCATAATCGTCATCGACCTTCTTCTCCTTCTCCTCCTCACTATCATCCTCATAATAAAAATCATCTTCATCATCACCTTCATTATCATCATAATTGTCATCATTGTCATCCTCATAATCATCCTCATCATCCCCATCCCTATCCCCATCAACGTATGCGTGTGTGTGTGTGTGCAGGCGCAAGATGGAAAGTGATAACTGGTTTTGAATGAGCTTCAGGAGCTGGTGGTCAGGTGAGTGTGATGAAGCTTCAGGTTTTAATGTGATCAGGAAGTCATTGTGATTGGAGCTCCTCATCCTCATCCTCATCCTCATCCTCATCCTCATCCTCATCCTCCTTCACCTGCTTCTCCTTTGAGTTCTTTACATGTTTCTTCCCTCCCCTTCTGTCTCTCCTCATCCTCCCGCTCTTCCTCTTCCTGATAAGACTGCTGGTTAATGAGCACCTGGAAACTTTATGACAGAGACAAAAGAAACCAATCACAGCTTTTTGTTTTGTGCAGATTATTTTAAAATGACACACACACACACACACACACACACACACACACACACACACACACACACACACACACACACACACACACACACACACACACACACACACACACACACACACACACACACACACACACACACACACACACCATCACTGAAATAATTGCTCCTGTTTTCAGGACGACCTTCTGCCTTCTGCCAGAACTAGATTACATCATTCCATGAACCGGTAGCAGAGGTTCAGGAGGAGGAGGAGGACGGGGAGGAGGAGGAGGAGGAGGTGTGAGAGGAGGACGAAGAGGAGGAAGAAGAGGAGGAAGAAGAGGAGGAGCGTCCTGCTCCCTGCGGACCTCCATGAACATGAACATGTGT
>NC_137635.1:13484872-13507372 GCF_963383615.2 Lipophrys pholis
TCTTTCATCATCATGTAAAGGTCATCAACCGGCCGTCTGCCAAACCCACTGCTGCTTTATTAGCAGCAGATTATCACTGTGTGTGTGTGTGAGAGAGAGAGAGAGAGAGAGAGAGAGAGAGAGAGAGAGAGAGAGAGAGAGAGAGAGAGAGAGAGAGAGAGAGAGATCGTGGACTTTTAACAGTGTTGGCGCACCCTACTATCACCATCACCATCACCACACACACACACACACACACACACACACACACACCCACACACACACACACACACACACACACACACACACACACACACACACACACACACACACACACACACACACACACACACACACACACACACACTCCTTTACATACTAACCTTGTTTTAAACTCCAACCTTCATTTCATTCTCTCTCTTCGTCCCTCCTGGTTTCTTTTTCATTTTTCCGTCTTCGCTGTTCAAACTGAATTTTTACTCACAGAGGACTTGGTGTGTGTGTGTGTGTGTGTGTGTGTGTGTGTGTGTGTGTGTGTGTGTGTGTGTGTGTGTGTGTGTGTGTGTGTGTGATGGTATGCGTTGCCGCGGAGACGGGTAATGGGAAATTGATTGTGACAAAACGACGTTACAGAGCAACATTTCCATGAGAGTTTATTTACGCCTGCTTTCCGGGGGGAACATCCTCCCGCCTTTATTTTCCCGCTCCCCGCCGCCGCGGTGCTGATGCAATGCAGGCGGGTCATCCTCAGGGGGAATCGAACCCGCGCCGTCCGCTAACAAATGAACAGCCCCGGCAAACCGGCCGCGGTCCTCCCTTCATTTAACCCGAGCGGCGCTCTGGCCGCCCCCCCACACTCGCGCCAAATCTGCAGCTAATTTCATTCCCGTGATTCCCTGCTCGGCGGCGCCGCCGTTATTGGCAGATATGAAGAGGCAGCGGGCCGCACCGCACACTCATTACGGCTGTAATAACCCCGTATACGCCATGTAAATGGAAACAAATCAGAGAGGTGTAAACAGGCCGCGGCGCCGCTGGGGCTGATGGGTATTTGATTTGAACTCCTTTCCCCTGAAAATGTTTTTTTCATCCAATCAGCCTGCGACTCAGCAGCACCACGAGCTGGGCCCAGAACTGCCTGCAAAGCCAAATAAAGTTCTAAATGGAAAGGAACAGGAAGGAAAGGAGTGACAACAATATTTGAAACAAAAGAACATGTCTCTGTTCTGCTGCCTGATGTTCGACTGTCTGATGATCTTTGTCATCCTTTAGATTCCTATCAATGTTCTCTGTCTGATGTTCTCCTGGTTGATGTTCTCTCTCTAACAATTTTCTGCCTGATGTTCTCCTCTCAGCTGTTTTTTTTTATCTGATGTTAATTGTTCTCTTATGTTCTCCTGCGATGTCTTCCCCTCCGTTGTTCACTTTCTTGTCTGATGTTCTCCTCTCCAACGTTCTCCTGTCCAAAGGTCTCTTCTCTGTTCTCCTTCTGTGGCGTGTTCTTTTCTCAGATGTTCCTTAATTGGTGTTCTATGTCTGATTCTCTCCGACTGATGTTCTCCTCTCAGATATTATTTTCTCTGATGTTGTCCTGGCTGATGTTCTCTCTCTGATGTTCTCTCTCTGATGTTCTCCTGTCTGATGTCTCATGTGTAGATCATCACGACGTGCTCCTCTGATCTACTTGGACGGCTGTTTCCTTGTCATCACATTATATTAAGTCAGAGTGATGAGGCGTTCACGAGCAGCCGGATGGTAAATATTAATGCGGACCACCACACACATCCACTCATTACAATTAATGACGGGGGGACGCTGCCTTCCTATTGGACTCAGGTCAGTGTATTTCCTGATGAGGGGGCTGAGCTAATGCATGATTTACAGGTACATAATGAGCTGGATGATGGCCTTAAACACACCATTTGGCCTTTAATATTGGTCCCAGAGGTCCGACTGAAGGATTTACTGCAGACAGTGAATGCACCACCAGCCTCAGACAGTGGCTTGCAAAAGTATTCATACTGCTTGAACTTTTCCCGATTTTGTCACTTGTATTTCATGGGGATTTTATGAGACACGTATCTGTGAAGTGGCTGGAAACTGATATATGGTTTTCAGGTTGTTGGTTTTTTTTTGGGGGGGGGGTTACAAAAAGAACTGCAAAACTAAGTGAGGTCAGCAAAGACTCTTTTCATGTCACAACACCAGCTGTCAATCACACTGTCACACACACAGCGAGAGAGAGAGAGAGAGAGAGAGAGAGAGAGAGAGAGAGAGAGAGAGAGAGAGAGAGAGAGAGAGTCCTTTTGTTCATGTTGAACCTTGATCTTCCACCACAGGTGAAAGAATCTAAAGTGAATCCATTCATTATTAAATAAGTGATGTGTGTGTGTGTGTGTGTGTGTGTGTGTGTGTGTGTGTGTGTGTGTGTGTGTGTGTGTGTGTGTGTGTGTGTGTGTGTGTGTGTGTGTGTGCGTAACAACAATAGCCTTTTAGCAGTACATGCTGTCTAAAGTGTCTTCTGGTGTGTTTTTTTAAAGCTGATCGTCTGTTCTGTCACTTTGTGTTTGTTCCACTCGGCTGCTTCCTCTTCTTTCTTCATCATCTTCCTCATCGGCTCTGTCTCTGGCTGAATAAGATCCTTGTTCAGGAAGTGAACAATGTCTCCGCTTTGGACTTCAAACTTCACTCTCTGATGAGGCTTCTCGTTCAGATCAGACCATTTTCTGAGTGCAGCTGCTGCAGGTTTACACTGTCAGGAGAGCTTCTTTGATGCATTAAGTTTCTCTTCATCCATTTCTATGGCCTCATGATATCATCTGATTCTGTGCCCTCTGTCCTGTCGTCTGTTCTCTCCTCCTGTTTCCTGTCTAATCCAGTTTCACAGTGTTTCCTGCTTTTTTAATCCCACCTCACATCTTGTCTCACAGCCTCTCATCTTGTCTCCAAGTGTCTCTCCCTGTCTCACAATGTCTCGTCTTGTCTCACAATGTCTCTTCTTGTCTCACATTTTCTTGTCTTGTCTCACAATGTCTCTTCTTGTCTCACATTTTCTTGTCTTGTCTCACAGTGTCTCTTCTTGTCTCACAGCGTCTTCTCTTGTCTCACAGTGTCTCCACCTGTCTGTCTGGCTGCAGATGGGATGATCTCCTATAATTTGAGCTGTCAGACAGTCTGCTGTCCACACCTCCGCTCCTCCTTTGCGTCTCCCCCTCCTGCTCTTCTCCTCACTGGGTCATTTGTCATGGAGGAAATCACGGCTCAAATCTTGCACGGCGGTAATATCTCTGTCATTCAGCGCCCTCCCCCGCCTCCCCCGCCCCCCCCCTCTCATCTCTGAGCGATGCTATCAGAGGAGAGGAGGTGACAGTCTATCAGAGCACCTCCTCTCTGCTCCCCTGATAGTGCTCCTGTGCGTACAACGTAGAGAAGATGATAAGGAATAATAGTCTTTCTGCTCTTTTTCATGTTGGAGTGGACCAGCTCACATCCATCAGCTGCTATTTATCAGACAACTTCCCCAAAATAATAACTGAGGCGCAGGCAATCAGAGGGGCAGCTATTACACCCACACAGTCCACTGCACCACTGCTCCTCCTCTGCTCCTCTTTATCTGAGGAGCCAAAATAAACCTGCTGATGGAACGCTGATTAGAGAAGCTGCTGCTCTCATCTGAGTCCGTAAACTGGAAACACACACACACACACACACACACACACACACACACACACACACACACACACACACACACACACACACACACACACACACACACACACACACACACACACACACACACACACACACACACGCGCGCGCAGCGGAGTCACTGGGAAATAAAAGCATCCGAAACTGAAGCAGGAAGGAGGGAAACTTGTAACCTTAAAGTAACTTTAACCTCCTGCCTTCGAACCTTGAACCAGGCAACAGGTGAGTCACACACACACACACACACACACACACACACACACACACACACACACACACACACACACACACACACACGATCACAGTTGTTGCTTTGAGGTCAAAACACGAACACAGAGGAAACAGAGAGAAAAGAATATTATCTGATGGATTTCCTTTGAATGGAAAGCAATTAAAAGTCTACATCAACACCATTAACCCCCACCCCCCACCCACCCACCCCCGACACACACACAAGCAAAGAGCTGTGTGTCTGTGTGTGTGTTTGACTGCTAATCCTGGTTAAATTAATGAGAAGAAAGTTAATTTGTGGTTTTGACCCTTTTCAGCTCAGAAAAAGGATTACACACAACAACACACATGCACGCACACACTGGCACAGGCAAGTGTGTGTGTGTGTGTGTGTGTGTGTGTGTGTGTGTGTGTGTGTGTGTGTGTGTGTGTTTGTGAGTAGATAATGATAAATGAAGGGGAGGAATGAGAGACGACAGGTTTGCTCTGTCTGTCTTTTTAAATCTCTAATGAGTGAACATGCGCGCACACACACACACACACACACACACACACACACACAAGGTTGTTTTAAAGGTCCACTTATTAAATTAATCTCTCTCATTATATTTGACCCACTGAGCTTCTGTAGCCCCCACCCCAATACACACACACACACACACACACACACACACACACACACACACACACACACACACACACACACACACACACACACACACACACACACACACTCACACACACACACACGTGATTTCGCAAACCTGGGTGGGTTACCTGAGTGAATTCCATTATTAAAGATGGTATCCATCTAAAATCACACGCGAGAAGTGTTTTCCAGAACTGTTGGTTCAGGAGTGGAGAGATGTTTGTGAGAGACCACCACTGTGAGGAGCCGGCCTCCATTCAGTGAGGTGCAGACACAGAGTAAGCGGTTCTTCTGCATCCAATACAATTAGTGAAGTCAAGATGAAGATGATGATAAATATGAGAAATGTCTTTCAGGGGTGAAATGATGAATTTCTTAAATGTTTCTTCGTTTCAGTTTGTTTCTTCGTTTATTGTTTCTGCCTCTCTGCTGTGTGATTAGATTAACCTGGCCTGTGTGTGTGTGTGTGTGTGTGTGTGTGTGTGTGTGGGTGTGTGTGTGTGTGTGTGTGTGTGTAAAATTGAGTTTCATGAGGTCTAAATATGATCCATGTCTGTTGTCACAGTGACAAGTGAATGATTATCATTCTACCTTTCTAATATCAGTCTGCACGCACGCACACACGCACATACGCACTCACAGACACACACACAAAGAGTAATGGTAAAGGCTGGACGGAGTGAGAAGAGGATCAACCTGACAGACTTGGTGAAACCTTTATGACCAACATGTGACTGTGGGGCGTGTCTCATAGTGGACTGAAGCCAATCAGCTGTTTGTTGATAAATAAACCTCCCTCTGATTTGTCTGGCCTGTTTACAAGACACTTTATCTTCCTCCTTGGCTCTGATCGCTTTAAGACTATCTCAGCTTCAGATCTCAAAAATCTTCTCACACTTGTTCTTCTGTTTCTTCCTGCAGGTGTTTTTACATGTGACATTGTTCTTGCGTGTGTGTGTGTGTGGGTGTGTGTGTGTGTGTGTGTGTGTGTGTGTGTGTGTGTGTGTGTGTGTGTGTGTGTGTGTGTGGTGGAGTGAAATAAAAACAGGTTTGTGGGTCACAGTTAAACACGCCGAGCTTCCCTCTGTGATTGATAGACCGTCTCCATAATGTGTCCATTCATTATTCATTTGTGGACATGACAGCAGATATTTTATTCAACACACACACCACGCACGCACGTACACGCACAGACACACGTTTCACTAAAAGCAGACAGTGTTTTAGCTTCACCGCACAGAAAACATCAATTATTCACCTGTGTGTGTGTTCACTGATGGAACGCTAACTTCTTCATGTTGCTACAAACCACACACACACACACACACACACACCCACACACACGCACACACACACACACACACACACACACACCGGCACAGCTGCTGTGTAAACAGGCTGTGACCTCGTTAAGCCTCGTTAGCGCTCTCTGTGATCAGGTTTGTTTGCAGGTAATTAGTTTGTTTTGTCTCTTTGTTTGTTTTGTTGTAGTTTAATCAACAAACATGCCCACTCTCTGGAGAGCCCCTGACCAACCCCCTGCTCCTCCGCTCCTCCTCGGTCGTCACAGTGACACAGCAGCAGCAGCGATTGGCTGATTGATCAGCAGAGTTCACCTGTGATGGAGGCACGTTTTCCTCCAAACACACACTTTGTTTCCGTTTAACGATGGAGGGCGAGGAGGGGATGAAGAGACTGAGGGGAGTGAGAAGGGTGAGGACTCACCCGATGGGACAACTTCCTGTTAGTGCTGCGTCCTCACTGTTCTGGAAACCACTGTCAACGGTGGCATATGACCTCTGACCCCAGATGACCCCAGATCAGCAACCTACCAGCTCAAGGGAGAGATGGGGCTGTGGGGGGGGGGGGGGGGAGTGTTTGGTGTTTATGTAAACAGGCAAGTAAATAAAGTAAACAACAAGTTTGTGGTGAGATTTAGTGCTGAGAATTCTGACCTTCCAAGGTGTCCCCACACACACACACGATTCTGCTTGTAAACAATCCACAGGAAGTGTGTTGAACTGTGTGAGCTCTGATTGGCTGAAAGTCTCAGGAAACTTTGTAACAGTTTGTCTCATTAAGGCGGGCCAGAGGACTCCAAACGATCCAATCAGATCAGTAAGGGGGACACAGGTGGGTTAACGAGCTGGACACACACACACAGACACACACACATGCAGATCAATGGGAGGTGGATCAATAGGTGAAGTACCGATCAGCAGTAATGGAGATCATCAGTCTGAGAGAAGCAGACAAACATCTTCTCCCCATCAAACTTCAACAAGTACACTGATTAAAAAAAAACAACGGCTCAGACTTGATTTTGTCATATCAAATAATTGAATAAAGGAAAATCATGCATTTTGAAAAAAAAAAACGGGGCATGGAAATATGGATAAGCTATGAGCACAGAGTCTACACATCACCAAGAAATTCAAGTCTGTATGATTGCCAAGCATTGTGTTTTAATTGTCTGTTTACATGACAATGGTGTTCGGAGCCACTGAGGAGGAATGTTTTTGAAAACGGTTTCCAAGTTAGTCGTCTGTCCATACCAGGGGTCTCTAACCTGCGGCTGTGGAACCACAAGTGGCTCTTTAGTCCTTCTGTAGTAGCTCTCTGAAGCTTTCAGAAAATGATACATGAATAAACATCTTATTTTCATCTTATTTACACACCAGTCATTTTCAAAAGAACTCTTGGATAAAACAGAGTTTAGAAAATAACAAATGGAAAAAATTGCCAAAGCAAATATAAATGTGCAAAAATGATAAAGACGGCTTTAAAAACAAAAAAGAGAGACTACGATTACTAAAAGAAAAAAAAGATTCAAATGAGGGAAAAAGAGAGAATGGAGAGACGAAACGGCTAAGAAAATCTGAAACGTCCAAATTGTTTGAAAAAAAATGCTAAAAAAGAAGACAGGTGAAACCACTGACATTGGGTTCAAAAACCGACAATGTAATGAAATGTTTCCTATCCTAAATTGTGATTGAAACGGCAGCTTTTTATACCTACATCAAATCTATACATTAAACTTTTTAAGCTTTGTTAACCTCATTTTAAAGGTAAACGTGTTTTACATTTGATTTGGTGAAAAATGACAAAAAGAGCTCCTTTGGTCATAAAGGTCCATATGAATGTCCGCGTGTACTCCAGTGTTAACGTCTATAGTGCATTGTCCTCTCTTGTGTGTCTCCATTACAAAAACAAACAGCACCCACTATTGGCCTAACTTGAAAACTACATTGATTCAAGGTTTCTGCCATTTCCGTTTAAAGCGGCATCCTTTTCAAAACATTGTTGTGTAACTGCGAAACGCTTCTGAAGCAAAACTGCTAAAATTATTCATCTTGAAACTTTGGGGGGTTAATTTGAAAATACAATAACAAATGTATCTGAATTTAGTTTAAAGTGAAAAGAGCCAGAGACAGCAGCACATGTGATGGATTTGAAAACTGTCTTCACACGCCGTTGTAGTTGTGCTCCTGAGGGGTTCGTTCCTCTGTGGGGGTCCAGCTGGACTCAGACTGTGAGCAGAACAACATCCACTGTGATCCAGCAGAGGACAACAAAGGAGAACCACCAGGAGGAGAAGGAGGAAGAGGAGGGGGAGGAGCTGCTGCCGCTGCCACGGCAACGAGAGCTCCCTGCTCTCAATCAGGTCCTCAGGGAGACCCCTGAGCTCCAAGTGTGAAGGCTCGCTTCCAGACACACACACATGCACGCACACACACATTTTGAAAACGTTAAACCGCTTTTCCTTCTCCAGCTTTCTCTTGCTGTCATTTCATTTCCCACAATGCACCTGACCTGAACTCACTGAAACCTTGAGGTCGTCACATAGAGAGGGACATAGTTTTAACCTGCTCTGTTGATACTAAGAAAAAGAAAAGCACACCAGTTGAACCATTGATATAGAGCAGGATGGATCCAAGCTTTCATGTTCTTTACACCAAATTCTGCATGTGGAAACACAAATCATCAAGCCTTCAAGGTCTATTGTCTGGACTACGACGCTGGATTTTCTGTTATCGAGATAACTTCAAGGATTAACCCTGGGATTTCTGTACTAATAAGTTCACTCACTTCTTCTGAATGTCTAACCTGCTCCCAAGCAGGTTGTGTTCTCGATAAACGGTCAGAGCTCCGCCTCCTGACCAATCAGATCTCTTGGAAAATGACCTGTCTGGAGGATTTGTTTTAATTTTTTATATTGTCAGAGAATAATTGATCATCTAGTAATCTGGAAACTGCGCTGCAGTTTCATGTGAACGCTTATGCGTAGGTCCGGGTTGAACTACCGAGTTGATAACCTGCTTCGTAGTAATGGTTATCAGGACATCATGTGTCTGGATCAGTCAACCCAGGAAACAGAGAGATCCTGGATATGTTGATCACGGTTCGTGGTACAGGCCTCGGTTTTGGTGGTCCTGTATGAACTCGGTTTGATGTTCTTAACTGACATCTGAGACACCCGGTGCTGCACACCATCAACTTCAAGCTTCATCCTTCTGGAAAAGCTTGGTGTCACAGATGAGGGAAGGATTCAAAGTTCCGACAGAGCAAGTTGTAGGTCAAGCGCTCTCTTATTCAAAGACACAGGAGGAAATCCGATACCCAACAAAGTGGGTATTGGATCTACAGATCAACAAGAGACCGAACTGAAACCCAACTTATAAAGCAGCCACCAGGTGCAGAGAGTCACACCTTCAGGTACAGGTGAAACACATCAGGGCGGGGAACAGCAATCAGACACGAGGGAGGAAAGTCAAGGAGATTGAAATGAGAGACAGTGTGACAACTAAAACAAGAAACAAACAAGACAGAAAATGCGCACTGACACATAGATGGTCTTCACACCTTGGTTCTAACCAGTGGCTATGAGAGTCACTGTGTCTTTCTATCACCTCTAACCACTCTGCTCACTGGAGATTTCCGGTTTCTCACCATCCTCTGGAAACCCTGGAGATTGTGTGAAAATCCCAGCAGATCAACAGTTTGTCAAGTATATGAATGTCCTGCTCACTTTGACCTTCAGCAGCTTGTCTTCATCATGTCAACATACTTGAGTTAACGAGTAGTTGAAGAGATTATTACATTGTGATCACAGACTGCAATGATCACATGACATCACTTCCTCAGATCTCAACGTGGCTGAGTAGGACGGCGACGTCTGATCAGTTCTGGGGAATCTAGAGTTAAATTAAACACATAAATGGATCGGATTGCAAGAAGACTGAAAATAAGCACCAAGCTGATTTTTATTCATGTGAAAAAAAGTATTACATGTGTGAGCCCCTTGTTTACAACTGGATAGTCCATATGTGATGAGATGTGGCTCCACAGGGGGGCGCTCTCTATCTCTGAGGATTGTTAAACTGAACCGCGTGTCCAGCAGTTCAGTCTCCGAAGAGTTACCGCTGACAGAAAGGAGGCGGAGTCAGAGGAGCGACCTTTATTCACTGTGAGAAATTACATCATCAAACCAGACTCACATTAAAAACGAGAGGAAACTAACAGTGGAGCTGATGGGACGTCAGCTTTGATTGACAGCGCTAGAAATGTGTGAAGACATTCACTTTTATTTGATACAAAACGATGGTTCAGTGTGGCAGTAGACACACGCGCGCGCACACGCACACACAGACGAGATGAGGTAACATCCATCTGTACAAAATCCAGCGCATATATAAATACAGTATTTATACTCTGTATGATACAAAAACAGGTTCCCTCGGTGACGTGAGTTTCCGTGGTGACGGCGAGTTACCGTGGTGACGTCAAAATGTTCGGCCAGCTAATCACAAAACCCACAGAGAAAACATTGGGGCGGGGCTTCAGTGCTCGGGGTGGGGCTTAGAGGATAGAGGGAGGGGCTAGGAATAAAAAGACAACTCTGAACAAGACAGACGGTCACAGAAGCGTATCAGGATGCAGGACTCGACCTTACAGTGCAAGCATTAACAAAAAAAAGACAGATGGATGGGGCTAAATGGCCAAGGGGCGGGGCTTATAGGGGCAAAAAAGGTCATATTCACCATTCTTTAATTCTTTTTTCGGAGAGTTTATAAACACGACTAAAAAGTTGAGGACAGCAAGCAGCTGCTCGTTGATGGATTCCGCAGTTTGAGGTTTTTAGGGGATTAACTCCGCCCGTCACCTGGACTCAGGTTATACCTACTGCTGGTTACCACGGTGATGCAGGGAGCCAGTCAGAGGGCAGAGCTGCTTTGGTGCCTTTAAGTTCTCATCACAGGTGAAGGAAGTGATGTCAAGGCTCAGGTCTGACAGGCAGCTGAAACCTGTTGCTCATGACGTCTCTGTTTGTTGTATCCTGTCGCTGCGTGAGGCCCCGCCTCCTGAAGCAACAGCCACCTCCTCCTCCAGTGTGATTAGTGCTCGTGGCTGAGGGGGAGGAACGAGGTGAGGCAGGAAGAGGGAGGAGGAGGGCTTCTACATTGGGGGGACGACGAGGCCGGACATGGCTGCAGGGAGAATGAGACACAGGGTGTTAGTGTGACGCACACACAGTACCAAATTCTCCTTTACACGCGTGCACGCACACAGAGACACACACACGCACTGTATGCAGACTGTGTGCAGACTATATTTAAAGTGCGTACATACTGTGTGTGATTGATCTGATGAGTAAAGCAACGTGTGGATGTGGTCTGTTGTTTTTTCTCCGCAGCTGGAACTATTAATAACATTCAAACTGAATTTACTCATCGATGAACGGTGCACAGCTTGCAAATGGACAACCCCGCTCACATACACACACATGCACGCGCACACACACAGTGCAACATTTCTGCCTCAGAGGAGGTGGAGAGCAGCATGAATATTTAACACTCTACAAACCTCTCTGTCAGAAACACTGACATCACACACACTGACTGCCTCTGTGTGTGTGTGTGTGTGTGTGTGTGTGTGTGTGTGTGTGTGTGTGTGTGTGTGTGTGTGTGTGTGTGTGTGTGTGTGTGTGTGTGTGTGTAAAGGATGTATCTGTGGGTTGTAGTGAATAAAACATGGATTGGCCTGTCACTCTTCATGCAGTACTAACAGGACTCAGGTTACCCACCCCACAACTAAGTGTGTGTGTGTGTGTGTGTGTGTGTGTGTTTGTTTTGTAGTTCGCCGTAGAAAATCAAAATATAAATGTTCATCTTGAAATTGAGGAGGGAATGAAGAGGAAGGTGAAGAGGAGGAGTAAAGATGTAGAGGAGGTGCACAGGAGGTAAGAAGAGGAGTAGAGGCAGTGCAGAGGAGATTTAGTGGAGGTGAAGAAGAGGTGGAGAAGAGGGAGGTGAAGATGAGGTATAGAGGAGGAGTAAAGGTGTAGAGGGAGACTAGAGAAAGCGAAGGCGAAGAAGTGAAGATGGGGAGTATAGGAGGTGTGGAGGAGGCCCAGTCTCACCCTGCAGCCCGTTGCCGTTGTTGGCGGAGCAGTTAGGAGGAGGAGGAGACGCCGGAGGCCTGACGACTGGAGCGAAGGCGCTCTTCTGTTTGACGGCGGCGGAGAAGGAGAAGACTCCGTGGGAGGAGTTACAGTTGGACACGGCCATGGTGGGACTGGACGGGACCACTGAAACACACACCGGTACAACCATCACTAACCACAAGCATAACTAGTTGACGACCCTAATTAGGTTACCATGACAACGTTTAACAAACAGAACTTGTTTCAACTGAAGTTTAATGAAAACAATCAATTCAGCCCGATTAACTAGATAGAACAAGTTCACTCCACCACTGCAGGCGTGGAGAAACTACTGTTAGTACTGGTGGTATTTACAGCAGTACTGAAGTATTTACAGTTGTACAGGGGTGTGTACCTTGATACTTACTGCCATAAGGAGAGGTTGCCGTGGAGCCGTTGAGGAAACCCGGTGACGTCGCCACGCCGATGTTTGGCATGCCGCTGTTTCCGTATCCATTCATGCTGCTGCTGACGGTGTTGCCATAGTTACTCTGCTGGGGGGTGGAGCTCGGCACGTATCCCCGCGGCGACACGCTGCTGGTGTTACGACTGTAACCGACTGAGACGACACCAAGGCTTATAATACACTGATTACAAGTGCGCTTCACAGTGTAAGTACTTGGGTAACACTTGTACCTTGTGTGGTCTCGGACACGTTGACAGCTAGCTGTCCGCTGAAAGAGTTGACTCCCATCATGCCATGGGACGTGGCGTTGCCTAGCGACGGGATCTGATTGTGGTTCCTGGGGACGCTGTAAAGAGCTTCGGCGATGTCGGCCGCTCGCTTCAGGATGATCTCCTGCTCAGAAAACACAACATCAACAACACAATCAACATCAACATCAACAAAATCAACATTAACAACAAGATGGAATTTAACCAGTCTGATCATTTATTTTAACATGTTACCATTACAGCTACGAGCTCACTTTGTTTATGACAGGATTTTGTGTGTTTGACAAACTCAAAAAACACACACACACGCGCACGGAGTTGTTGTCACTACAGTTACATTTACATTATTTTACAACCTCTGCTCAAGGTTACACTTTCAATTCCACAAACCTGTGTGTGTGTGCGTGTGTGTGTGTGTGTGTGTGTGCGTGCGTGCGTGCGTGCGTGCGTGCGTGCATTATTAACTGGTGGGTTTAGAAGCGTGTCGGAGGGTCGGGGAGGATGGAGGGAATGTAAAGAATTCCCCTCCTCCATCAGTGTTTCAGGGAAACACTCATAAACCTGCAGGAGGAGGAGATGAAAGAGGAACTGAAGGAGAAGGAGGTGAAGGAGGAGGAGTGAAGGAATGAAGGATGTATTAAATGAAGAGGAAGTAAAGGCAGAGGCGGAGGTAAAAGAGGAAGAGGTGAAAGAGTATTTAAAGGAGGAGTCAGGCTTAAAGTTTGGCTCAGGGTTGTGTACTTTGCACACTTCAATCCCATACACTTACATATACGTGTGTGTGTGTGTGTGTGTGTGTGTGTGTGTGTGCACATAGTTCAAGAAAGATTACCTGGTTGTTATGAGGCATCCCGTACAGCGCCTCCACCAGGTCAGCCGCTCGCTTCAACAGCACCTCCTAAAATGAGTAGAGGGAGCAGGAGGAGAAAGAGGAACAGAGGGAAGAGGAGAAGAAGGAGCAGGAAGACAAGAGGGAAGAGGAGGTGTTAATCTAAGTAACCTTGGAGCTAACGGTGATAGCCGCAACGCTAAAGGAGTTAACATACAGCAAACCACTCCACTCCTGTTATAACACTGACAAAAAGCTGTGTGTGTGTGTGTGTGTGTGTGTGTGTGTGTGTGTGTGTAATCATGCAGTGAGAGAACAATGCTTCATTTAGTCTTTATCTTAATTAAACACTCTCAGTTAATCTGCTGCTTTTCATTACAAACTTCTTCAGGAAGCTTTTCAATTAACCCCGCCCCCTCTCTTTCCTCCTCCTCTTCATCTTCCTCCCTCCATCCTCCTCCCCTTCATCCCTCCATCATCTTCCTCCTCATTTCTCCCCGTCTTCATCCCTCAACCCTCTTCCTCCTTATTCCTCCATCCTTCTCATCCCTCCACCCTTATCCTCACCCTCATCCCTCCTTCTCCACTTTCCTTCCTCCATCCTCCTCCTACTCCTCATTCCTCCCCCTGCTTCTCATTCTTCCATCCGCCTCCCCATCTTCATCCCTCCATCATTTTCCTGCTCCACGTCTCTTCTTCTTCCTCATTCCTTAATCCCAGTCTTCATTTCATCCCTCCATTCTCCTCTTTCATTTATTCTTATTCTTTGGACTGGTATTTCTATTTTTAATGTCACTTAAATAAGTGATTAACAACATTATTGTTAATATTATATTATTATTATTATCATTATTATTATTATATGATAAAATAATAAGCTATCAGTTTGTTTCTGTCTTCACTTCCTTCCTCTTCTGTCTCTCCTTTCATAAATGTGATCAGCTGTGATTTACAGCCACTTTAACGCACTTTGTCACCTCGTTGTGTGTGTGTGTGTGTGTGTGTGTGTGTGTGTGTGTGTGTGTGTGTGTGTGTGTGTGTGTGTAATACACGTGCTGAGAGGGGAAGTCATTTATGTGAAGTGTCTTTCAGCCTGCGGTCGTCTTTAATCAGCTCGTTTATGCAGAGCGACACTTGAGTGTGTGACGGCACACACACCCACACACACACACACACACACACACACACACACACACACACACACACACACACACACACACACACACACACACACACAGAGTACTTGTTGGGACAAATGAAAGCCTGATTATTACATGTGTTTCATTGTTACGCAGTGAGATGACAAGCAGCTCGCGCACACACACACACGTACACACACAGACAGGGATGGAAGAGGTTACTGCAGCGATGAGCTGGAGGTGGCGGTGTCAACATAGAGGTGGAAACCAATTATTGTTTAACCCCCCCCACCCCCCCACGCACGCGCGCGCGCACACACGTCTTGAAGCCTCTGCAGTCATAAATTCACATTAGCAATGACAGCAACATGAAGCATTCTATAAACACATACCAACAACTACTACAATAATAATAATAATAATAATAATATTAATAATATTAATAATTTAGGAGCGCTGATACTCCAATCTACTATTTTGAATGGTAGAATTTCTTCACTGTCAGAAATGAATTTATGGGGGGCACATAAACACCCATCAGTCTGCGGCAGTTTGTAACTTGATGGAAGAACGACAGAAACACAACCACTACACCAGTTCTTCATCCATCAGATAAGAGGAGCACTGATAATCTCTGATTGTGTGTGTGTGTGTGTGTGTGTGTGTGTGTGTGTGTGTGTGTGTGTGTGTGTGTGTGTGTGTGTGTGTGTGTGTGTGTGTGTGTGTGTGTGTGTGCGTGTGTGTCAATCTCCTTTCTTGCCACATGGCTGCACTCACTGATTACCTGATTTGACTGTTTCAACCTCCCTGTTTGCCAATGGGCTTTACACACACACACACACACACACACACACACACACACACACACACACACACACACACACACACACACACACACACACACACACACACACACACACACACACACACACACACACACACACACACACACACACACACACAGCATTGCTTTTATTCAATCATTTCTTGTGTTTTTCTAAGTTTAACGTTCAGCTATGTGTGTTTGAGTTTATTTCCACACAGGAAGCTTACACAACTGACTCAAATTAACTTGTAGTCATACGAGAGTTTCAGTTCTTTATGGATGTTTTTGTGTCACATTTGTGCCTTAAAATATAAAATAGTCAACAATAGATTTTATTCGATCTCGATGACGTTGCATTTTGGATGTAATCTCATGTTGTTTTTTCGATCAGAGAGAGACTTCCTGTTTGCACGGTTAGCAAAATTAGCAGTTCGCTCCACAGCTAATGCTAAGCTTAAAGGGAAAAATATCTGGGAACCACTGAGGTCAGGGGTCAGCAAAGCAAGCCTAAACAAACGTTTGTCTACAAGAGCCAGTTTACAGACAGTCTGCAAGACCTGGTCTACAGACTGTCCTCAGGACCAGAGACCTGTACTACGAACGGTGATCAACATATCCAGGATCTCTCTGTTTCCTGGGTTGACTGATCCAGACACACGATCCTGATCACCGTTACTAAGAAGCAGGTTATCAACTCGCTGGTTCAACCCAGACCTACGTGTGCGTTCACATGAAAGGGGCGGAGTTTTCAGCATCTGACCAATCACACACCCAGAGAAACTCTGCAGAGCAGTTTACAGATTACTGAAGGATCAGTTATTCTCTGGGAATATGAAGAATTAAAACACATCCACCAGGATAGAAGCAACACTGCTGCCGCGTCCAAAACCAAACTAATTCTGACTTGTCAATGTGTGATTTTATGAGATCATAAGATATTAATTCATGGGCGATATTAACGGACAGCACGTCAGTCAGATCACTCAGTTTCACTTTATTAGAGCAGAAACGTGTCGGGCTGAACTTCCTCACTGCTCTTCTTTTAGTTTAGATTTTACATCCAGTTGTTTTGAGACTGAGTTTCTCTTGTGTTGGAATATTATTTCATCACCACGACGGCACGAGTAGTTCTGCGTTCCATAAATTCACGTTTCTGCAGTTCTGTCAGCGTGATCATTATTATTAACCTCATTATTACAGATCAACCCTCGTGGAGAAAAACAGACTTGGAACAAGTCAAGAACAGAAACATCCTTCAAAGCCTCAGTGACCAGGATTTATTTCATTATGTCAAAAAGATCGCTCTAAATACTTCCTCATCTCATCTCAGCTGCAGCTCAGTGCTGAACCCGCACACCAATCACCATCGTTTAAGAATGGGCAGGTCATTTTCCTAGAGATCTGATTGGTCAGGAGGCGGAGCTCTGACCGTTTATCCAGAACATAACCTGCTCCAGAGCAGTTGGCGGGTGATTTATCCGAGTAAGAAGAGCACGAGCGTCGTAGTACTGAACACCCAGGGTGAATCCCTGAAGTTATCTCGATAAAAGAAAATCCAGCGCTGTAGTACAGACCTCAGGAGTGAATGAAGACAGGACATGCTTGTGTTTTGTGTAGAAGAGGTTCTATCAGCACACACGCACGCACGCACGCACGCACACACACACATACATACATACACAGGTAAACAGCAGAGTCAGTAGATGTTATCTGGACTCGGAGCGGCCAACCAGAACACAGACTGATGGAAAAAAACACCAACAATAATCACTTATTGTGCGTCTGTGTTTGTGTAGGAGGAATGACTTTGTGTGTGTGTGTGTGCTTGTGTGGTACCTTGGGCAGCCTCTCGGGGTCTCCGGGATGACGGGGGATGACCTTCTGTAACCTCTGGAAGCCGTAATCGATGGTGGGCTCGTTTAAAGCTGCGCAGGACATTCACTGGTTAGTTTATTCATGTGTTCATCAGGTTCACTCACAGGAAACAAAAGACATCAAACCATCAGAGGGGAGCGTTGAGGGCTCACCCGCCTGTACACAGCTCTTATCAGAAATCCTAATTTCACCCACGTTTCAAGCCACCTCCACCCGCTCTCCATGTTCTCATGAAGAACCACCGCCACCCTCTCCATGATATTCTCATGAAACAACATGACCTTTAGACCTGCTTGTGGCCACCAGACTTCCAAATGCCTCCATAATTGTCATGCACTCACGCTTAAGTTTTTATTTGATTTTATGGATTCATAACTTTTAATCTTTAATTATTGATTAACTATTGTTATTCTGATTGTTTCTTTCTGATCTGTTCTGCTCCTTTAGACAGACAGACGGACAGACGGACAGAGAGAGAGACAGATAAATAGACAGAGAGAGAGAGAGAGCTCTGCCACAATCTACACAGTAAACCCACTGGTAGGTGATAAATCTGAGCGTCAGTGAATGCAGCAGAGCAACGCGAGCAAAGTGTGTGCGTGTGTGTGTGTGTGTGTGTGTGTGTGTGTGTGTGTGTGTGTGTGTGTGTGTGTGTGTGTGTGTGTGTGTGTGTGTGTGTGTGTGTGAGAGAGAAGTGCATAAATCATAATCCCGTCTTGGTGCATTTAACAAGCTTTAGACTGACTCTCCTATACATCACAAACTGTGTGTGTGTGTGTGTGTGTGTGTGTGTTTGTGTTCAGTCCTTGAAGGCTCACAGGGCGTAACAGGCAGCAGTTAGAGGAGTGTGTTAGCTCTCAGATGTCTGTGTTATGTGCTATAAGTGACTGTGACCTTGTGTTGTTACACGTGTGTGTGCGTGCGTGTCTCTTACTTTCTCTTTAAATCTGCAAATTCTGTTTAAAGCGTTCACTCAGTCAACACAGATTTGAAGCCCTCACAGATTTCTACAATGTTCTCAGTGTACTGTTATCTGATTGGTTAATTGTGTGTGTGAATCAGCACAGTAAAAGGTGATCAATAGGTAGTAATGTGGCGTTACCGCGGTAACATCTTTTTTTTTAACGACCGATGACAAAGTTTCATTAGTTTGAAGACGACAGGTCAGACGTATAGGTGGAGAAATCTTATCTTCATCGCTATGATTGAGTCACACAGATTGTGTGTGTGTGTGTGTGTGTGTGTGTGTGTGTGTGTGTGTGTGTGTGTGTGTGTGTGTGTGTGTGTGTGTGTGTGTGTGTGTGTGTGTTTTAGCTGCTCACAGTTGAGGATTATTGGGCGTTAAATGTGCATAGTTATTCCGACTGAAGTATCAACACACACATGTATCAACACACACACACACACACACACACACACACACACACACACACACACACACACACACACACACACACACACACACACACACACACACACACACACACACACACACACACACACAAAGGAGAGCGCAAGAGATAAAGTGCGCAGACAGAGAAAAATGGTTTTTCTAAGACACAGAGTTATGGCTGACAGCTGTCAGACAGATGTTTGCAGAGGAGTCAGATAAACACGTTCAACTCGGTTCTCAAAGGAATCATCCTCACATATTAAACAGAGCAGAGTGGATCTCTGCTGATAGAACCCTGCGTCACGTTGCACATTGAGCATCCTGAAGGTTTCTCGCGCTCGCTTTGAGACGTCTTCACTTTCTCATCCTGAAACTTTATAAACTTCCAAAGTCCCTCCTCTGGAACTGTGAACATGTAAGCTGGTGAGACTTTCCTGGGATTGTTTAACAATCTTAGATGTCTTAATTAGTAGTAAAAAAAACATTTCTGACAGGTTGATTACCCTCAGAAATCCTAAAGATATGTAACCTTTCTAATAGTAATAACTAATTTCTTCTGTGTGGATTGAAGGAATCAGCATGTGGCACTAACATAGAACTCATACCAGCCCGTGATTGGCTGCAAAGTCATCCAATCAGAGGGCAGATGTGTTACCTGTGTAGACGAAGCGTCCCGGCGCCCCTTTACAGAACTGCTTGGACTTGTAGGACAGCGTGACCTCCACCACGCCGGGAATGTGCCGAGGAGGAGTCTGCACCCGGATCGCATGAGGAGTGATTAGCTGTTGGGACAAGACAGGAGTCACACAAATTCTCAGCGGGTCACTCTGTGTGTGTGTGTGTGTATTAGTTTGTGTGTGTGTGTTACCTCGCTCCAGACCAACATGGTGCCAAACACCACCTGCAGTCCATCGAAGAAGTTGTCTCCGATGAGGATGACTGTGGCTCCACCTGTCGTCCAGCCTTCACTGGGACTGATGGCTTTAATACAGGGGGTAGCTGCTGGAGAGACACACACACACACACACACACACACACACACACACACACACACACACACACACACACACACACACACACACACACACACACACACCCACACACACATACACACACACACACAGACTTATAATGTAATTTTTTGATTTAATTGGGTCATGACTTTTATCCTCTTTAGTTCACCAACACGCACACATGAACATGTACATGAAAAAGTGAAAAGACACGGGCACGTACGCACACGCACGCACGCACACACACACACACACACACTTTCTCTTGGCCGGTAATGACTAACTTCTCTCTCTTCTTTCAAGTGAAGCTGTAGATTAATTATAAAGTGAAATGAAAGCAGAGCATCTGTGTGTGTGTGTGTGTGTGTGTGTGTGTGTGTGTGTGTGTGTGTGTGTGTGTGTGTGTGTGTGTTATATTAGAGCTGCTGGCCTCTGTTCTCTTCACTTTGACAGAAATGAAATCTGAGTTTGACTTTAGATCCAGAGAAGAGATTTCACTTTAGTTTGGAGCCACGGTGATGCAGAGCTGCTAGTAGTAGCATTAGCATTGGCCTGGTTATTTTGAATTTGTAACATAAGTTTGAGTGAAGGAAAGCTGAGTTTACTTTACTCATCAAATGTTCTTGATTGACAGACATTTTTGAACTGCACGTCAACTCATTTTAAATGTCATTCTAAGTGCAGCAGCAGTCGTCAACTCCTCTTCCTCCTCCTCTTCCTCCTCCTTCCCTGTGAATCTTTAAAATGTGTTTCATGTGAATCCGGAGCCTTTAAAGTGAGAGAGGTTCAAACCCACGGGACTCTGCTGCACTCTGATTGGGAGGCCTGGTTTCTATGGCGACTCTCTTTAATTAGGAGGGCAATTAAAGGGGTTGAACGTCCTGCACATACGTGTGCGCGCACACACACACACACACACACACACACACACACACACACACACACACACACACACACACACACACACACACACACACACACACACACGCCGCGCACACACACTGTCCTCTGGAGACTCGAAGGCATTGGGTCTTCCTACCCACAATGCACCAGGGTGATTTCTGTTCACAGAGTTGCTCTGCTGCTCTTCAGAGCAGACTGAGAGCGACTCTGAACATCCTCAGACTGCTGTGACTTTTGTCTGAGGTCACTTCCTGTTCGCCCTGTCACTTCCTGCAGCAGGAGGCAGTGAATGATCACAAACTGACCCAGCAGACCTGATAAAAGCTAAAATTCTAAAAGCTGTGATTAGCCCCCAGGTCTGTCTCTAATTGGCTCCTCCCTCATTGACCTGACCCACACTCATGAGCAGGGTCGCTATGACATCAGAGAGGCGCTAGCTGCTGATTGGTTGAGATGGTAAAGTGAAGACCTACCCTCAGATGGGTCCAGTCGCCGGGCACGACGGCCATGTTTGGAGTTGTTGTGTACAAACATGTTGTCGGAGACGGCGAGAACGTGACCGTCCACGTTCACCGTGGTCGACACCACCACCTGAAATACACAGAGAACTTTGTTTACAAGCAGCAGAACGACAGAAACTGCGCCAGTATTGAGACGTCCTGAACATACGGTGATGGGACGATATCATTCTACAGCTCTCTGTCAGACTTTCAAACAATTTAGAAGATAAACCAGCCGTCTTAAAGAGCAATCATGGCCCCGCCCCCTTTCTGTGACATCATTGCCCCTGACAGGCAGTAGCTTGTGGTCATCCATCATCCCCGGCCAGTTGCCGTGGCGAGGTTGTTGCCGTTGATCCATGGCGTCGGAGCAGAAGGTCGATTCGAGGTGTCCTCTCTGTCGTCACGGCAACTAAGCAGGACATCCTTCACCCTGCTGTCGCCACGACAACCACAGAGGAGTCAGCAGGCTTCACCTGACTTCACCTGTCTTCCCTCCTCCTCCTCCTCCTCCTCCTCCTCATCTCTAGGTTTAACTGGACTGAACATCCTGCCAGCTCAAGCAGCTCAGTGTGTGTGTGTGTGTGTGTGTGTGTGTGTGTGTGTGTGTGTGTGTGTGTGTGTGTGTGTGTGTGTGTGTGTGTGTGTGTGTGTGTGAGAGACAGAGTCAAACAGCAGTGAAGAGTATTGATGCTTCGTCTCGTCTGTCTTCACACAGCAGACGTTTTACCTCGGACATATACTTCCTAGAAGGTTCTCTCTCTCTCTCTCTCTCTCTCTCTCTCTCTCTCTCTCTCTCTCTCTCTGTCTCTGTCACTCACTCACCCACTCTGGACTACAGTATGTTCCAGTCCTCATGGTGGTTTCCAGAGCTGATTGCAGCATGTGGTTCTCAGAGTGCTGCCCCCTGGAGGTTCCTATGTTTCTAAAAGTAGAATGTGAGGCAGAGCTTCTGCTATCAGACTCCTCTCATATGGAACATCTCCCAGTTTCATTAAGGGAGCCTGACACAGTCTCTACTTTTAATGTCAAACCTTTCGATTTAATAAAGCTTACAGTTAGGGCAGGTTCAGGCCACCCTGGACCATTTTCTAGTGAAGCTGCTGTAGGTTCACACTGCTGGGAGACCTTAACTGCACCTGTTCTTTCCTGTCTCACTCTCAACTCAGTAATGTTTCACGACTGCATGTCACTAACAATCTGCCTCTCTCCTGTAGTAGCTCTCTCTCTCTCTCTCTCTCTCTCTCTCTCTCTCTCTCTCTCTCTCTCTCTCTCCTTCTGTTGCTCTTTCACAGAT